>NW_009953761.1:1554809-1578948 GCF_000747805.2 Chaetura pelagica | reverse complement strand
GGTGTTATTCTGATTCAGAGGACAAAAGACAGGTTAATGCATTCTTTCCTCTCCTGCACCAGCAGAAGCATGCCAAAAAGCCAGAGAGAATCACTCTATTTGGATTCATTGCTCCTACCACCTAAGAGCCTGAAAACTGCTCTGTATAGAGATGGAGCAAGTAGAAACTGCAATGAGAGGAGATTCCTCTCATCTCTGGCATCTGATGGACTCTGGTAAGAAATTCATGCAGACAATAAAACCACTGTCCTCAGAAAGAAGCTGAATGATCCTTGAGGTTTTGAAAATACATTTTTGCAACCTATGAAAGCAAAAATTTGGGTTGGTATGCTATTTGGAATACAACACAAATACTATGGAAATATTTGGGAAATTAAGAACTACCAGCATATGCACGGAGTGGCTGCAGGAATTAGTAAGCATACCAATTAGTAGCTGATGCCTATAAAACATCACTTTTGTCCCATTTAATGGATCTAATTTATATTAAGTGTATTCAAAACATCACTTAAGGTTATTAGCACATCTCTGAAATAATTTCATTCAACTGAATAACTGAAATGCTTTATGTACCTTTTATTAATGCATAAACATTATTAACTTGCACTTTACCCATCTGAAATATTAAAATGTTAAAAGGAGCATAAAACAGAAGATGACTGGATGTTTCCTGGTTGTTCCTGGGTGAGATAGGCAGGTAGAATGAACCATGACCAACCTGTGAGCCTTCCTTTCAGTACAAACACTTGCAATGAAATCTGATGTCAATCAGAAACCCTCATTAAAAAGGCATGATCATTTGCCACCAGTCCTTTAAAACAACCTAACAATCTGAAAACTGAATAGGAAAGAAGGCTTCTGTTAAAGATTGTCCCAGCAAAGGGTCTGCCATCATTATTTATATCCCATTTATATGGCTAAAGCTGCATTTCCTTTTGGTTTACTACAGACAGATTAAATTTAGATCTAACATGAGGTACATTCTACTATACAGTTAACTCCAGCTGAGATTCCATGCAGACTTGTTAGAAATATATTATTTTTCCAGAAATACAATGTGAAGGCCATGTTATAATACTCTAATACAAATAAACCTTCTCTTTTCCTTCTCAAAAATATTTTTCAACACTGTAGTAACATGAACTACACTAATTCTCTCTGGAACAAAACAGAATGCTTGAACCATGAGAAGTATGGAAAGGCTGTGGGTATTGTCTATCTGGACCTCCAAAAAGCAGTTGACATGGTTCCTCACAGAACTCTCATACAAAAACTGGCTGCTCATGGCCTGGATGAGCAAGCGCTGGCTGGACAGTCAGGCCCAAAGAGTCATTGGTGGTCAATGGAGTCAAGTCCAGCTGGCAACCAGTCACAAGTGATGTTCCTCAGCTCAGGGTTGGGATCATTTCTGTTTAACATCTTTACTGATGATCTTGACGAGGACAAAGAATGTATTATCAGTAAGTTTGCAGTGATCTGCATGAGGACAGGGAGGCTCTACAGAGAGACTTGGATAGATTGGATCACTGGTCTGATGCTAATGGTCTGGGCTTCAACAAGGCCAAGTGCTGAGTCCTGCACTTGGGCCACAACAACCCCAGGCAAAGCTCCAGACTTGGGGAAGTGTGGCTGGAAAGTGTCTGGCAGAAAAGGGCCTGGGGTCCTAATAGACAAGCAGCTGAATATGAGCCAGCAGTGTCCCCAAGAGGCCAAGAAAGCCACATTCGAGGAAGAAGAGGCTGAGGGGAGACCTCATCAGCCTCTACAACTACCTGAAAAGTCACTGTAGAGAAGTTGGTGCTGGTCTCTTTTCACAGGTTAACAATAGAACAAGATGCAATGGCCTCAAGCTGCAACAGAACAGGTTTAGACTGGACATTAGGAAAAAACTTTTCACAGAAAGAGTGGTCAGAAACTGGCATAGGCTGCCCAGGGAGGTGGTTGAGTCACCATCCCTGTATGTATTTGAGGGTCGGTAGGATGTGGTGTTGGTGGACATGGTTTAGGGGAGAACTTTGTAGAGTAGGGATGATGGTTGGACTCAGTGATCCCAAGGGTCTTTTCCCACCTAAATAGTTCTATGATTCTATGATAGAATCATAGAACCATTAATGTTGGAAGGGACCTTAAAGATCATCAAGTTCCAACCCCTCTGCCATGAGCAGGGAACCCTATCACTAGACCAGGCTGCACAAAACCTCATCCAACCTGGCCTTAAAAACCTTCAGGTACGGGGCATCAACAACGTTCCTGGGCAACTCAGTCCAGTTCCTCATCACCCTTATAGCGAAGAATTTCTTCTTAATATCTGACCTAAATCTCCACTCTCAGTTTAAAACCATTACCCCTTGTCCAATCATTATCTTCTCTGATGAAAAGCCCCTCCCCAGCTTTCCTGTAGGCCCCTTCAAGTACTGGAAGGAGCTCTAAGATCTCCCAGAGCTTTTTCTTCTCTAGGCTGAACAGCCCAAATTCTCTCAGCAGAATCACCTCCCTGCCCCTGCTGGCCACACTTCTTTTGATGCAGCCCAGGATGCAGTTGGTCTCTGGGCTCCAGCACACACTGGTGGCTCATGTTGAGCTTCTCATCTACTGCCACCCCCAAGTCCTTCTCCTCAGCACTGCTCACAATCCATTTTTCCCCCAGCCTGTATTTGTGCCTGGGGTTGTGCTGACCCAGGTGTAGGACCCTGCACTTGGCCTTGTTGAACTCCATGAGGTTGGCACTGGCCCAGCTCTCCAGCCTGTCAAGGTCCCTCTGGATGGTGTCCCTTCCTTCTAGAGTGCCAACAACACCACACAGCTTGGTATCATCAGCAAACCTGCTGAGGATACACTCAATCCCACTGTCCATGTCTCCAACAAAGATGTTAAACAGCACTGGTCCCAGTACTGACCCCTGGGGGACACCACTCGTCACCTGCCTCCATTTGGACATTGAGCCATTGACCACAACTCTCTGGGTGTGGCCATTCATCCAATCTCATATCCAACGAGTGGTCCATCTGTCAAATCCATGCCTTGTCAGTTTGGAGACCAGGATGTCATGTGGAACAGTATCAAATGCCTTGCACAAATCCAGGTAGATGACGTCAGTTGCTCTGCCACTATCCACCATCTCTGTAGCCTTGTAGAAGGCCAACAGATTGGTCAGGCATGACTTGCCCTTAGTGAAGTCATGTTGGCTGTCACTAATCACCTCTTTATTTTCCATGTGCCTTAGTAGATTTTCCAGGAGGATCTTCTCCATGACCTTGCCAGGCACAGAGGTGAGACTGACTGGTCTGTAGTTCCCTGGGTCTTCTTTTTTTCCCTTTTCAAAAATAAGGGTTATGTTCCCTTTTTTTCCAATCAGTGGGAACCTCACCAGACTGCCATGACCTCTCAAATATGATGGACAGAGGCTTAGCAACTGCATCCACCAGCTCCCTCAGGACCCGTGGGTGAATCCCATCAGGTCCCGTAGATTTATGCACCTTCATCTTATTCTTGAACATGAACTAAAAAATTCTGCTCCAGATCATTAAAAGAAAGAAAAAGCTGGAGTTTTTTTTCTGCATAGCTTAACTAGGTAAGGAGAGAGAAATTATTCAGCGGGTGAGAGGGAAAAATATGGGAAAAGAAAATATTCTTTCAAACAATTTGAAGGAAAAAAGTGATTATTTTTTTTTTTAACGCTATTGATGGGGCTGTGATAGGGCTAAAAGAAGGTCTGCACTGTCTCATCTGAAGAGTCTGGGTTGACATTGTTTACATTCCTGTAGGCTTTTAACTGGGCCCTTGTCTGATTGCATGTATATACCCTTTTAATTTACAGCTATTTCAAGTCTTACACGCTTTTCAGTACATAACATACAACTATAATCAAAGTGCTCGTCAGCAGATCACATGAGTTTGTTATTTTGGCCATAGAAGTTATTTTTTAATAATAACATAAATACATTTAAACTATGTAAGTTGCTATAGGGCAGTAGAACTGTTTAGATAGGACATATTCAGAACCTTTCAAGTTGCTATAAAGAGAAACTCTAGATTCAGTGTGAACACAGATAACATCAAGTGGTATGCCAGGGGAACCCAGAGGTTGAAGATAAGGCTTTCCGGGAAAGAAAGTTAATGACTAAAAAAACCGTATTAACTCATTTAGAGAGTTTTGTACCTCCAAAATCTTGATTTCACATCTGATATTTTCCAGTTTGTTGACTCTTAGCCTTCCTCTGCTCTATGCTTTGTGCAGTGCCAAACCAAGAGTCTCTATCATTCCAGGCTCATTTCCACAGAAAAACAGCATCAGCTGCTTTCAGGTTGAGAAACACTCCCACAGACTTGCCGTCTAAAAAGAATATGAAAAGCCTGGTTATTTGACCTCAGGAGAGTGACCAGTGAATAGCACTTGTTTTCTAACAACTGCTGGATCAGAAGGCACTGTGGGCTCCTGAATAGAATAATAGAATTGTTACGGTTGGAAAAGACCTTTAAGATCATCAAGTTCAACCATTAATCCAGAACTGCCAGACCCAACACTAAACTGTGTCCCTAAGCACCACATCTACACGTCTTTTAAAGACCTCTAGGGATGGTGACTCTACCACCTCCTCAAGCAGCCTGTTTCAGTGCCTGATAACCCTTTCAGTGAAGACATTTTTCCTAACATCCAAGCTAAATCTCCCCTGACACAACATGAGGCCATTTCCTCTGGTTTTATCACTTGTTACTTGGGAGAAGAGAACAAACCTCATCTGGCTACAACCTCCTTTCAGAGAGTTGTAGCAAGCGATATGGTTTCCCCTTAGCCTCCTGTTCTCCAGACTAAACAACCCCAGTTCCCTCAGATGCTCCTCATGTGAATTGTTCTCCAGACCCTTCACTAGCTTTGCTGCCCTTCTCTGGACTCACTCCAGTATCTCGATGTCCTTCTTGTAGTGGGGGGCCCAAAAACTGAACACAGTATTTGAGGTGCAGTCTCACCAGTGCCGAGTACAGGGGCAATGCTAATGGTAAAAAGTATCCACCAGTCTGCAAATGAATTCTAACTGCAGTTGTCTCTAGACTGCTCCTGGGCATCTGAACAAGGAATCACTGAAGCAATGGACAAATCTTGTCCCATGCTAACAGTGGGTGGGCCTGGTGTGCCTCAAAGGCCATATATGCTTGAACACTTCATGGTGAACTTAGATGGGAGAAGAGCCGACACAAAGACTCTGTTGCCCTGATCTAGAGGTAGAGATACCTCTAAAGCAGGCAAGAAGCGAGCAGACAAGGTCTCTCTCATCAACATCCCTAGCATGATAGTTACTTGAAGGGGTCAGAAGCTCAGTGGAATCCTGTCTGTCTCAACCACTCTATCTCCAAGAAGAGCATAGAGAACAGCAGGTACCGAACCCTGTTTGTATGTCAAGAGGCATGCGGGGAAGAGGGGGAGCTGACAGCATGGCTGGGGTCCCCTTACAGTGCACACCCTCCAAATTCTGTCCAAGCATTGCAGCACTGTCTTTGCAGCACTGACTTTGGTTTAAAAGTCATCTTCTGGCACTCAATATGCAGAAGAATTGGCTGTTTGGCACCCACTGCACCAGATGTTACCTTGTAAACTAAATGCACAACTCTGCGTCTGTCCTCACAACAAAAGAATAATCAGGTTTAGCACTTAATTCTGTGATTCCAAGTTAATAATATTTAAGATTTATAAATATGTAACAGAAGTGTGTTAATTCTGTAACTGCACTAAACAAAACAGGCATGTAGCCGAGGAATGAAGCAAAATGTGTCATTAATACTCCTAACAACAAGGATTCAATTTATTAGCAGTTTTGGCAGAACAACTGCAAAGAACATTGCTGTTGTGAAGCACGTTTGTCATTTGACAAAGGAGGGGCTGTTATTCAAGATAATAACAATACTAGGTTTATTTTAAGTATTCTAAATATATCTGCTTGAAGGATTCTCCAGATTAGAATGTTTGTCTCTAATCTCAAGGTGGATTTCACATTACTTAAGGGAGTTCAACAGACCAGACACCAAAGAGCACTGCATCACAGATCCTGGTATATCACAGGCCGCTTATAGCTTTGAGTAATCAGAAGTTTCATGGAAGAGGGAGGAGTTCTCAGACCCCTCTTTGATAGAAGGATGACTACGGCACTTCATTCAGCTTTTTTCACTCCATCACTTCTATCTAAGTGTGACAGATGAGAAAAGCTAGACAGCAAAACAGCAAAAGGTTAAATTAATCATAAATCATTGCACACCATCGATTAAGGTATTTATCCCACTCTGCATATCTAAAGTTGAATAAAATGCCTGGAGGTTTTTTGGTTGAGCACACTGAAGTAATGAAAACAATTTCCTAAAATAATATATAAGAATTGTCAAGAGTTCTTAAGTAGAAGTCCAGCAAGATTAGTTTCCCTCTCAAAAAGAGCAGAAAATCGGTTTCTTCAGATCCCCAATCAAATGCACCAATAAGTGAAATTTTGCCTATTGAAATGGAAAATCAGAGTACATGTGATAATCTTGCAAGTTAAAAAGAGTGTATATCACAATCACTGCTGTTACCACAAGGATAGTGAGACAAATTTTATTAAATATACCAGCTTGTTCAGCATTCCTCAACATTTCATTCATTCAAAACCAGTCCCTGTTTTTCTTTCCTATATTGATGATTCTATTAATCTATGAAAATGAGTTACTCTGTGATGTTGGTCTAGTATCCTGAACCCAAAACTACAAAATATCTGTGATTAAAAAGGGGACTTTTTTTTTAACACCCCCTTTCCTACTGCAAGTTAACGACATGTTTAGGGGAAAGGGAAAAGCCATTTCCCTGAGTACATTGTACTTTCAGCTGCTTCAAAGGTGAGGACCTCACCATCAATGAGGACCAGTGATGTTCAGCACAAACCATTGCAACCTTCATGCTGTTTTTTAGTGAACCAGAAGATGAAGGCTGCCGTGCAATAGGAAACGGGGAAGGATATCCACACTTTTCTACCAACTATTCTCTGCTGCACTGTACTTGATGGCTGAATACAAGGTTCATGTCCAACCTGCTAGAGGCATCTCCCAGAAGTTTGCACCATATGCTTTGGTAACTGAATTCAAACTCCTTAGTTTAGTTGCCAGATAACTGGAAACACAAGAAGCTAAAATAATTCCCAGATGACAGGCCAACAGACAAATAGTATAAAAGGAACATTCAGAAGAGCAGAAAACTAATATACATTTTTTCACTCTGGAGGAATTTCAGGAAGCTCTTATGGTGGAAACTTCCAAATGCCATACTGAAAGATCTGTCTCCTAGTTCAAAAGACAATGAAAGATAAACTTGCACAACTATTACTTGCAGCAATGTAATTCTTTACTCAAGACCACTCTAGTACCAGAGTACTGAACTCTGCAAAATGTAAGGCAAATCTTTTTAAAGGATTTAACAAAGAGATCTTGGGAATGATGGTGCAGAGAGCCTAATGTCCAAGAGAGAGAAATTGGCGCAGACTACAACAAAGAACTGACTTATTTGGCACAGGGATAAAAATTAACAGAGTCCACAGAGTTTCTGTAAAGATGAAGTCATATCTCACTATCACACTGGCAGTCCTTGAAGGAACTATCATGCTTATAAGTAAGGGAAATTTGGCTAATACACGGAGGGATTCAGCAAAATCTAGGATCCAGTTCCTCAAAACATCCAAAAACCTATAGGATAAGAGCTGAGTCCACAAAAGGATGCATGTTTGATTTAAAGAAAGGAAACAGAAGATACATACCAATTTTTACAATTAAGAGAAGTTACTGATGATGTTGGGAGGGAAGTGGTGCGGCAACCTCAGATGCTGAACAAATTTATTAATGAAGCTGAAGGGCAGTAACCACTATGGTAACAAAACTTGTAGATGACACTAAATTGCTCTGGGTAGTAAAGATCAGGGCAAATGCAACAGATCTTGAAGCCATGTGAATACTAGAAAGAAATTTGCATCAACAGGATAAGATTTGTACAGTGAAACAGTTGCTGCTGAAATCCACATATGGTCCACATTTCAGGATTTATTTGTTGTTTCTTGGGGTTTTCTTTATTTAATTTGGACTAGTTTCAGTCTCCTTCAATGGAGTGAATATCTGCAGACAGGGCACTTAAGTGGCATTTCTGTAGCTTATATTTTTGTTAAATTACATCTGAAAAAAGTTCAGTCCATAGGTTCTCAGGTGACCTTCAGTGTGAACAAATGTACCATTAGTGGAGATGATCAGGAGATCTGTTTCAAAAGTACTCTCCTGCTCCTATACCACTGATGCAGGTTCACTCTATGAAGCTCAGGGACCAAGCAATAAAATAGAAGGGAATAATAAAGACATATAGTTTTAGAGTGCTGGACATGTAGAGAAAGCCAAGAATCATGATTTTGTACACAGGGAGATGAAGTCTGGGCAGACTATTATCAGGCACAAATGAGATCTGAGAGTCACAACAGCACAGCTCAGGGCTCTTGAAAGTAAATCACATTATAAGGAAAGGAAAAGGAAACAGAAATAACATTCTCTCCTTGTAAAATGTTCATCCTTATATTCTGGTTTCACCACCCTAAAAATTTGTAAAATTGATAAAATTGAATATAATGAGAGGAGGGTGGCAAGTACATTCAGTGACATGAAGCAGCTTCCAGCCAAGAGTAACTATGCAGAGAAGGGCTTTCCAGCCTGGGAAAGAGATAGCTGAGATTGGGATGTCACAGACATTCACAGAGTCATTACAGGAATGAAGATAGTGGAAAGGAACAACTAGCTTTAGGAACAGGAGCATATAGCAATGGCCATATGGCCATATAACAATGGTCTTAATCTAGAGCAAGGTAGATTTAGATTAGATATTAAGAAGAAATTCTTTACTCTGAGGGTGGTGAAGCACTGGAACACGTTACCCAGAGAGGTGGTGGAGGCCCCATCCCTGGAAACATTCAAGGTCAGGTTTGATGAGGATCAGAGCAACCTGATCTGGTTAAAAAGGTCTCTGCTCACTGCAGGGGGAGCTGGACTAGATGGTCTTTGAAGGTCCCTTCCAACCCCACACATTCTATGATTCTATTATTAACTGTCCAGTCTATCTGAAGATACAGAGAACAACTGGGACATATCACATGAAACTAGCATGTGGTGGATTCAGAATGAGCAAAAAGATGTGAGTCCTCATACAGCACGTTGTTCAATTGTGTGCAAGTCCTTGTAGCAGGAAGCTGTAACTGCTGGACATTTACATCCACTGAAAAGCTGACTGGACCAAATCAATGGGAATGATAATCTGCCAAGGGCTACCACCGCTGGCTCAGCTGGGCTTTGAGCAACAAAGTGCAGCAATACAAAGTATCTTTCTGAAATAACCACACCTGCCTGCCCTTGTAGTCTTTCCTAGGCATTAATTTCAGAGCTGAAGAGCAAGTTCTGATCTGACTTGTGTAGCTGTTTCTGTATTTGTACTAGCCTTGCAGTCACCAGTCAGTGGAACTAGTCCACTAAATAAAAAATCACAAGTTTACTGAACAGAAAAAAAATGAGAGGTTGACTCAACAGAAATTTGATTTCTTTTTATTTACTCTGGAACATAATATTGGATTCTTAGATTTATAACCCACATTTGTGCTGGGAAAAGAGTTAACACGTCACAGTCTTACATGAAGATGATGGAAAACAGTAAATGTCACAGGAAATACATTTCTGGAAGTCTAAAATTGTCTTTTAGCATTCAGAATTGTAATTTTTCAATATATTTATTCCTTCCCAATGAAATTTCCTAGCAAATGATCATGCCTTTAGTGTGCTAAGATCAATTTCATTAAAATTTCATATACATGATGGGGAAAGAAATATGTCAGTAAAGCATGTCAGTTTTTAATGACAAACTCTAAATTATAGTAGGCTGAACATTCTCAGCAGGCTGGAGGATTTGATTGTAGTGTTTTGAGTCTGTCATACAGAATTGCACATTTTGACTTTTGGACAATATTTATTATACCACAGAGAACAAAACCAAATACTTCTACAAAACAATCACTTAGTAGTTACTCCTTTTTTTTTTTCTTCTTTTTGTTTCTTTCTTTTTTTTTTTTTTTCTATCTTTATTGTCCTTTACAAATACTTCCCTGCTTTGTGTCCTCCCGTGTTACTTTCTTCTATCAAAGATGAATTTGGGAAGAGTTTGCAAAAGCCTGTTTTCCCCCAGCCCTTGAAACCCTCATAGTAATTACCATAACCTAAAATTATCCAGTTCTGTAATGTGTTCATTTACAGCTTCAAATAAAATATTGATACTTGGTTCCAGGGATGAGTTATTACAAAAAACATTTGGAGCTTGTATTCTGTGAACTCCGATTGTTTCATATTTATAATGAAGTCCAGAAGACTGTATGTGTTGGCTGGGTGTCACTAATGACAATAACTGTTGCTCCCAGCTGTTTGTTCTTTAAATACAGGATGCAGCTGAAATAAGATCTGCATCTCCCACCATTTGGCTTCCCTACTTTAGAGGGGGAATCATACATGTCCCAATTAACTGTCAACATGATTGCTTCATTCAACAACTCCCATACATAAACCAAGAAAACATAATTTTAAAAAAATGACTATATCTTGATGGAAGTAGTTATTTCAAGGAAACTGGGGTCTCCTGTTGTTTGTTGTTTGTTTTTTTTTACCCACCTTCTTAAACCATTGCCACTAACTAGAATTCTAGTTTCACAGAGTTGCTACAAACGAGCAGTTAATAAGGCAGCTGTCTGTGGCTTCAGCTGCTCTATGTAAACTAAGCTATTATTTTGGAATTGGTGACATAACTCACAAGGAAAAGGTGATTAATCCATCACATAAACTAGGACACTTCAGACTATGAGTACAAATGTGCATTATTAATTTGATCCAATTACTGTTTCACGTATTGGTACAGCAGAGACTTTTTTTTTTTTTCAATCTGGAATTCAAAGCTTTACAGGAAAAAAATAATTTAAAAAAGAAGAAGAAGAAAAGATGGGAAAAAAACATATCAGTGGCATGGTTAGATTGCAGAGAATAACTCTGAAGTGGCATTATGGATGCCACACAATACTATATCTCCGTGATTTGCCAGCTGTGGAAGATATGTGTGCCATCAAACCAGTGACATTAACAACAACTAGAGCTTAGATCTTGCTCAACCACAAGCTTAGAAAAGACCAAGTCATGCCCTGCATTAAACTCAACCTTGCTAAGGACAGGTTTTATATCTACCTCTGGGATATCCCAGTCCCTCAGTCAATACCCTGTCCTGACCAGGGTCCTGGACTACTGCTGGGTTATAAATGCTGCTGTGGCAGCAGTTTTTGGGGCCTCAAAGATGTCTCGTGCCACAGTGAAGAACCTTCCTTACTCCTTCAGGTATTCCTCAGGCACAGCCTTTGCAAGGGAAGGCATGTGCCCTGCTCGTTGTGACCTGCATAAGAAAATTACCATTACTTTACTTTCAGCATCCCTCCTACCACTGACGATGTGAATATAAATTGTATCCAAATGCTTTCAGTGATACTGTGCACCCCAAAGCAAGAGCTGAGGCATAGAAACACCTCTACACTGCTATACTCAGCCTATAGGTGCAAGTAGCTCACTGCTCTCTGTCCAAGAACCTGGCCATTCATAACCACAAGGGCAGTGATCATGGTATTGAAGTTTAAATCATGACAAATTAAACACAGGTTTGTTTAGAAGCTGCAATCACATTTAATCAAGAGTTTGGAAATCTGGGCTGACCAAGCCATGGGAACATGCAGTGCTGTACATAAAGCACATGCAGAGGTGCAGTTATAATGACAGCTGCGTGTTAAATGCTTAGAGTTTTGCTGCAGCCCTCACATTAGAGGATGGATGCACCTTACATAAAGTGTTACTCTTCACTGACATCACTTGCTGTACCCTTCAGTGAGACCAACATACATCCTAAATTTTGGCACAGCTCAACATACTCCAGCAAACAGGAAATCCTGTGTCATCCAGGCTCCTTTACTGGGATTATACTTTTCTATGAGACATTAAAAAGAGGCCCCTAAAGAAAATAAACTAGAAGCCTGAATTGATCACTTCAGCACTTTGGAACAGCAAATCTTGTACTTATTTGAAGGCTGGAAAATATATCTCAGGCATGATCAAAAGTAAAGTATGAAAAATGAAAGAGCTCTTTAAACACAGATGTTGCTACAGCTTTTGCTAAGCATCCAGTTGCAAAGGATCCATTGTTAACACATAAGCAGTTCTTAAACATACTCACTATTTAAATTTCACAAAAAACGGATTTGGGGTTTTGTTCACATCAAACGAATTATAACAAAGAAACAGGAGACTGAATTTATGAGGAAGAAAAGCAGACATATTCATTTCCTTTCCAAAGCCAAGCACCGTAAGGAAACCACACTTCTGCTGCTGAAGTTATTCAGTGATGAAGAGTTTAGATTAGCATGCAAACAAGAAAATGTTTGACTACATAAAAGATAACCTGAGTATCAGGACTATATTTTATGCAGAAACTAGTTATAAAACTGCTGCATAAATGATCCTCATAGGGATAATTTAAGGAAAATAATCTGAATATTTACGTACCTGACAAACATTCAAGACTCTGGGAGATTTTTCTGCTGTTTAGATCCCCATCCCCTAAGCTACAACGCTTGGCTGTTATACCCAAGGTCAGGCTGGCCATAGCTGCCAGGCTTGGCACTGGGAGCAGCCTGGCTATGTGAGAAGGGCTAATCAGCCCAGGTGGAATATCACACTAAAACAGCCTCCCAGTACCACGGCTCGTGTGTTCACACAGCTCAGGTGTTACTGCAGTCTGCTGTACAGACACATCCTGGGGTGCTAAAGATAACAGGACAGCTGGCCTCCAGAGTAGGTATTTTAACATTTCATCAAAGCAACGGTCTAATAGCCCATTGAAAAATGTTCACAGCCCAAAGGATGTATCCTACTCACCTTCACTTTGTGCCCTATGCCTCTCAAAAATACTGCTTCAATCTTACCAGCCTCACTCCTTCCCTCCTACTGCACATCTGCCCACCAAAATACGGTGTTCTATCTTGTCCCTGCATCCTTGGTCGAGAGCTTCTGCTGGCACAGCAGAATACACAACCTACTGCTTCCTACTACAAACATCACACATATTAGAGCATTGTGCATTGATCCTGTGCTTATTTATTCTACTTTCTTACTTTGTAGCACTGGCAAGACACTTCTCTTGCATTTTGGACAGCAGCAATAACACTGGATAATCAGCAAAAGAGACACATTGCAAGAGCTTATGAGCCACATGCATTTTGCAAGCTGGTGGTTTGCCACTGTCCCCATAAAATTAAAATGAACCAGGTGTAGAAAAAGGCTGCAAAAATCAGATTGGAAAGAGCTTTTGTTTTTCTTGAAGGGAGATTAGAGGGGCTTAGATTATTTAGTCTAGCAAAATGAAGAGGAACAGATAAAGAGAAAGGTAAAGGAGGATATGTTTGCTCTCTATTAAATATTAATTAATACTCTATTAATTTTTAATAAAGAACTATTCAAGAAAAATTGTAATGGTGTCACAAAACAAATGACTAAAGGTTGATCATGAATATATTTAGTCTAGTCATGCAAATAAGGGTTCTAGCCATTAACTGGGTTTGGAAACAGACTTCCAACGGGAAAAAGTCTAAACACTTCTCAAAAGAAGACTGTATGAAGAAATTGTGTGTCTCTGAACTCCATTAATTATTCAATTATATGCCAAACCTGTTCTTTCATCTTCCTGCTAAGGGAAGATGCTAAGTCCTAGTTTTGAATGTCCTTTCCTGGATCTTGGACAAAGTCAAAGTCAGACCATTTCCTTTTTTAAATATAGGGGGGAAAAACACACCCTCAGAGGATTTTGGTAACTCCTATAACTGCTTTTTGTGTTTTATATAATGAAGTTCACTTTTAGTATGAGCTGGAATGAGTCTTCTATGTGGTCATCTGATCTGCTGTCAGATGTTTATGGCCCTTCACATCTACCACCCTGGCCTAACTTTGAACTATTAGATTCTGAATCTTATGTTCAATCTCTGCAATGGCACCGTGCTCCTAAGATCCAGCTCAAATACATGGATCCATCACCAGAAGCATAAAGTGATATGTGATTACAAGGACAGCAGAGGATGTTCTAAAGGAAATTTTCAAAAATAACTTGTTTGAATCTTCACTGTAGTATTACACTGACAACCCTGCCTATTGAATAATATTGTAGTCAGTGATCTCTCATAAACACACAACTGATATCTGTAATACAGAGGTGGCATTAAATATTTACACAAAAACATCTATCACAAAAAGTTGTTTCCTGATATGAGTTACTCAGTATGAAGTAAGGATTTATTCCAACTGTTGGATCAAATGCACTGGGATATATCAACACATTGAAATATAAAGTTTTTACTTCTGCTGTGCTCTGTTGGAATAATGTTTGATTCCTGCATGAGAAGTAAGAGAGAAGTCAAAGACACAAAGGGGCAAGTACACCAGAAAGATCAAAAAAGAGATCAAAAGAAAAGGCAAGTTTTCACTAATGATTTTAAAGAAGAGTGTTAAGAAAATAAATGGGGGTAAAGACACAAGTGAAATGGACTATGATTGTTTAAGGAATGTAGGGAACTTTTAAGGACTAAATTTTAGACTTAATCCCATTTAGAAAAAAAAAATTCTGTCTAATAGCAGTTTCATAAACCTCTTAGAAGGTTTTAGTACAGTTCCCAGTGAGAAAAGAATCCACAGAATGAGCCAATACATGGCATTTATGTGACAGCATTATCAAAAGGCTCATAGACTCAGAGAAAGCCTTGCAACTGCAGCTTCTCCATCCTCAACAAGTGTTTCCTTCAAAACAGGGTGTGGATGCACCATTTCACACTCAAGAATGATTTGTGCTCACAACCTCCCTGCCCTTCAGTTACATTTTCTGTCTGGTTCAGCAAGTGACTACAAATAATACATAAAATGTAAATGTACTACAGAAACTCCAAAACCAAATCCCAGCATCCCAGGTTAGTCCCACTGATCCCTCACTGTTCACTTGTTATGACTTAAATTCAGGTCTGTCACCCCACTTTCAAGGCAGTCAAAAGAATTAGCCAAAAGAAGCAGCCAAAAGAATTTCAACTTTTTTTTAAACTTTTCTTTTTTTTCTTTTTTTTTCCCCCTCTGTAAAATATGTTCTTCCATGTTTTCTTTGCTCTACAGGCATATAAAAGTAGTCATACAGAGTCACCAGCTGGGATTATCAAGATACTAGTCTTGTTTGCAAGAGCAGAACTGTCAGTCTCTCCACCCCCTATTACTGTGCCTGGTGTTCCGAAATTTCAAGAGCTCTAACTGGAAGTTTTATGGGGCAACTGATGAACATAAAACAAGAAAAAAACCCCACACAAACCTGAAAAAGCCTACCAAGGCTAGAAAACACACAAACTATTCCATATTCATAATTTTCAAGGAAAGATCGTTTTTTGCTTTACATGTGTTCTGTGTATAAGTCCTGTAGGAGTATTACCCACTATAAACAAGGAAAAACTAACCCCTGCTTCTAAATCAGCATTGCTGTACTGGGATTTCTCACCAACTGAGATGATGGTTTTACAAAATGAATGCAGCAAGTTGCTAAACTCTGCTTACAAACCTGCTCTCTGCAGAAACTGTAGATGTGTACTGAGATGGGCAGATTCAGCAGGCAGGATAGAAATCGAGTGGTCTGCAGAGCCTTCATATAGTCTATCAATCGTAATTACATGTGATAGTCTAGTGACTAAATGATTATTCTAAACAATTAAACTAAATGTCTTAACCCTTCCAACACTTGCCCTTCTAGAAGTCTGATTTCACGTCACACCGTAAGGAGTTAGGAAGAATTTTTCACCTTGTGAAGAAAATTTATGTGATAAAACAGTTCTACGCCAATAGCAGGGGATGTGCAACTGATTGCTGGTACCATTGATTGATTTAATTTATTTCTTTGTTTTAATTATCTCCCTTCAGATGCCTGATGGTGATTTAATGTCAAGGTCCTCAGAAATTAATGCAACAATCATGTCCTACCCTCACCTTTATAGTTATCAGGAACTGAGAAATTAAAGAGAGATGAGGAAATGAAAGAGCAGATGCAATGGTATAAATCCTGATCCTCCAAGGTGTTGAACACCTTGCAATGCCCTCCATGATAAACTGTGAGCAGAGGCAGCTCACCAGATCAGTATCTACCCAAAACCAAAAATGACAATTTATCCACCTGACAGATATTTCTGACAGCCTGTAGAAGGAACACGGCACTACTTTATTTACAAACTGTAAGTTCAACTAAAATACTGTATCCAAATGAGTTTCCAATCAGAAACAAATGTCATTGCAAACTGGCTACCGTTTGTTTATAAAAGGCAAAAATATCAAAGTAATCTCAGGAAGTCCTCTGGAAAATACTTGCTGACCCACAGTAAAATGTGAGTACAGTTTGTGTTCCCATTTTTCTTTTATGGTGCTTGACAAATTGACACACAATTATTAATTATGGGCACTGAGCACCACATGATTATGCATAAAATATTGCAGCTGATTGGAGCATAAGTCCAGCAGCATTTGCAGGAAATTAAGTAGCATTCTTGAAGATACTGAAGCCTACAAATTTTGAATCATGACATAATTAAATTTCTGAAGCAGATATTAAAAATGTTTTTAATTTTTAGTTAGCACTTAACCATATTGCAACCTCAGAGAGTTCTCTGGAGAAATGTTTTGGATGTAGACCTTAACAGGCACTGCATTACTGAAAATTATTCAAAAGAGTCTAATCTTTGACATTTCTTTGTGTGGGGTATTTTCTCATTTTTTCTCTAAAATGGAGAAAAGTAAGTTTTCACTTTGAAGATCTCAAAAAAATGGGAGAACACTTTTGTGATGTGATGAAACTCCTGCAACGGCACAGTAGCCCGAAGTGGAGAAGGCCAGACACAACAACCATTTTTCTCCTTTCTAAAAACTATGGTAATGTGTCCATGACCTCCTCTTCCTCAGCAGAGCCATAGTGGACTTGTGTCCTCTCCCTGGATTGTTCTGTGCTGGTATCATCTGCTCCCAGACAGGATAAGGATGGACATGGTCACTGATGGGTGATGCTTAGTGGGCAGGAACATCATCTCCACCTTCTCTGCTCTGCATGTCAGAAGCAGAACAGTTCAAAAGAGAGACAGTTTGTATACACAAAAGCATAAAAATAATTCACCTACTGAGGAGAAGCTTCAGAAAACAGATACTGTGCAATCACTGAGAGAGAGCAACAGGTTAAGTGTTTTAAAATGGAAACCAGTGATTCAAGCCTAAAGCCAAAATTTTTCTTCTGAAATGAAAATCCCAAATAAAACATAAATAAAAATAGATGTGTAAACTTGTCAGAGATTTATTTTCTCCACATGATATCTCATTTTTGTTAAATAACAGGAATACACACTGTGTTTTCATTTGTTAATTGTAAACTAAATTTATTATGAATCTACATAATTTTCTCAGCTCTGGAAGGCCACAATTGTTCCTTCAGCTTTGTCATGTCAGTCTGAACACACCTATTCAAAGGCTAAGACAGACATTACAAGGCAAACAAAACAGAGCCCTGGAAAATCTATGCATTGGAAAGTCACTTGAAAGTCATTATTTTTCTAGTTCCTTACTCAAGGAACAGGGATAACTGCATCTGCCCATTCCAGAAGGCTGCTGCTGCTGTTTTTCTGGTTTTGTCTGGTATTGTTTGTCTCATATTGCTCAGCTCTGAGAAGTGACTGCTAACAAAACATTTTTAAAGAGAACAAATACAGATAAGCTGCTCAACACAGTCAAGGGCCTTATACTCAATGCATTAGATGTTTCTGGTTCAGTCTGAAGACGTAATTCAACAGTGTTAAGATAAACTCTTACACAAACACAAGTATTTTTGATATTCAACTGTAGATAGTGCTTCTTGTGGGTCCTGAACTCACTCTGCCTCGAGACAGCTGCAAGGGTTCTTCTCCAGGTTCCCTTTGCACCCAGTGCTGCCCACACGAGGGGTCAGTTATGGCCCCGATGGCTTGATCCTGATGAAGCATGGAGATTGTCACTGCACACTGAGAGATGCTGGGAGATGAGCAGCTTGTTAGAATGACTGGAAATCCTCTCAGATAAACTGGAGAGGCACAAATATACCCCTATTCTACACTTCTCCCCTTCCATGGAGGTTTTGTCCCCCATCACAATATTGATAAAGCATTTCACTACTCAGAATCACGTTGACAGGTGATCAGTACCCACAGACCTGAGTTTTCAAAAGAACTCAGTTCCTTCCTTCTTGTGTTTTCCAAAATAAAGCAGTGTCTTTCAACACAGCAGAGCTGCCACATCTCCCTCATCAATATTTACAGAGAGGATCTCTTCACAACATCTTTTTGAACGCCCTGGGTGTGCATTGGGGGCTTGGGCTGCAATATAAAGCTTTCTGAAAGATTGCTCCTGCTGTGACCTCCAGGCATACTTAAAAACAAGCAGGTAATCAGACACTTCCTCATCGAAGCCAGTGAAAGCACTGCCATCTATTTCAGTGGGGGTAAGACATGGGAAGCAATGAGTGTCTGGGATGGAAAAAAATAATGCCACTTTCCAAAGAGTTTGGTTTTAGCAGGTAACTGTAGAATTTTAGCAGTCACCTGCAACCCATCTGACATACAGTGTAAAGCACTGGGTATATTACAATCAATATCACTTAGTATTTGTAGAATCCTAGAATGGGTCGGGTTGGAAAGGACCTTAAAGATCATTTAGTTCCAACCTCCCTGCCATGGGTAGGGACACCTCCCATTAGACTAGGTTACTCAAAGCCCCATCTAACTTGGCATTGAACACTTCCAGGGAGGGGGCAGCCACAACATCTACAACTTCTGTTGTGTTCCTAGAAACATACATAGAACTTGAGAAGCTGATAAATATTTAGAAGGAGAACACTGGAAAGAGAACGTGCAAAAGGGACAAAACTGGGAGCAGAAGGGAGAAGGAAGAAGACTCTGTACTTGGGGGTGGCTTAGCAGGGAACAGGAAGAAGGGCAAAGGAAAGAGATGGAATGAAAAATGGGTGAAAACATATGACTGAAAATCAGAATTGTTTTTGTCAATAGTTCAGAAAAATTATATAGTGCTAATGCCCTTTTTTCCCCCTGCTATATTTGAGAACCTTGAATTACTAAAATAAATAGACCTGTAAAAACACTTGTTCAGACTGCAGCCTGTTTCAATCAGTGTATGGCTCACCCATCCAGGGCCATAAAGGCAAGTGTTAATGAGTGGTTTGCAAAATGCAGTGTCAAATTGTGAGCACAGGTTCAGAGTGAATAAGGCTCTGGAATGCCAGTGTTCCTGTGTGTGAACAGCTGCCCAGTGGGCACTCTGTCCTCCACCAAGAAGAATTAAATTCTGATAACACTGAATCTATCAAATTCACTTTGTCAGAGTAAGATTTTTTAAATCTTGTGGTATTTTTAAATGCATGTACACAACCGAAGGAGTTCTCAGCATGAAATACAAATATTTATAGACAGAAGTCATTCTGTCTCCAGTCTCAGTTAATTTTTCACTGTAATTTTTACAAACTGAGAAAAAACATTTCATCTACTTGTAGCAAACCCAGAGGCTGTTTTTTTTCCATAGACAGTTCAACATATTCTCTCATCCTACAGGGCTGGATTAAAACAAAATCCCTCATTCCTCATTCTGCAAAAGAAAAGCAAAACACCCTCCAAAAACCTATCAGTCCTCAGCCCATTTCCAAGAAGTGAGTTCTGTGATTCCTCTTCAATATGAGTGATCTCTTGATTTGGAACTTGCAGATCCCTTCTTTCCCCATCTAACAAGCTTATCTTTTCAGTGCTAGCCTGTGCTGCAGACTGACAGGTCTGAAGCAAAGGAGAAGACTTTTTAGCCAAGATCCCCTGCTCAGTCATGTAGACATGAGAGAAATGTGCAGGGAAAATCTCAGCAAACTGAAATAGATTAAGCGCAGGGAAGAAAAAGAGGGACAAAAAATAATAATTAAAGAAGATAGTTTCATTTTTCTTTCCAACCTACTGGGTAAAATATCTCTTAATAAGTTTTTTATATTTTAGCCTCTTTTCACCTAAGGTTAACTACATCCTTCCCACATGAGGCAATACCTTGGCATCTTTTGCATTCATTTCCTCCTGTTCCTGCCTAGACAGTCTCAAATGAACATCTATCACTGTAAGCTCCACACGCTCTTTGGTCCATCATGGGAAATGGCATTTATGAAAGACACCATGGCTTTCTACCATGAAAATGTCTACAACACTACATACAATGGAATTACGACCTCTATAAAGAAAGGGGAAAAAAATAACCCAGACAGGATATGAGGAACATCTGTTTATAAGAACACCCTTAAGATCCACAGTCTGAGCATGAGAACTCACAGTATACAGCAGACAAAAGGGTAGGCACCCGGAGCACAAAGAAATAAGACCTGAAAGGGAACATTTTAAAATAAATCGTTTCTTCTTAGATCTGAATTAAACCAAGATGATCACTTTAAGTTAATACAGCAACATCATGGGAAAATGATTCATCCTTTAACTGCCATAATATTATCATTTACAAAAACTACAAATGATTGGTAAATCAGATTTTGTGTACATCCTGAACAAGCCAATTAGTACAGAGACTATAATCTCCTGCAATCACTCTCTAGCCAATTGCTTCCTATCACTTTTTTTTTTTTCATTAAAATCGTCTGTACTTGTGCTTCTTAATGAAGCAGGTAACTAGTTTTGCATTTCAGTAATTTGATTCCTTCAGCTAGAAAAGTTTACATATTTCAGTTCATCCAATCTTCTGATGATTTACTTCCATGCACATCAAAATATAAATGTTACTAATCCACGTTTATCGGTAGAAGAATAGGCACTTAATATGCACACGGCATTTAGACATGAGTGAAAAGTGTAACGCTGTTTACAGACAGTATCAATAAAACCCTCTTGTTTTTAGCTTTAGAAGTGCTGCAAAGCCTGATCATTACACATGCCATCATATCTGCTGCCTAAGAGGGCTAAATCCCTAACAGAAATTGTCAGAATAGCCAGCTTTCTCCAAATATTTTTCTGAAAGTGAAGAAATAAATTTATTTTGACTGTTTTGCTGATTTCTTTCCAGTCTGCTTCCCATTCCCCAGATCTTTGAGAAATAATTATGTGGCTGGAATTCTAAAATGATTCTGCAGAAGCCTTATAGAAAATACATTTTGATTTTGCACGTTAACTTATCCCAGAGGTCACTAAATCCTATTCCGCTGCAAGATTGAAACCAGTACCACATATCCAATTAAAAGAGCAAAATCAATATGCTTTGAATATCTGCCTGTGTAACTGATTAAAGTCCCTGAGAAATTCAGCAGTCAAATTTGTTTATTTATGTTTCTATGTGTCAAATTCTGAAAAGCAAACAACACTGCTGAAATTGTGATCTGTTCACAGACAAATGACAAAGAAGAAATGGGGCCAACCTAATAAATTATTTGTTCACTGCATATAATTCACCCCCCTCTGCCGTGTCCTCAAGCAAATATCCCATTGCTTTCAGTCCACAAAACAGCTGTTGAACTGCCTCCTGGCTCTTTGCCGGAAGCTTTCTTGAATGAGGAGCAAGAATTAAGGACAAATTTCAAAACAAGAGGAAAAGGAGAAAATACTCTGCTCTTTAAAGAATCATGGACTCATTTTAATAAACTACAATAAATCACTTTTTCTTTGCATGGTGAATCTTCAATTTATGAAGTGCCCCATTTAGCATTATTATTAAAATAGACTTCATGGTTTTTAATTGGTTTCCTTATCAGTCCCAGAAAAACAGGGGTTTTTAATATACTGGGAATGGACTAACTCATTCCGCTAATTTCAAATCCATGCTTTGCAGAGTAGAACTCACATCATTTGGCTTCTTTCAGCTTATGCAGGAATGAGGGAGACAGAAGAGAGGGAAAATAAGAGCAAAAAATCAAAAGAAACTAAAAAAGGATTCTTCTAAAGGTACAAACTGCTTGCAAAGGGGACAAAACTGTACCAGGTTCTTCATCTCCATCTTGGGGACAGTTGGGATTGTGTTGTACTCCTAGGAGATGCACAAGCACAAGAAGAGCCAGGGGTTTACAGGCAGCTCCTCAGCTCTGCCCAGGTGCATGGGGAAACAAAGATGAAACTTGGCTAAGGACGAACAGCAGAGGCAGGACAGATGTCAGGATTCACTCAATCCTGTCCATTGCCTGCCTTGCACCAGCAGTGGTGACACCTCTGCCCTGTGACATGCTGGAGAGGGAACCACAACCATTCACACCAGCTGAGGTGCTTTTGGGATGGCCCTTTGCTCCCTGGAATTCACCATTCACATTCACCTCCTCCCCCATCCATGCTCTGCCATGTCAGCAAGGATACCGGTAAATGCAGCTCTTCGTTGGTTTTCCTCCCCAGCCTAGAGTCTGGTCTGGAGACCAGGTCCTCTGTACTCCCTACACTGGGTTGTATACCCTCAATCACACACTTGTTCTCAGCATTTTGGGGAAAACCCGTCAGTAACACCACAAGGATTCGGACTTTCCTAAGTCTTACCTTGTGTTACTCAACCCTGTCAGCAGGATCCCTGTCTGCATCCACGATCAGGCTCTATGCAATCACCTGCATAATGGCCAGGTCCTGCTTTGAAAGCCTCACTGATTGATGTATTATCCGGGCCCAAGCAGACAGGATTTTGTTGAAAGAGGAGATGGGAGTGGGGAGCAGAGCTTGCTGAATGTAGTTTTTAAAAGTCACTGCACAGACCAGAGCACAGCAGCGTGGTCCTGGCTCCAAGCTCCCAGTGACTCTGGATGGGTTCAGCATGTAGGAACTGCAATTCTGCAAACCTGGGCTTTTCAGACACCCTCTGTCTTGCTCAGGCATCATGATAAATGGCTTTTTCTGCCACAATTATCCTTAACCTTTTCATTCTTTCAAAAAAATATCATCAAAATTCAACAGATTTCTAAATGCACACAAAAGGTCACACACTGCCAGCCCTTTTCCCTTGCACTGCAGGATTTTAATGTGCCTACCTAGGAGTGGATGGGCCTTGTTAACACAGTTAAGGACCCTTTTAAACATAGTGACAGTTTTAACCACTAATTTAAACTCTGTTTTGCAACTATGGAGTACAGGCTCCAAGCCTTGGCTTACGGAGGTAATAAACCAGTTGAAGGCCAGAGACCAAAGAGTTATCCAGCTTTTTAGAAAACTTGTGGTGCTTCTACCTATTCCAGCAGATTTGAAATAAGTGCATAAAAGCCCGGGGTTATTATTAATGAGAAGTTTCTGGGCTCTATACTCTTCAGTATAATTTATCATATTTTCTGGGTTATGAGGGTGAACTCAAAAGATAAGGACTGTGGAATCTGGCAGTCTTCTGTGTTTTGCAGGTGTTTTTTGTTTTGGTTTGGTTTAAGTCATGCTTGGCTTTGAATGTTTACACTTGTTTCCTCCAGCTTGGAAAACAGCCCTTAGCTAGGGACATGCTATCACCTTTATACAGAGTATCTGCACTCGGTTCACTTTTAAACAGAGTTCAACTCCTCTGAGGAGTCAGTTTCCTATCCTTATGGTGGATTCCTAAAGTGAGGTGGACAGAGGTGAAAGAGGTCTGAAAAACTACTTGTATTTCCCAGAAGAGAAGTACTTCAGATTCCTACTCCATTTCTGGGTTTTCTACAGTAACTAAAGGCATGAGGGCAGTGCAACAGGGATCAGATACTGTTAAGAGGGACTTCCCTGCAGCAAGACATTGGAGAGCATTCCCGCAGAGTTGGTGTTTGACATAGAGTGGGATAGACCCACCACACCAAGTCCTTCTGGGACTCCATCCAGCGGAGAACAGGCAATGTACTGGTGTAATTTGAAAGACACTTTTGGGCTCATTTCCAGCAGACACCAATTAGTTCTCCCAGAGCAAGTCCAAACTGAGACAGCACATCAATTCCCAAATGGACTGAGGATGCTGTGCTTTACCTAAGAGCTTTACTCACTCT
>NW_009953761.1:1453577-1554544 GCF_000747805.2 Chaetura pelagica | reverse complement strand
TTCCATTCTTTCCTGTTAACACAGTATCAAAGCCAACCCAAATATCAAAAGCGGTACAACAAATACACATTTTACCAAGAGTAACACAGCAAATAAATGACATAATCCAGTCATCAAAATGTGTGCATGCATAGGCCAACCATATACACTTGTTTTTGCTAGTTTGCTAAATGAAATGGCATAGGACAAGTCTAGCAGGATGTAATTCAAATTTTTTTCCTGACATGTAAAACTGCCAGTATTTAAGACAAATAATCCCACTTGGTTAGATCTGACTCTTATATTTGGAATGATATATTGCAAAGAATTTATCAGACTTCATCCTGTATTTGGTCTGGTTTTCCTTATGTTGTTTTTGTTTGGTTGGTTGTTTTCTGTTTAAGATTTAGGAGAAAAACAAATGCTGCAAGTTTTAGCTTCAAAAAACAAAAATGTCACGATTGAGAGTGAAGTCCACATTTTTGCCAAAGCTTCAGAACTGCAGGACAAGAACAAAATGTAAAAAAATGAAATGTAGAAACAATATACTGAGGTAGAAACACCAAACACTCTACCCCTAAAATACTATCCCTAGAAAGAGCTGGTGTCTCTTTGCTTTTAAAGCGGAAATCCCAGCATTGACTACATGCGAATCCCATTATAACTCATTTATGTTTTCATCTGAAATTGCTTCACCACTGTGGAACGCATAGCTGAGGGCTTAGAAGTGGCTTTCATTTTCACAGGACAAACACTCTGATAAGTATTAATGAGAAAAATTATTTGATGGCTGTTTAGTGGCCTCTGTCTAGTTTTCGCTGATGTGTACTTGTACCACAGAAACAGGTCACTGTCAAAGAACTGAACAGCCAAGATATCCAGTTATCATCTCATATTAGAGGGATTTTTTTGCACAAGATTTTAAGAAGTTTCTGGGCAGTAATGTAAAATATGAACTGCATCAGCCACACTGGACAAAAGCACACAGCCTGACAAAGAGCCATTACTGGGATTTCTCTGCTTCAGCAAAAAGCTCCCTGTTAGCAGCATGAAAGCAGAGAAACTGGCTCATCCAAGGCCTTAAAACCAGATGACATCTGTGATCCCACTCACCACTGCAAACATCCTCTCCCTAAGTCACCAACAAATGTTACTAGTATCCCAGCAGATTAATTTGAGTTTAAATGTCACGGGTGACATTTCTCATGCTGCTGAATCCCTCTGCTCCACTGATTTATTTTCTACTTGCTCACTTTGAAAGATATTAAAGCACAAGCTTTATTACAGCTCCCTAGAATCTCTACTTAAAGTACCAAGGTCACTTCAGAGTTTTCAGGGAGTTTTCAAAGTTTTCAAAGAGCTAAATGTTGATTTTTCCTTGTGAGTAATCCACTGTCTTACTCACATTTCTAAAGCTTCTACCTTTGTATACCTATGTGCATCACATGTGCCGAAAGACTCAATCCTATATCTCTGTAAATAAAACCAAATATTAACCCAAGGCTATATTTAAGGTCTGTGGTAAGACAGCACTTGTTCCTTAACAGATGCAGTTTTTCCCTATTAGAGGAGGATCAGGATTTCAGCTGGTGTGGGGCGGGGGGTAAAGCTCAGTCCTGCACGCCTTGAAGTCAAATTACTTAGAGTCATTTGCAGAACTGCGTTCCAGTGCGAGTAGGCTCGTGCCTCCCCCAAAGTACTCTGCCACCTGTATGAAAACACAACAAATGGGCCTCAGGAATAGGCATGTGACATATTTTGATGAGATAAGTGACTTGGAAGGAAGATTTGGAGGCAAATTACAGTGATTATCTACTGGAAAATAGCGTCTATGTCACACCTTGTTGCCTACCCTGCCCTGCCACCCAGACTAACATCTTACAGGACTGCAATCAGTTTTTCCACCTTTGGCAGTATTTTTTTGTTGATTTTATTGTTTTCCTGCAGGAGATGAGGTCGTTTGGGTTTTGGTTTTTAATTTCCTGCACACAGTTCTTCAACTGGCCAAATTCTTTTTTCTTTCAGAATCTGAAAACATCCCTAATTTTTCAGTTTTCTTCAGTATTTATCAGTGCCATGGTAAATCTGTAAATCAGTATCAAGAGAAATGTGCAGGAAACAATGAGACCTCAGAAGCTGCCAAACCCCAGGAATTGGAAACTCTAACTATTTATGTACACACAGGTCAAAAATCCCAAAGGAAAAAAAAACAATAAGAAGGGGTAATTCCTTAGAGATGGGGATTTTTGTTTGCTTTGTTTTGCTTTGTTTGTTTGTTTCTCCAAAGAACTGAAGAGCACACAACCAAAGCAGTAGTGAAACCCAGGGGTGGCAACATCTGAACTCATAGTAGCTCATTTGAGTACATGTAGCCCACGCTGACGTCCCCATCACCGCATCTTCACCACTTCTGGTTGCTGAGCTGTCTGGAGTGAACCTGCTGCAAACTGATCCCCACGAGTTGTGCTCAGAGCCCTGCCTGCTCTGCAGATGTACCCAGGATTTTGTAGATTCTGATTAACATCTCTCAGGCGCATCTCTCACTCCCAGCCACGCTGCTAAATTCTTATCTAGGCTCTCATCACTTCATGTCTCAATTACCACAACATCCTTTTCCTGGCCACTGACCAACTCAGTCCTGGCCTGAGAGTGTATTGATCCAAAATGCTGCTGCAGAGATCATTCCCTGGCCTCACACTTGCCTTCCTCTTTGCTCATCCTCCTAACTTCTTTTTCCTGTCCTATCAAACCATCAACTGGCCTCCACTTTCAAGGACTCTTCCACCTTATTGCTCATATTATTCAGCATGAAAAGGTCAACTTGCACACTTGAATAGTCCGTAGTGCCTGCTTCCACTCCTCACTTGCCAACTTTGCAATTAGGTGTCTTTGTAGTGTCTCTTAAGGCTCTTTGCAATGTTTGTGAGAAAGTCCCAGTAAAACTGTAATGCTGCTTTGTTACAGCCCCTCAACCTCTCTTCAGAAGTACCTTCTGGCCAAAAAGAGCCTTGCCAACAGTCGTGTTGCAGCCAGCCTCAAGTTGCTATCTATGACATCCTTTTGTTAAGGGTAATTTTACAAGGAAGGAGATGCCATAAAATGAGAAACTTGCAGAAGCACCACATGGAGTTTCTTCTCAAAGCAACCAGGAACATGTTGAGGTATGTTGACAAACAAAATTTAGTCTCAAAATGGAGCTCTTTGCAAGGTCTTTCAGGTGATTACCAACTTTTCAGTCTCTGTGCAGCATCTACCAGCATATTTTCTTTGTCTGTGCCTTAGATCCTGCAACAATGCAGCCGACAACCTCCAACAGATCTCTGATGAGTTTTCATACAAGAAGATAAAACAGAAACTTATCAGCCATTGGTGAGCAAAGCATAATATAGATGAAAAATGGCAGGAGACAAAACTAAAATAAAATGTTTGATTTCTAGCCTCCATCTTGAGGAAAAAATTAAAAGTTAACAGTTGTTTTCAGATTTCCTCCTGTCTTATGACATTCCATAAATAAATGACAGAACAGGAAAGCATGTGTGGGGTTAGGACTGCAAGATAATGAAAGTTGCAAATAGCTTATATTTATGATCTGAGAGGTTTGTGATAAACGTTAGAGCGATGTAACTAAGGTAACATAAAAAAAAAATGTTGATGCTAGTAAATTCCAAGAAATACATACTGGAGGACACAGTGGAAGTGCCAGCACTCATTACATGGTTCAGCATTAAGTGGATCAGCTCTCAGACCAAAGAAAATGGTTGTTCCCCTCTATTCAGCCCTCATGAGGCCACATCTGGGATGATGTGTCCAGCTTTGTGTTTCCCAGTAAAAGAAAGACATTGGCAAACTTGAGTAAGTCCAGGGGAGAGTAATTATGATAGCAGAAGCTGGAGCACATGGCATATGTGGAGAGGTTGAAGAAGCCAGAATAGAGCAAGGGTGAAGCCAGACTCTTATTGGCATGTGCAATGAAAGGACAAAAGCCAGCAATCACAAATTGTATCAAGGGATATTCCAGCTGGACACAGATCATTTTCTCTCTGATGAGAGTGATGAAGCACAGGCACAAGGGCTCAGAAAGACTGTAGCATCATCATCCTTGGAGAGTTTCAGAATTCTATGGGACCCAGCACTGAGTGACCTGAAATAACTTAGAGGCTGGCCCTGCTTTGAGTGAGGCATTGGACTAGACCCTCAAGAGGTCCCCTCCCATGTCATTTATTCCATGGGTCTTTGAGCTCTTTGTACCAGTCCAGACAGGTCAGTGTAAACCTCTGACTGTACAGAGTTAAGATGAAAAGATAAGTAACCAACAGTTATATGTCCAGTGTATCCAGTCATGTCCAATCCTCGGCTGCCCCATGCAAGAGAGACAATGGCAAAGAACAGCCACAAAGATCATTAAGGAACTGGTGCATCTAGGTTGTGAGTAGAGGCTGTGATAGCTGGGACTGCTCATCCTGGAGAAGAGAAGGTTCAGGCAGTTGTTGTCTCTGTGGACAAATATCTGAGGCACGTAAAGAAAATGGAGCCAGACCTCTGAGTAGCATCCAGAACAGGCAACAAGCAGAGTCTGAAATACAGAAAGTTCCCTCTGAACTTGAGAAAACCCATTTTTTATCATGTGGGTAGCTGAACTCTGGCACACATTGCCCAGAAGGGTTTATGGATTCTCCACCCTTGGAGATATTCAAAACTTGCCTGGACATGGACCTGAGCTGACCCTGCTTTGAGTAGAGGGTTTGGGTTAGATGATCTCCAGAGGTGCTTCCAGCCTCCACCCTTCTGTTCTTCTGTGATTTTGTTATTCTGCTGATATTAGAAAATGAGACTGTGAAGATTTTATTTACAATAGATTTTGAAACAAGAATATAAAAAGCTTCATGCTTCCTGGGTTTAAGATAAAATCCAACAAAAAATTTCTCAGTTGCTTTATTACTTGCCTCACCCATTTTCTCAGTTATTTTTACAGTCAGGACAGAACTCAAGGACACCTAAATTATGTGTTAATACCTGTGATTCTACAAAAATCACTTAATTTTTTCTTCTTCAGATATTATAAGGTTCAGCCTGGGAAGACAGACATCTGGGATCCCGAGAGATTTCCCACCAGCAGGATTTCCAAAGATGTAAACAACATAATAAAGGACAACCTTTCACTGTCCATTCACAGTCATGCAACTGTCTGCCTTTCCCATCCCTCTCATAGCTAACTACTCACACAGGAAAGCAACATTCAGAGAACAACCTAAGTTCAAATAAACATATAGATGCACATTCAAGGTCAGAACAATGTTCTCAGCCATCTCTCCATCCTCTCCCACAAAGTGCTTCATGTAGGAGGAAAAAACACAGCAAGATTGCACATGCCTGAGGTAGTAGGTTATGATAGGAAATACCACCTTAACTTTTGCTTTACAGAAACACACATTACAAATTGTCTGGCAGGTAGTCAGTCACTCTCTCTGTAAATAACTATTCAGTAAAATCTGAATACAAAAAATCTGTACAAGTCACCAAAACCTCACTGGGATTTTCTGCACAAAAGTGCCAGGCTGGAAATTGGGTGAGTCTCAAAGGCAAAGTGAACACTCGTGGGGAGAGGCTGGTGGGTCCTCCTAAAGGTCTGCTGAGTTTTGGTCAAGTAAAAGTTGTTTTCTTGTTTGGTGCATGTGCTTCACTATTGGTATTAGTATGTCCCCTTAGATGACTGGTGCATCTGTGTTGCTAACATGGAAACCAGTTCTGTATCTCTTCGACCACTACGTGGTAGAAGAACAAGTCAGGACTGCATCAAGGGATGGATGTGAGGCTCTTCTTGTAAAACCTTGGCTCCACTCCAGACCTGCAAGAGCTCCTTCCCCAGTCACTAGGAATGCTGATGCCCCCGAGACTGCAAGAGAAACCTCTGCCTTTTTGCTGCCTCCCAAAGCCCAGAACCTGGAGCAACCTCTGGTGTATTCGATTCTATTAGAGAATGTGTTAATTACAGTAATAATGCAACTAATATGGCTTAGAGCAGTAAGTCTCAAATGGTGCTTATGATTTCCTGCTTTTCCTTTGTATGCTACCTAAACAGGCAGTTAGATGAGAAATCAGCAGAAATTTAGGTATTTATGTATTTAATTTTTGTTAAGTGGCCATTTACATTTCATGTGTCTGCAATTTCTTCTCTTTTGCAGGAATCAGCCTTCTCTACCTGGAAAAGGCAATAAAGTAATCTCACACCTGCAATTTTCTGTGTTTATTGAAGCATTTTAGATTGCGTCATAATTACATATATTTTCTAATTATGAAATAAAATTTGGGAAAAGACCTTTTAGGATAAGGCAGGAAAAGGCAGAAAAACCACAGGGTACACAACATTGCCTGACACATTTTAAAACAAAAACAGATTTGTTCTCTCCTGCTTAAATCTGTGCTGCTGACCTGAAGACGAAACCTACAGCCTCTTCTGCCTGCAAATCTCACCTTCAGGAAACAATTTTTTGTCAATTTTTTTCCCACTTTTCCACTCTCATCTATTTTTCTGCGTAGCCAGAGGAAGAGGCAGAAGACAGTTATTATAGCTACAGCAGTGAGACAGCAATTGTGTCTGCAGTGACCGCCAGCAAACACAAAGCCCCACTGCTGTAGACAAAACAGGGCTAAGAATAGATCTCATGCTGGAAAACTAAGGATTGCTATCAGATCTCTTAGGCTTCCCTGTCTGAGGCAGGGACTTGGAAGGTATGCACCTGACACTATGTTTCTTGGTGGTTGAAAGGGTAAGAAATGAAAGAAACTACAGGAGTCTAAAATTCATGTCCATGCAGTGCTAGAGGGTGAAGGGATGCTGAGAATGAGAAAAAGAGTAATTTGGCAGGAAAGGATAATTCCCCCACCAGGACAATATATTTCTTAACCACTGACATCCATTGACCACCTTCTTTTTAGCCTATAAATCTTGCCAACCACCCTGACACACTGAGACCTTTGATGGAAATATAGTCATTTAGTTCAGATGTAATCCATTCTTTAATTATAGAGCATACAGAAAAAGCTTACATGGGCTTGCCTGTACATGTTATTAGTAGATCAGAAGAAGAAAACAATTAGTTTCTCTCTGACCAGTTTGGGGAGACAAATGTTTATTTAATCCAAATTAAAATGTTTCTATTTTAATTATTTTGTTCCTTCTAGCTCAAACACTGGCATATGAATACAGCTGGGCAAGAAGCAGTGTACATATCCCACAAAAGCCTGATAACTAGAAGGGAACCAGAGGACTATGGCATGGGGTGAAATTAGTAATTTAAATTGTTTAAGATTTTTGTGAAGAAGATTTGTTAAAGTCTGCAACCTGCCACTTGCCATCACAAATGGCAGGTGAGTGAGGAGAGCATAAGCACAAATCAGCTGGAGTTCTCAGGACAGGCATTTACTTGCAGGTTGCAACCAGAAATTCTACCCTGTCTGATACAGATCTTTCCACAAGGGAAATTTCGTAGTAGCTGCTATGTTTATCCATCCTCTTTTCCTTTGCTCTGAGGAAGACATCTGTTTCTAACAAACTAAAATGTGAATACAGCTCTCATCTGGCCAAGACGACTGGGCAGCTGGATGATGCTGAATGGGGATACAGGAGGAGGCAAAATTCCTCTAGAACCTGGCAAATACATGTCTAAACCAATGGCAATAAGAATTTTATTTGACAACAAATTCATTCCTCACACTGACCAGCTCTAAAAGTCACCTCCAAATGTTAAGAGATAAAACAGTGTCATTGGGACTTAAGAGTATCCATTTTGCATGAATCTTAAATTTGTTCTTCTTTCAGGAAAAAAAAAGGAAAGAGGGGGAAAAAAAATCCATATCCACATTATGTTGGCAATCTGTGCCATAGATTCCAGGGATTTTGGAATGGCAGGGAAGGAACAAGAGAACACTGTTTCAAGAGAAAAACTGTCACAAACCACACGTGAATGCAAAAAGCCTTAGAAAGTGCTGCACGTGGGAAGCCCTGCTGAAAGTGAAATGCAGAGAAATATCTTCTAGACATTTTGGGCAGCAGTTGACAGGTAAGATTTCCTGTAAAAGGGATGACAACATTGACCTTTAGAAAATTATCACCAGAGAGCAGAGAAAAGCTTCCCTCTGTTTATCCTTGGGGGACTAGGAGCTGCACACGGACAGGATGCCAAAACAAGACAAAAACCGTTTGGTATTTTTGAATGTGCTGGGGAGCTACCTGCACCCTGAGACAGTCAGCTTCAAAATAAAGCTCTACGAACACAGAAATAACAAGCCCATGAAATGTCCTGATTATTACAAACAGAAGCACTTTGGGCAGACCCCTGCCTACAGAAAGGGCTCCATTAATTCCTGTTAATGGAGTTGCCTCTCTCCAAAGGTGATTTTCAGGCAGACTGAAAAATTAAAAGGAAGATTTGTCCCCTGACATCAGGAACCTCTGCTGCCTGCACACACAGAAACTGGGAGAGAAGTGTCCTAAAATTACACCCTGTAGTAACCTCTCTTAACAATAGGCAGGCAGACATACGGATTTCAGGATAAATTATATTAATTACTCATACAGATTCCACTTTATAGATGAATTAACAATTTCCTGTTATGCTATCTCTATCTCTAGCAATCTTCAGGGCCACTAAAAGGCAGCCAAGCATCCCACATCAGCAGTGAACAGTGAAGTCCTGACTCAGACAGGGATAGCACAAAGGACTTCCAACTTCTGACAACTGGCTACATGACTACTGCAAGGAAGGAAGTTCTTTAAAGCATTCTCATTTCGCTGTTTTGTCCCTTTTCTTTGTAGGTATCTCCTAAACAGTAAGAATTCCCTCTTCATTTTGTTTTTTTCTCCTTTTGATGAGTGGCATGTCTAAACCTGTCCTTTACAGAAGCATGGCAGAAACTAGTTGCTGTGCGCACTGGTACCAGTGACCCCTTGTGGAAGCAGATTATCTTCACCCGGTTCATAAATCTACCTGTCAACACTACCTGGAGAGCAGACAACTCATCAGTATGGATTACTGAAAACGCATGCTGCAGAAATAAAGCTACAGCAAGATGGATTAAAAAAAACACAAAACAAAGATTCCCCTTGGGATGTGACAATTCCTTAACCCTAGCCTTCAGGAAAAAAAGCAACCTTGAAATGGAGAAAAGTGATCTGCAGAACCAGATGCTGGGAAGAAAAACACAGAAAAATGGCAAAGGAGCCCCAGTAACAATACTTAATCCAATTTGATTCAGAGCACAGATTTACTTTATGGCTTATATGTATCACAGCCAACAATGCTGAAACTTTACATTTCAAGGCTTCATCTATATTTCAATTTACAAATCCTTATGACCAGGGGTTTAAAAATTCCATCATAGCATCTTGGTCGATGCGACCACAGGCCAAGGGCGCTTTTCTTCCTTTAATATAATAACGAAAAATCTTGCTTATGACTTTGGTGACTTATAAATGGATTTAAAATAAGAACCTCAGAAAGAAAAAAAAAACCAACAACACAACAAACCCCACAGGAGTGGTTGCCAATGACATCCAGAAATCGAAACTGCTTGCCCAAATGATACACGATATGATGTGGTGATTTGCAACAGAGGTTATTTATGTCACATTAGAAGCATCTGTGATTTAGGACTTTTTTGGGGGGCATCCTGCACGGTCAGTTTTTCACGTAGCAGCTCACAGCACATAGCTCTGTAGTCCTCTAACAGAGACATCTGTCTAGTACTGCTTGGCTAGAAAGATAATGGCTAATTAAAAAGGGACCTTTTTGGGTGGAACGAGATTTATTAAGAGAAAAGCTGGTCCAAGTATGTGGACTGGGCATGTCTAGTTGCCCCTCCCTGTCCACCTAGAGCAGAGAAGCTCAGCTCCTACCCATCTTCTCAAGTCCCTCTGAAGACTTCTCTCCTTTTATGCTCAAGCTGATAGTTCTCCATTAGTACATGTCCAAAGATACATTATGAAGTCATTTTAGCACCTTAATTAACCAAGAATGGTTAAATATATAGCTCCAAGGCTGTACATGCTAAGTCAGCACTGCCTTCCATAGGTTGGTTATCTCATCTGAGTCAGAATCACAGCCTGTAACATTACAGGCAATCTTGAATTTCCTGACCTTTTCAGTCAGTGTGATAATGTTAACATAAACTTAAAGGAACTGTCATTTCTCTTTCTGAAAACCCTTTTTCTCCTTGGATTGCAGGGTTCTGAATCACAGGGAAAAGAAGGTAGATTTCTCAATTGCCTATAAGAAAATGACATCTGAGGCCAGCCTGATGTATGCAGGGACATCTTTTACAATACCTAAAAGGAAGTATTTTTTCTGAGGGACAATAAATTACAAGCTTAGCTTAATAAAAATAAAAGATGGCTTTTCCCTTTACAGCTACCTGAAAGGAGATTGTAGTGAGGCAAGTGTTGGCCTCTTCTCTCTAGTGACTAGCGATAGGACGAGAAGAAATGTGGACAAGTTGCACCAGCAAAGGTTCATATTGGATATTAGGAAAAATTTCTTCACAGAAAGAGTGGTGAAGCATTGGAACAGGCTGCCCAGGGAGATGATGGAGGCACTGTCCCTGGAGATATTAAAAAAACAGGCAGATGTGGTGCTTCAGGAGATGCTTTATGGGTTACAGGGATGTAGGGGAGATGGTTGGACTTGATGATTTTGAAAGTCTTTTCAAACCTTAATGATTCTATGATTCTATACTCTTTTTAAACTAAAAATAAAAGGCTCAGAAAATGTTTCTCTTTTAAATAAATATTACTGACATTTACACTATTTTCCACATCTATGGTGTCATTGTTCATGACTCTTAAGGAGCTCCCTAACACCAACAACATCGTGCCTGGATTAAGTCTGCTTGGTGGACAGCAATTGTTTTGCCTCGTTTTACAGAACTGGAGCACACCAGGGGTTAAACCACTTTGAAGGGAACATATGTCAGAAAAACAAACTGAAAAATGCAACCAAATGCTGTTGAGCTCCACTAACCTCTGTTTAACGTGTTATCAGCATCTCTACAAAAACCCTAAACACACATACTCCTGAATTAAATGAGTAGAGATTGCGCAGAAAGCCGGGTCATAAATAAACCTCATTAGGGAAAGCTAAGGTGAGAATCAGATGTGTACCAGCTGGTGTGATACCAGCCGAAAGTATGTTCTTGCCCCACAGTAAAGAAAACCCAAAGCATTTTGCTGATTCACTGAGGAAACATCTATCCCAAACTGCTTTCATTTACTTAGGAGTAAAGGGATCATATCCTGCCCTATAGACGTGTTTGTTGAAATATGGCAGCAAGGGGAGCTGTTTGCCACTATAACAATAGGTAAGTGCCACTTGTGGCTTGCTTACTTTAAAAAAAAAAAAATAATTGAAACATCACACTTAATTTAATCAATCTTTCTTTAATCTCATTTTTAAGGAGTAGACCTTAAATTCAGACCAACTCAAATATAAAAGGCCTCTGGCAGAGATGTTTGTTCTGCGTTTCACACAAAGGAAGGAACATGTAAGCCAACAATGGCAAAACAGAGCTCAACAGGATGTCCTTGCTTTGAAGACTTCATCCCTAATGTGCACTGATGCACTTTTATCCACAGTCATCTTCTTTAAGGGATCCAATCTGAAAAATCCTTCTCCTTACAATGAGCCTGACAAGCTCATTGGAAAAGCTTGTGACTATAAAGATATCTTATGTGCAGACGTTGCAAGACAGGGGGGTTTTTATACTATGAGCTCGATCTGTAAGCACAGCAGTACACGTCTGAATTATCGTAACTCCTACACTAAAACCAGACAAATAACACAGCTAGATAAGCAAGGGGATCAACACCCACACACCAGCACATCTCAAGTCCCAAATTTCTCCCACAGAGCCCAACCCCAGACAGCTTTATCTGCATCTAGTGGCACTTTGCACCAATGTGACCAGGGCATCTTGTGAATCAAGGCACACCAAGACCTGAGAACGGCTGTCAGAAATCAGGTCCACACAGAAGAGCTGAGCACCCTAACTGAGATCTACACTGTCAGAGATTAGGGCAAGTGAGCAAGGCATTAAAGCCAGCACTACCAGCCCTGTGGGCCAAATGTACTATGTCCTGCCTAAAAGCCTTCATGGCTGCCTGACTCCATCTAAAATAAAAGACATAAGCATAACAATCACTTTTTCCTTGACAAGGGAAACCAGGTAATCTCTCCACATCAGTTCTGAACAACAGAGAACAATCTCATTTTGCCCAAATGCGAGTAGCACCTCCAGACTTCTCTATGGTTGTCTCCCCATTACTTACAGTATATAAAAAGGACAATTTAACTGAAGGACTTTATATTTGGGGCTTTTTTCAGCACTATTTCCAGCAAATAGCAGATGTTGGTTAATGATCTTAAGATATTAGATCATAAACCATGCTCATTTTGAATGCTGCAATTGGAGTGATTATTTGTATATCATTAAGCAAGATCCTCAGAGCAAGCTCAGTATATTTCCTTATTGCTTCATTTAAAAGCAAAACTATCGGATAACTTGTTATTTTATATTTTTAAATTACCAGGATATCAGCAAGGTTCTTACTTCGGCTTCATTCTCTCTTCTCAGCAAAGCAATACATCAGCACAGTGTCATTATGAAGTGCAACATTTCTTCAGCTTCACAACACACGGTCACAAAGCAGATGACATTTGTCCATGCGGAGACACCAAAGGAGCATTAAAACCAAATCTTATGAGTTTCTTTCTTCATAGAGTTACACAGCAAGCTATTCCCCATGAGGGGAATGATCTATTTTAAACTCCAGAAACAGAATCAGGTTGTTTATTTGAAAGTGAAGATAGATGGGTTTGACTTAGACTCATGTGGATATACCTGCTTTTATATATTTTTAGTAATACAGCAATTGTCTCTATTTTCAAATGCATAGAATGTGTATCTCTATATATGCAACATATATAGAAGTGATTTTTACATGCACTTACATATATATATATGCATGCATATCTATTTGTGTATCCCCATCTATGCATAAATATCTATAATTGTTTGCATATATAATAGTATGTGTTAAATAATATAACATATATATACATGAAGGCACAAATAAAGTAAGATTCTACCTCATAACATTATCTCAGATTTTGTTTTATCTAAATACCTACTGGAAATACTATCTAGGCTTCTGATTCACTAGAACCACACTTTAAAAAATTAATTACTTAATATATGCTGAGAAATGCCTAGATATGTGATAGATAAATTAGTTTCCTTTGAACACATGCAGTGTGTGAAAGAAGTTAATTCAATAAACATTGTGGCTCTCATCCCACAAAAGCATATGTGAGTCCCAGTGAGTTCAGTTGTAATAACTAAAATTATTAATGGGCAAAAGTGTTTGCAGATCAAGGCTACATATGTGATTTGGTTGTTCCATTATGCTAATTTTGTATCTACTATTTCACCATAAAATCTGACAAGGCAGAGTAATTTATGAGACATAAATATAGAAAATTGAATTATAGAGAGTCCTCTACATACATAACTAGATCAATTATTAATTAACTTTTGGAGATGAAGATATGTTGCCATAGAGAAACTGTTTAAGGGCATCTATTGACAACACTGGTCATGGGATGAGGTCCTTTCTGTTCACTTCATATGGACCATCATGACAGACACACAGCACCCCAGGAACAGCCATGCCCTGGGTACAACCTGCAAACAGGTTCCTCTTGTCACCCCATCACAGTTACAGCAAGTGACTGCTGTGGGAACAAGGAAAAACTAACTCATGCAGAATATTGGTCTGTTTAAGGGAAAATATTATTTCATCCTCTGGCTGCTGTAACTCAGGTAGAGAATTACCTTTCCGCTGATCCGATCCTGCGCTGATGTAGTTAGCAGAGCTCCACTGGCACTCATGGAGCCCTTCAGACTTACATCTGTGAGAGCCCCAACTCCTACACTCAAATCAGATCCACTCCAGCAGCAACCTGGCACATCAGACACAGAAGGTAGACCTCAGCTAGCTTAGATAAACTAAAACATTGAGATTGAATTTAAATGTGCTATCTAGGCTTTCTCAGCAGCATCTTCTCTAGTTGGAGACTTAAAGGGGGTAATTCATCCCACGTACTACATCATAATGGGTTCATCTTGCTGAACTATGGACACCTCCCTCTCAGCTAGTCAGTTCTAGCTCCCTTCACTGTTAATGGTGAGAAACGCTTTCAGGGTGAGATGAATCTGATTTATTTTGCATGTCTATTTAAAGCTGAGACGATTCCTGTCCTAGAAATGCCTGCTTGTCTCTGTTGACTATGCAGGGCAGCTAGCTCACACGTGGGTGATGAAAGTCATCTCACCTATGCAACAGCTTCATTAGCAACAGTGCTTACACTAAGGAAAATAAAACACAAGTACCAAATGTTAACTAAAAACAAATTTTGAATAGACTAATATTAGCATAATTAGAGATACAGCTCACAAAGCAAGGCAACATTAATACTCTCCTCCTCTGTGCTTTCTGGCCCAAGTTTTGGGAGCCAAGTTTTGCACAGGAGCCAGCAACATGTCTGAACAGTGTCAAAACTTGCCTGTCTTCAACAGTCTTTGCTGCAGGAAATTTTTCAAAGGACTACAAAAAAATGATTTCTGTTAATCTTCCCCCCACAGGCAAAGTCCTTCTAACCCCTAAGTAGCCTGAAATTACCTCCAACTGTGAAGCTTAAAAATTACCACAGGCCTACTAATGTGTTTTTACTAACTCTTCTAAGTCTGGAACACAAATCTGTGAAAATTCCAACCTTTCCTGAATCAAGACAGTCAAAATATTGACTAAACAATACTTGAAAGTAGTGAGTGCTCCAGTCTTATGAAGAATTTCCTTTAAATTAGTGTAAAGCAAATTCCTTCCATTTGCCATATCCCAATCTGAAACTTTGTGCCTGAATTACAGGAAAGCAAATGAAGACAGGGTTAAATAGAGGAAAGTGTTTACTGTGATTTGTGTTGACCACCTTAAGTAGCCTGTCGGAGACACCAGTGATCTGATCTACATGCAACCAGTGCATCTCCACCTCTTTTTGGTTGCATTTCAAGGAACAAAACTGTGTCACTTATAAGCCTTGTCCTGTATTTTCCATGCAGCTTTCCCTTATTCCCTTTCAGCCATAGAAATAATGGAATTTCCAAGGTGGATAATAAAAAACTACTCCAGATGGGTTACAAAATTGATACCTTCACTACCACCTTGCAGGCATTAAGATTAGAAAGATTTCTCAAGAAAGAGGAGGTTAAGATAGACAAAGGAGAACACAGTGGGAAATACCAATGAAATGAAAGCATAAATGCCACTAATAAATCACAGATCCAGCACATAATTCCATATAGTAATTTTCAAAACAACAGTCCTAATAGATAATATATACATAACTCCTCTGGATTTCCTAATTTGCTTTTTGAACAGTATGAAACCACTCCCAAATTTCTAAGTACCATCCAATGATTTTTTGTTCTATGTAAAGTACACAATTTGGACATGTTGACTTCTCTAATTAGTCTATAAATACTTGACTTCTACCCACTGTTTTGGTAAGTGTGATAATTGCTGGGGATAGGCCAAAGCATTAATGGTCAATCAGGTGATGAGAAAAGGAATACGGCCCTTTCAGTGAGTAAAATGTAAGGCATTCTGTGGCAAGGCAGAAGCTATTAGCAGGATCAATATTTCTCCTAGTACCTTAATAAATCATTGTATCAAAGAACAGTTGCAGGATGAAGAAAGCCTCATTCTACCGATGAGGTTGCTTCCAAATCAGCAAATAAAACATCATTTAAATTACAAAGACCTAATTGGTGTACAAAGGCAAATGGCGAGCACAGAATACAGCCCTCTGATGCTAGGCATGTAAGCATTTTGAATCATTAGTGAAGGAAGAAAAGCAGAAAGACAAAGAAACAGCTATGCTAAGAGCTCCACATGCATAATTTGCAAATTGGTAAATATGCATGAGCCCAGCACGCCGTAGCTGACTGATGACACTGTGTTTGATGCACATATCATCAGTGGCAGAACCAGACGAGCATCTGGGAAGCAGGATGGCTTTTGGTATTTTTAGTATTATAACGAAAAGAATCCCTTTGCTATTATTCTAAAGGCTACTTTCAAGCAAGGGAACAACTTTTCTCAGCAGACACAGGGTATCACTGCTTAACCTATATAGTGACCATCACATGTAGCCATATAACTCTCTTGGCCTCAAGACCATGAAGGAAATTCTCAGTAGAGCTAACTGGAGTTCTGACACAGTAGGGATTGAAGGACCACGATCGTGTATACTTCCCACAGAGGAAGAAACCCTCCTAGCATACATACATGGTTGTGAGAAGAAGATAAGGCTCACCAAACTACTTCAGGTGATGCTGCAAACCCACACATTGCTATTGAGTATGCGACTGCACAGTGCATGAATAGCCACCACTATCTTTTTTGGAAATACCAACTCACAGTACTTTTGATTTATAGTGTTACCTTTCAATCCAATAGAGAAATCATGAAATCTTATGGGGGAAGAGTCACTAGAGTAATAACTGCATGAGTTCTCACCAGTGGAAAAATGTAATTTACTGTTGTATTCAGGGTTTGGTTTTTTTGTTTGTTTTTTTGTTGTTGTTGTTTGTTTGTTTGAATAGTCCACATTCAGCTCCTTAATGAAGAGTTATAGAAAAGCAAATGTTTCTCCATGGTTTAGCCACTGCTTTTGGTCCTTGGCATAGCCTTGGAATCTTGTTCCCAATTTATTCAGAGGCAAGAATTGAGGACTTTGTGAAGGAAAGTCAATTGATGAAGGAATTTCATTGCAGAAGCTAAAGTGGGTACCCTTTACATCTCCAGTTCATACTTCATACACTTCTAATTCCATAGAGCTGACACTTTAGAAGGTCAACTGTCATATGGCTGGAAAGCTGACATCTCAATAAAGTAAACAATGCCTGAAGAGAAGGGGAGAAGCATCCTGTTGCTACATGATAGCTTCTCTTCCCACACCAAACCAGCAGAGATGTTACCTGCCTGCCATAATTCTCTGGAAAGGGAGAGTTTTGGCCATATGGCAAATGACCTTATGGGGTGCTGACCACATGCATTTATACCATATGTCTGAATCTTCTATTTAAATGCATACCTAAAAATGAACAATGCCCAAATGCTTCATGCTCTGTACTCTCTAGATAGATACATTTATTTTCCTCAACTGTAATTTATTCCAAAAAGCAAAGTGGATCAGTCTCTCAGTAAGTTACGCCTCGAATCAGTTGTTGGCTGATCCTTCTGTTGTAGAAAACATATCAATCCTGCTTTACAGAGCATAACATGCCAACTTTAGCAGTGAGGAAACTGCTGCAGTTTATATACGTAACCATCTATAGGCCTCCCAAGGGTTCTTCCTCTCTTTCTGGTGAGATTATACATTCTTCCCTTCATCTCATGCCCACTAACATGCATCAAGAGAATATCTCTGGTGAACTCCCAGGACCATTTTTAAACACATACCCTTTTGCCTGCATCCCAAAGTATTACTTTTTGCTTGGCGTGTATCAGATTTGTAGACTGTAAACCACCCGAGGCAGGGACTACTCTTAGTTCTTTATGTCCTCAGTGGTATAAAGGCATTATCAGCTTTTTCTGTCAAATTATAAGCAGCAGAGGTGATCACTGTGAACATGACCCAAACTTTACTGATCACATCCAACGGGATCACAGGGGGAAGGCTAATGCAGTACATGTGCAAGTCTATTATCACAAACCTCTTTTTTTTAGTACAGTGAAAAGGTGCACTAACTCTTCAAACAGATAACCAAGAGCTATTGGGATGGTAGTAAATGGATTTAGCAAAGATTCAGGGTTTTCTTATTCTCATCAGCCTGAACAATTAAGTAACAGTCTTCTTGTATGTCATTAATTTTGTTGCCATAGTAGCCTGTAGAAATGCTTTCTAACAAACACGGAAGATTTATCTTTCTCACTCTAAATCAATCAGAAAACAAATGATTTCACATTCTTTTTTTTTTTTTCATTATGACAGGTAAAGCACAGTGAATCATTACAACAGAGACTTCTGAGAATGATATGATGTCATTCATCACAAACAGCAATCTTAAAAAGCAGATCCAGACACTAGAAGGCAAGTGCCACTTCTCTGCAAAAAATACTGGCTCAAAAAATATTTTTTAAATGGAAAAACGTATAAATAATAAATGGAAATAAGTTTCTGTATTTTTTTTTTTAACTCAAATTATACGTATGATGCTTGGATAGAAACACTTCCATGCACTATTTTTCTCTCCAAATTCACAGCTGGTGAGAGACCAAGGAGGAAAAACCTATTGAGAGAATTTCCTAAAGAACAGAGTTTAAATGCATTAGCTGAAGCAGGGGAAATTTTCATTCACTTTAGATCATTTGGATTGTAAAGAGAACATCAGCCCACAAGGGAGAAGGCAGGGGGAGGTACATGTCTGCAAACAAAATGCAGACTAATTTCTGGCCATAATCATATGCAAAGGGTTTGGACATGTCTAGAGAAGTATAGGCTGCAACTTGCAAATTGGATCAATATGTTTCTGGCCTGATAAATTCCAGGAGGGAGATAAGGGGTCCATTATTGGAAAAAGATTGTTGTTGCCTTTCTTCTATAGGACAAGGTGACAGATTCTCTTAAAGCAGTAACTGTTCTTTGCTTTTTCACAAAACCATGCTTTGAAAAGAAGAATAATTTCAAACCTCATCCAATCTATGAACTGTCTCAGTTGTAGTGGGGACCAGGGAAGATTTAGAGTGGGGCAACATAGTCAGAATACTCTGACTTCCTTGATTTAGAAGCTAGTAATAAGCTAACTAATACTAAATGCTGAAGTCACATCAGTCAACTCTTTCCACCAAGGAGAACAAAATGAAACAAAAAAAACATATGAAAGCAATGGCACTTAAGATTCCCCATTATATCAGTATTTCCTACAGCCAAGCTCAAACAGCCTTAAGTATTTTCTTATACTATTGATACACAAAGTAATTGACTCAGCTACACCATTTCAGTTAAATCTTATTGAGATAAAATTGTTTCATTCTATAAGTGTTCAGTGCCAGGTTATGTGGGGCTCTGAGCAACCTGATCTAGTTGGGACGTGTCCATGCCCATGCAGAGGGGTTGGAACTAGATGATCTTCTAGGTCCCTTACAACTCAAACCATTCTTCAACCCTACACCTCACCTCTTGAAAGACCTAAAGGGCAAGTTTTTGGTCATCTCCCATACTGCCTGAGGAACATGAAAAATAAAGTGCTGGGGAGATCATGTAACCATGAAAGCTGCACTGCTACGAATAGAGAATGACATCAAGAACATGCACAATTCCCAGCTTTCCAGTAAAAATATTTCCAATAGTTTACAAATTCACTTTTTTGTAGTTCATTTGTTGGTGAATAGGTTAGTTTCTTTCCTGGGACAGGCTCCTATAAGCTGCAAAACTGTGGAGATAAAACATGTAAAAATAAGTGGACAAGGAAGCAGAGATTTGCCTCTGTGATAACAGCACCACAGTGAGGGATAAAAAGTCCTAGATAATGGTAAGTAGACCAGGGGTTTCTTCCTAACCCATTACACCTTCCATCAAATCCCCTCAGCTGACTCAGGTCAAGGATTTTCCTGGACATACCCCAAATCATACTAGGATATTCAGTTTTTATTTTTTATTTTTTTTTAATGGTTATTTTAACACAAATTATTTCCCAGATCCAATTTAGAAAGAATCTGCTGAGCCACTAAGCTCAGTTAAAGGGAAGGTAACCTCTGTTAATGAGTGTAAAAATGAGAGCTTGAAGGCAGTATGCTCTGAGATCAGATCTATGTCATATATTATCATCATAAAAAAATGCAGCCTAAGAGCAAAGAGCAGGTATGATTTTCATTCTTCCTGGTTATTTTTAACTGAGCCTGTGCCTGTCCATCTTTTACACCTTTAGTGGCAGAGCTGGGGCAGTAGCAAAATTGAATCCAGCTTCCAGCCAGCGCAAAAAGTTGGAGAAAAGTCACAAAAGGTAATTTCATTACTATAAGTTTAATGAAAACCAGCAGCACATAGATTGCTGCCTATGGAGAAAAAGGCAGGCAGAGCAGGCAGTGTCAACTCTGCTCAGGAAAAGCCAAGGGGCAGGTGTGGGTAGACCTGCCAGCTGGCACGGATGGGCCTCCCTTGCTTGCAGGGACGTGAGGAGGAGCCAGGAAACTGAGGGGGGAGATTCAGGGCACAGGGGGCATAAATCCATTAAAAGAGGCTTCTCCATTGCTCATAGAGCAATTTGTTTCCAGGATTGTGTTGTAAGTTAAGTGTTGGGCAAAGCCTACCACAGTGCCTGCGTGGTCTGGGTGTTGTCACCAGCCTCCCAGGCCCATTCTGAGCAAGTTTGGGATTGTTCTGCTCAGGGTCAGAGGCAAATGGAAGCCACATAAACTTACTAGCAGTGCAGAGGCCAGGTTAACTTCACTGAGTCAGAGCTAATAAACACTGCCAATCATGGCAGTTTATTAGCTTGTACTCAGCATCATGCTAGCAGTGCTACACAGCTGCTGGTTGGCTTGGAAAATGGACAGAAGGAACTCCTGTTTACCAGTAGAGAGCTGTGTAGATGTAAACTCTTATCCATACAACTGTGAACTCTCACTGCACACCTGAATCCTGGCGAAGTATAAAACAACCATTTTGAACTTTTGGGGAAACTTTTCAGGAGAGAGTACAGAAGGGGAGCTAGGGGAGTGAGGAACGGACTCTGGACCAAAGCCATAGGCTGCTGAGTTACAGCTCTCTGCTGGGAATGCCAGGCAAAAAGCCTCTAGCCTGAGCATAAGCCTGGAGGGTCTGGGATTGCTGAGCAGAGTCTAGATTCAATCTAGGCTTCCAATGTCTTTAGTACGTCATGCATTCAGTAGTGAGACTATGAGTAGTCCAGCAAATGCTCAGCACATTTAGGGAAACCTCTTCATAGAAGCAAACAAAATGCTGCTGCAAAGGTCACCCAAATAGAACTTTTTAAAAACTATAACTTAAAGACCTTAAAATAGCATATTGCATTTGGCTAGCCAACACTTATAATTTGGGGTTTTTTTGTTGTTGTTTGGCTTTATTTGTGGTTTTGTGCTTTTTTTCTAAAGGTCTGTCCTATGGCACTGCAAGCTGCCTGCTTGCTCTTAACAGAGAGAAGCTTGCCAACAGAAATCTCAACTCACTTGAACCTACAGAAGGAGCTACTGAGATGGAAAAATCAGAGATGCATTAACAGAGGAAGGATTGCAAGACTGGCCATTACAAATTCTGGAGGCAAAGATCTCTAGCATTAAAGTGCTATGCTCCTGGAGGGATTATAGAAAGATTAGAGGCTTAGAATGCTTCATGCCCCAGAACAAGAGGACAACCAGTAGTCTCTATCTATCTACACTTCATTGGGACCAGATCGTGCATTTGATGGATTTCACTCATGTGTGACTGACATCAGAACCTGACAGCAAGTGGTCTGTAGAACTTTGGCCAGGATTTTAGAGAGGTTGCTGAATAGACACACACAAAACTAAAACCAAAACCAAAGCAAAGCAAAATAAAACAGCAACAACAACAAAAAAAACCCTAACAAACAAAAAACCCCCACAAAACAACAAAACAAACAAACAACAAAACAAAACAAAAGAGGAGTACTTTAGGAATATTTTACTTTTTTGCAGAAGATGCTACAGTCTTTAACCTGTTACTCTCTAATTATCTCTTTTCCCTTCCCCCCTTGATTCTTTACCACCTCAAAACAGTAAAAGGCATGTGTGAAGAAGAAAATGAAAGGGCACTTGGGATGTTTTAATGGGGTAAAAGAAACACATAATACTGTGATTAACTATATAAGTGAAGTGCTGGCTTTCAAACATTAAAAGAACAGTATTATGAAGAAATAGTCTCCTCTAAGTGAACCACATTATGTCAGTCAATTTTATGAACAAGGTGCTCTATTTCAGACTCAGCCCTCTCCTGAATTTAACATATGACCTTTGCTTTCAAAATCCTTGGTCCCTCTGAAACATCTTTCCTTATTCTCTTTGGTGCTGGTTCCTTGTTATTAATTATATCAAGTCAGTTTTCCACTGAGACTGTAAGAATAGAGACATCTGTGTGTTACCTGTCAAGTACTGCCATAACAGTCTTCAATTGCTCTTGTAAATCTAGTGCCTCTATGGAATCCCATGTTATGAAAATTGCTCACTCTCTTTCAAAGCCCTTTCTCTAGTCTGTGTAACATTGAAATGTACTTTGGGTAGAGGGGTATAAAAGCAGAGAAACTCCCAAAGAAAACCACTAAGTGCAATAGTAAGAATATCACTATTAGCAATAGTGCAACTCCGAGCAACCCAATCTAGTTGAAGATGTCCCTGATCATTGCACTGAGTGGGGTTGGACTAGATGACCTTTAAATGTTCCTTCCAACCCAAACTATTCAATGATTCTAATTATTCAATCATAGCCTTAGTCCAGTATTAGATTCTACATCTTAAGGAATGTGACCAATGGACAGTGAGTATTCTACAAAACATTTAAAAAATTGAAGGAATGAATTGTTGTTTAATGAAAAGAAGACAAGACTTAGGGGAAACATGACAAAAGACCCTGAAAATATTATCAGTGGTTGCAAGGAAAAAGGGATTAACTCATTCCTGTTCACAGCAGGTAGGAGAGAAGTAATGTGCAGGTTAAGAAAGGAAAAAAAAAAAAAAAAGTTTTCTAAAGGCAAGAAAAATTAGGCCCTGGAATGAATTGTCCAAAAAACCTCAATCAGTGGAGGCCCTTAGAAACAGGTCAGCTACAGCTCTGATGGGCAGTGTCAGCACAGCTGATGCAGATGCAGAGCCCTCAAGCTACTTGCTAATTTTGTATGATTCTAGGAAAAAAACCCTGTAGGTAGTTACCAATAGAATGATTTTTTAAGGTCTAGGATATTGTGGGAAATAGTATTTATTATCTTTTGCTTAGCTAATTTTTAGCACTGTTCTGAAAGCTCAAAGTTAAAGAATGGCCTAACCCGAGATACTTTTTTTATCCTTCTACTTTCATTTTTTGCTGTTTGAACAAACTGCTTGGTCATGCTTGTCTCTGATTCTTCTAAAGCTTCTGAAACACAACATCTACAATATCTTTTTTTTTGTTTTTTCAATGTGGGATTGATGACATTAAGTAGGAACATAATTTCCTGAATGGTTGTCTACAGCCATTATTGGATCATTTGTTCTATAAAGTCAACCAACTCATATTGATTTTGATGTGGTTTCCTTGGAGTTTGGATTTTTGTGTTGTTTTTTTTTTCTTACTTGTGGCACCTAATAATAAATTTCTCCATATTTTGTCACTTCTGAAATTATAGTAGACCCTAGAAATCTGAGTCCATCTGGAGCAGTATATTTTCAGACAGTCATTCCCAAAGTGCTATGTGTGCTCCACTTTAATCTAGAAAGAAAGGTGAAATTTCATCAAATTCAAGGCTTCGCGTTACTATTGCTTATGACATTGATTAAAGTTTGCTGGGGTTTTGACTTCAGAAGATGAATCATAGAATCACAGTATCACAAAATGGTTTGGATTGCAGCGACCTTAAAGATAATCCAATTCAAAACCTCCTGCATGGGCAGGGACACCTTCCACTAGCACAGGTTGCTCAAAATCCCATTCAACCTGGCCTTGAACACTCCTAGATGAAACAAGATGAGCAAAGGTTGCTCCTGAATTAAGCTGATGTCAGTTTTTAGGAGGCTGGCAACAAGGAGCTAAATAATTACCACAGGCAGCTTCTAATGGTAATAGCATTGAAAAAATATCCATTGCAGGATCAAACATCCTCTCTCATGTACACAAATAAAATAATAATAATAAAAAAAATCCTTTAATGTTTGCTAATTGAACTGGTAGCCTTCCTGCATATTTTAGCTAAAAAGCAGGAGAGAAGAACATAAACCTGCCAGAATTGTGATATGCTGTGCCAGGAAGAAAAAAAGAAAGGACTTTTTTTGCAACTGTTCAATTTGGTTGGCACTTGGCCATCTAAACACTCCACATTTTTTTAAGTAACAAGCTCTGCAAGTTTCAGTGCTGTTTCTGGAGACTTGGACAGTAACACTGACAGTGGATTTATCCTTCTCTCAACTAGAGGAGATGTTTCAACTGCCTTTCAGAAGTGAAATCAATTCATATCTTTTTGTCTACAGCAACAGACTCTCACTGGAGCTGTAGCTTATGGCTTTTATCTTCTTGTGACACCTGCTTTGGTCAAGGGGATTACCAATTACTTCTCCTGGAAGGTGTCAATACTGACATTGTCCAGCTGAGCAGCTGTCCTCCCTTTTCTATTATTATTCATGACATATGATTTATTCTTCTGAAGGCCTTAGTCATAGAAATTTAGTAGTTCTTCGCTGCCCTTCTTTTAAAGGGACCTGAATGGACAATTACTGTTTCTGAAATGTGCTGTAGCCACCATTTCACCTCATTTGTTGTTCAGATATCTCTGTTCTGCCAGAATGTGGGCAATGAAAAGGTGGAAGATGTGCCATTATCCATATGCTTAGAGCTATCAGTTGTACTCTTACTGTCTCTCCAACAATGTCATTCATTACCTAGTATCATACTGAGAAGAGTTTAAAGGAAAGGAGAGAAGACACTAGCAGTGATTCCACCTAGACAAAGCTGAGGTAAGATATGGATTAGAGTAATTTTAATTGAGGGTATATCACCATAATTAATTATTGAGCTTCTAAATTCTGGGCTCATTTTACATAATTCCTATCCATCTGAAAGTCATATTGACTATATTCAGCTTCTTAATGCTGACATTTCAGTCATGAAGTTAACAAGTCATGTACATGGAGGGAAGGCAGAAAAAAAGTATTGGCATGGGATCTACAGGACCTACAAATGCTTATTCTAAAAAATAGAAAACAAATCAAATCAGCTACAACATAAAGTAGTTTTTAATATTTGACAGATTACCATAAAGAAAGTTATGTTCAACTGCTCTCTATCTTCACTATAAATAAGACACCAAATGGCTTCCTATGGAGCAAATGAAGCATTACTTGGAGTTCAGAAATAACCCTGAAGTGTTGTGTAGCTACGGAAGAGACCACATGGGTGTGGCACTGAAATCTTCCTAACTGGGAGATTAGATAAACAACTCTCACAGATTATCTAGACATTTGTGCTCTCTTTGGTAACCCAGGCAAATGAGCCAAATCATCTTTGCTGTCTCTAAGGTGTTCCTGATCTCCCTTCTTTTTCTGTAATGCCCCAGGAGTTGTGATCAGCAAAGATCATCATCTAATTGCCACTTTGAAACAGAAGATGGCAGGCACTGGAATGAGAATGGCAAAGAGCCTTACTGCTGATCTATGGACTCTTTGTGTAGTTTGCAGGAGCCTCTCAACTGCTTTCCCCTTCTTCTGGGAAGTAGGTATGATTAAACAACACACAGGTATTTATGATGCTCCTGGGCTGTTCCTCCAGCAGAGGAATTCCTCAAAACGTAAAAGCCAATGGGAAGTCAACCTGCTGTCTGGGTTAGTTGATTAATTTCAGTCTCTTGCAGAGGTCTTGCTTTGGATACAACTTATTCTGGTAAGCAAATAGTATCTTTATTTTTTCTAATAATCACATGATCCTTGTCTTGCTGTGGGTAACAAAAGAACAGAATGGGATGGTCAGAAACCATCTGAATCATCATTCAAAAATAAAAAATGTATCTATGTATATATATGTGTTTATATCAGCATGCACATACACCCTGTGTTTTGGACACAACAGTTATTACAAGCTCACAGCCTTGTTTTCATTTCTTTTTTAATAAAATGCAACTGTCTGTCCATGGCAGCTTTGTGAGATTTACTTCCCCCACCCTCCCATTTTACACTGCCACATTTCCTTAAAGCACCTAGATTACATATTTTCTCCAGTTACCAGGTTATTTGGCTTCCATCTGTTCAATAGTTCAAATACATGCATCAAATGCACACATGGCACATTTCCAGGTTGTAACAACCACTTTACTTTCTATCTTTTCATAGCCAAGCAATTTGCGTATAAGGTATGCAAAGATAACATGCTCCTGTTTGCCTCCTCCACGGTTCTGGTTCCTGCATCAGCTTTCCCACTTCCCCTTTGCAGACCTCCATGCGTGGTGTGTGGAGCAGCAACTTCATTGTCCTGACATCCTTAGGTGGGAGAGCTGAGCAATGAGCAAAGCACCAAGGGTTTGGCCTCTCTGGCAGCAGGGCTTTCAGGCAGGCATGTATATCAAATACAGCTGCAGCAGGGCTCTCCAGGCCAACCTGCAGTGCTGGTACAGAGATCAAAGGTTTGGTTGCCATGCTTACATGCTCGTGTGGAAAAGTGCTCTCCCAAGGCTTTTCCCCTCCTTTCTCCCTCCCCTCCATGACTTCTGACAGATTGGTAGTTTGCTAGTTGTGTTTTCATTTGTGAATAAGCAGCAAGACAACAGAGTGGCACTCCCTCCACCAAAGCCCCACTAGGAGCCAACTCCAACTGACCATTTGTGCAGGAGTACGGGGCAGAGGAGCCCAGTCCCAGGAGATGGGGGACTGGGAGGTGGGGCTTCCCATCCCAAGCTGTGGCCCATTCTCTTTCAGTGCTCTGAACTCTTTTCACTGCCTTTGTTTTTCTCTGCTCCCCCTAAAACCAGACAGTTGTTTCACCACAGAAGTGTCAAGGGCAAAGGTTTGAGGAGACTCCAGAAGGCCTTTGAAGAGATGCCTCTCTTAGGGACCCCAATAGAAAAAATTAAGAAACTCTAGCAGTAAACGAATAAAAGTCAAACACAGCAAGGACAAGTAGCAAAGATGTCAGGGAAAAGGAGGTTTCTCTGGAGAATGGACAGTGATCATAAGCATGAAATAAAGGGGAGATTAAGAAAACAAGAACTGTACAAGAGGAGGATATACTTATGAGAAAAAAAAAAACAAAAACATTTGTAGCAAAAGACATGGGATAAGAGGGACCTGGATTAAAGGAATTATTTGGCTAGACCAGCATCCTTTTTTCCTTCAATGTCAATACTACAGAAAAGTGGTATAAGAGATAAATACATAGCTGCAGAAGAAGCTTCACCCAAACACACTGCCAGGGATGGATTTATGAGTTCAGTCATAAGTCAGGCAACTGCTGTGTAATTGCTTTATAACTGTGTAATATGGAAAATATATCTGTGATGGCATTCTTATTGATGCAAATATTTTTTTTTCTTGCAAAGGTTCAATGCAATACCTTTTGGTAACACCTCAGGGCAGTACTTTCCAAGTGGAAATTACACCTTGTATATCCTTTTCAGTACAAATGTCTTGCCTTTTGATTTAATTAGTTTTCCTTTGCTTCTGCATTCTAATGAAGGTGCAGGACAGCCATATCAAAACTACTTCATGCCACTAAGTATATATATATATATGTATATAATATGTACATATATAAGATTAAGATATGTATCCTCTTTTAAAATGACACAATACTCATTTGTATATCTATCACAAACCCACAATTTTTCAAAATTAGACTTGTGAACAAGGAAACTTTTAAAATGTGGTTTAGACAAATTGCTTGCCTCAGCTTTCTCTGCATAGCAACTGTTGACTGCGTTTGTATCAACTTCATTAGGACCCAGGCCCAACCATACTTTGATTTAACAAATTTAGCATCAACTCTTGGAAATCTTTGCTGAGCCATGACTCAAGCAAAGCTCACAGACAGATCTTGAAAAGAAGATTTTATAAAGCTGCTAGCTCTAGTTAAGGATTTACAACCCAAATGCCAACATTTCCAATAGGTTTTCACCCTTTATCCTAAGTGTCTTTCAGTGTTTGCACTTCTTTCCCCTCCTCCAAAGACAAACACAAGTTTTGCCCTAAGGGATGTCATCATTAAAGGAAGAAACAGTGCAGTCATAAAGCTTTAGCATGACACAGATCATTCAGCAGTTGTGCAGTTACTCTGAAAAGCTACTTATTTTTAAACACAGAGCTTTCACTCAACACAGGCCTGAGGCACCACAATCAGATCTGCATCTGCAGTATCTCAACCAGCCTGATCTAGATCTTTTGCTCATCAAGGAAGCTGTAGCCTCGTGTGAGATTTACATCTAGGATTGTATAGTTTCTAAAACATTTTGAAGCTCAAGTGGCATTAGAAGGTATTACCAAATCACAATAATTTCTAAGAATGAAATAAAAGTTGCTTTGGATCCCTCTCTTCTCCTATATCCAACCAGTTTTGTTTTTATTTAAGGTTTACAGGCCACTTGCTCTCCAGAGTTCACAGACAAATGGAATAGACATGAGAACAGAGGCAGCAAGGAAAGCAACAGTACTCCAAGTGCTCTCAGGTAAACCAAGCAAACAAAATAGAGTATATTCCAAATATGAACATTTTTTTGACAGATAGAACTCCCACAGACTTTGAGCGCACTCCAATAGACCACCTAGATGGAAAAGCTGATTCCCATTGTTTTCTCTGCCCAAATTTCTATTAAAATGGTGCTTGGTACTACTTTTGAAAGCAGCGAGAACCACATTCTTCTCTGGTGTACTGCTGCATAGAAAACATTGAAATGCAGTGGAGTCTTTTCTACCCTCTAGGTCATTGCAATCACAGGCCACAGTGCTTATAACACCATCGTTCTGGCTATCAAGGACATAGCATTAGCTACAGGCTCCTCACCACTCCTTGCCGTGATGACACTACAAGAGTCAAGCCATTATTATTATTATTCTGTTCTTTTTACAGTCTCTTAAATATCAGTGTGGGTTTTTTCATTATTTTTTTAAACTTCCTATGAACCTGAGCTCCTCCTGACCTGAAAGTTCCAGTAATTCTACTAAGTGTGCTTCTTGAAACACCCACAGCTACAGCTGTGGGACAGTCTCCCAGCCTGGGTGGGAGCAATCAATTGCAGGGCCTTTTAGGGTAATGCAGTTTCAACACATATTGAAAGACATACTGGTGAGGTGAAGATGACTTACAGGCCCAATTCCTTTCTGAAGTTCAATTCTATAAACTGCCCTAATTCACTTAAAAGGAAAGATGAATGGGTTACACAACATTTATGCAACCACAATAGAACAGAGTTTTGTCCTAAACATTTTGCAAGAAACAAAAATGATTTTTCACAACTCTTGCTCCAGAATAAAATTAGATTTTCATTTGGTTTGCATGCATTCGAGATTTAAAAAAAGATAACAAATTGGCATAGGAGTCTACATGCTGAAATATTCCAAATGCAACTGAGTTTACAGACCTGTACAAAGGAAGGTAGCTTCTCAGTGGCCCCATCACAGTATTTCCAAAGGAACGTTACAAATTCTCATGGCCAACCCTGCAAGAAGTGGAAAGAATAGTTAAAACTAGAGGCTTTCCAAATGAAAAGCAAATAAGATCAGCTGTCTCCTTGGATACGCAAAGCTAAAAGTCAGTGTAGAATTGGTTTAGAGGATGCTAAACATTTTAAACTAAGGAAGTGGCAAGACCATAACAATTATTTAAACATTACAAAATCTAAGTTAAATAAAATACAAATTAGTGAGTAGTTATTAAAGACATCTAATTGAAAGCAATCTTGATAAAATGCAATGAATATATGGGAGTAGATTGGAAAGAAAAGGAAAAAGAGAGAACACTGCACCAATTTATATTCTCTTTGAACTGTCTGTAATACAGACCTTAAAGTGCATTTTCAAACATATACCATATCAAAGAAGTAGACATTTATTTCTAGCCATGGCACTTCTAGGCTTTTGGTAAATGAAATCAGAAACAGTCTAGTGGAACTGTGCTGCATGATAGAGCATGTACTGATAGGTTCTGCCCAACATCAGTAAACAATTGTTTTTTCCTTTAACAAAAACAAAATAAATAAAAACAAAAATCAGCAGTAAACAAATGCCTCAGGTCTTGCATGAATACTTCAACACAGCCAAACTGAACCTGTCTTTTCACACCTCCTGAATGTGCTATTTCAAGTCAAACCACAAGTTATATTCCCTGAGATTTATCAGTTGCTGTGTTTTCGATTATGATAACCATGATACACAAGGGTAAATCCAATGCACTGTAGCTTCCTGCTATAATCTCCCTGGAATCCACACCCGTTGTTGTAAGGATAATTATCTGGATATCCCCGAGGCCAATTTTTGCAGTTTTCATAGAAAAATCACCTCTTGAATAAGACATGAAATTTAAAATCATTCCCTTCACAGATATCATTGAGTCACTCCATTACCTCTGGGACAGATATAAATTATGCATTCTTTGATTCTCTTTAAAATTTTACATGCACAAGGGGACAGAGAAGCATCTAAACGGTACTAAAAATATAAGGTATTCAAGAAAGAAACAATAACTTGTATGGTATTAACTGCTACAGTGCTCCAAAGGCTCCCTGCCTGGTCAAGAAAAGCACATAAAGCACTGAAACATAACAGCAGGCTTGCATGCTAATAGCTGCTGGTGACAAGGACTCATTGAATGTCACTGCTTCACACACGCATACTGTTCATTTTTCTTATCTGTGTGACCTCTCCTTTGAAATGACTGATGAAACCCCTGTGAATTAGCATCTCTGCTTCTGGGCATTTGCCACCAAGAAGGCATTCAGTAACATCTCTACTGAAATACAAAAATAAAGGAAGGGGGGGGGGGGGGAATCATAATCTTAACAAAAAGTAGTCACTACGTCTGTTAAAGGATCGTCAGTGTTTACTGCAAAGCTTCCTTATTACATTCAGTTTTTACTTTGATGCCCTTTGAGAGTATGGGCTTGTCACAATACGTGCATTCACATTTCAGACTTGGCTAACATTTTCATAATTGGTGTGAATAAAAAGGAATAGCTGTTACTGCAAGAAAAAAAGAAAAGAAATGTCTCTGTTCTGATGCCCTGCTGCTATGATGACCTATTTCACACTAGCATCTGTTCTCTTCTGATGAACCACTCCAGATGTAAGCTGGCAAAACAGTACTGCAAGTATGTTGCCCAGACGTCCACTGAGTGCTGCAGATGTTTTCTTCCATGCTTCACATTTAATGTGTGCCTGATTAATTTTTTTCTTTATTATTTCAACTACTTGGCCTGCAGAATTTCCTATGAAGTTCACAGAATCTGGGATCCAATCTGCAGCCATAAGGAGCAGCTCCCTTTGTGTGAACGGATCCATTAATGTCTGGAATAACCAGGCAAAAGAGCTTTGGTCTGAATTGCCAAAAGAAATGCAAACTTCAGTAGTCTATTCTGCCTTAATATTATTTGCCTGAGGATTTAACACAGTACTCATTGAAATTTCAAAATTACAGATGTATGCAATATCCAGATGCATCAGTTTGACCAAAATATTATACCCATTCTCTGCCTCAAGCCCTTGACCTGAATGAGGTTAGTGACAGGGATATGAATGACTTGAGCACAAAAAGAAACACAAAAGTGGTTTTATCATGAAGTACAATATTTCTTCTGTCACTTAACCGTTTTTTTCCCCCTCTCAAAATTACAGGGTAGACTGCAGATCTTCAAGGCTAGCAGCCACTAAGTCAGACTAAGTGCCATTTAAAACAATAATAATTTATGAGATGGCTTGGTAGAATAGAAAAGGTCACAGAGAAGACTCCCTGGAGAGGCAAGGATGACAAAGGTTATGAAGATGACTAAAGACTTGCCTACAGGAAGGGATTTTCTTGGAAGGAATATCTTTTGTTGCAACAGCTTCATTCTACCTGACACACAGTCGCCTCATCCAAGTGAACAGTTCACCTTTAAGTTAGCTATAAGGCACTGTTACAAAATATGCTTCTGAAATTTGCATCTTAGCAGCTTGCTGACATTCCCAGGGCCCACTGGGCTGCTGCCAGACTGAGGATACTGTGGGTCTGTCCTACAGGGCACAGCAGGATCCCTGTTGACAAATTTGATCCCATTTGGGGGAAACAAACTTCTAGCCAGCCCCCAATACAGATGTCACTTTTGGAGCATTCAGTACTATTTGCAGACCTCCAACAGACCATGACAGACTGGTGGGCTTTCTCCTCATAGCAATGTGAGGAGTTGGTATATGAGAAGCCTCAGACACATGGCTGACACACTGCTCCCAGCCAAATATAAGTTTGCTCACCAGCCAGCACATTATGTAGCAGTTTGGGCAGGTTTTTTTCTTGCCACAAAAAGGCAAAGAGGTACAGCATTCCCTTCTTTCACTTGCTGCAAGTAACAACAACAACAAAAAAAGACAAGGATAAAGACAAGCAGGAACAACTCTTCTTGGCACAGCTTCACTCTCTGCAGCATCGTCTCTGGGCTCATAAAATACACATTAACTGGTGGGGGAAGCTGGTGTTGCAAACCTGGGGGTAACCAGCAGCGTCTGCAGAACATCAGAGTGATAAAGAAAAGCTTAACCTGAAGCCAGCATGCAATATAAGACCACTCTTATCTTTTCAGAAATGTGTGGCCATAGCCATTTTGAAAACTGTTTCCAGCTGTTCCTGATCGGTTGTGGAAATTTCTTCAGCCAAATCAATGGCTGGCACTAGCAGAGGAAGCATCCATGCCTCTGGAGAGCACAGATGTAATATTTTCTAGTCAAGAAGAGGTTATTGATCTCTTTGAGTACAAAGGATTATGCTTAATTGCTGTGGGAAAACTACTAGAGCCCATACTCCTGGTGTTTCATCTCCATACCAGGCCTCCCAGTTGGTAACCATTCAGGTAGATTTACCCAAGGAAATTTTGGGGAGCTGCTATCTATTTTCTGTAATAAATTAGAGCAGTTTTCTTAAGGGTACTAATGCTGCAGACATTAATAGCATCTGCAGTCCCTTGCTCTGGCAGTCCCTGGTCTACCACCATGGCTGGTGAAGCAAACTTTGGTGGGCTATTCAGATCCCAGAACATGTTTACAGATCTGTAACCACATGCGGGCAACAGCAGAGTGTGCCTTTGAGAGAGGGAATGGGAGAAGGCAAGCGGAAGGCAGGATGCGGCCAAGCAAGCCTCCAACTGTAACAGCACCTTTTACCCTGCACATCCCATGCAGGAAGCAGGGAATGGCACAGGAATGTCGCAAACACAACAAATAACCGCGGCAATGCCCAATCCCAAGTGACAGATCCACCAGGCACTCTGCCAGGGAGCCCTTCTGAACCTGGACCAGGAAGGAAAGCTGCATTTCCAACACATGCTTTGCTGGATGCTTACAATTGCTTACTCCAGCACAGCAGTTCCCTCTCAATGCCAAACCTTAGTGGACTCTACATGTGGGGTTTTATACTCTTCCAACATCAGTTTTGTCTGCTCTGTCTTCCTTTATTAATTTTAAAGAGAATAGGGGGAAGATGTAAATTCACCATTGGGGATATGTCAGTGCTTGCTCAACATGCTCTGTATCTCTTTATTAATTTTGTATTGAGTGGTGGATGTGATTTCACTCTGGGGAGAAATCAGGGACAGCAAAAGGCATTTCCCAAGGCAGGGCAGCAGTGGGGAAGTGGAGGTTATTTCTCTGTGGGTCTGTTTTGAGTGATTTGCATATTTTTAAGGGTTTTGAAAGCTAAAGAACTTGTGTTTCATGGACAGGCAGTTTCGGTGCCATGACGGACTGGTCTGAAGAGGTTGATTATCTTGATGTAGCATTTGCTAACCAAGTTTTACAGCCCACAGCACATTTTAAAAGCAACAGATTATGCCTTTTTATAGTGCAAGAACAGCTTGTAAAGGGGGAAATTAAATAGCTTTCAAAATTAAGACATTTTTCCAAATAAGACATTTTTTAACAGCACAAATGCACTAAAAAACACATAAACTACAAAAGGGTTATTGTTTGACACAGGTTCACAAGGTTTAACTCCTTGCCACAAAGTTTAACACTTGCCTCACAGAAAAAAATGCCTCAGTCAGTGACCAGTTTGGCAGCCTGTCATTTCCACTACTGCAATTCCCAGCCCCCCAAAAAGCTGACATTTGGCTTGGAGCATGCAAAGACACTTGACACCCTGAACTGCTATTCCGTTAGGCTTCATGGAGATGTTGCAGAGAGTTGTCCACTTGTAAAGAGCTCTTTGCTATCTACCTTTAATTTACATAGCAAGGTTACACTTCATCATAGCACATCCCTTTGTTTCCTGACTCTTGGTCTGACTGTATCATTATTCACCCATATCATGACAATGGGGGGAATGTCCCCTTGCTGTCCTATTTACTTTTATGAAAAAATCTCCAGAGGAAAAAATATCATACTTTCCTCAATTTCCAGAGCCTCCCAGGTCACGACTTATTCAGACTCAGCTTTGCCAAATAATGGGAAAGTGTAAACAGGAGTGTCCTGATGGGTCTGGATCTTTCAGGTATGATAGCCAAAAGGAAAGGAAAGCACAGATGTTCATGGTTCAGTAAAAACCCAACATATTTTTTCACCCACACTCCCACAATTCCAGGTACAGCTCCTGCTGCCATTTTTAGAAACTTCTGAAGGTCATAGGTCATTTTCCTCTTCTCCTACTGACTTTCAGAGCACAAAGTCTAGGAGGCCATTGCTTCTCTCCAGCTCCTCCAGCATCCTCCCTGAGGATGGAAGCCAGGCTTATGTTTACTGCACAGGGCAATCTGGATTGGGATTCCTGTGTACTGTTGACACCTCTGAGATTCCTCAGTCAAGGGCCCTATTGTGGGAAAGGGGCTGTGGGGTGAAGGTATCAATGACCAGCAATTTGGGGACAGTTTGCTGTACAGAGAAGGGAGGTGAATATTCACATGGACAGTCTAATGCTTTTGTTTGCCATTCCTCAGGCAGCTGTGACACAGAGGACACCTGACCAGACAGCAAAAGACCTGCTTTACTGATCAAAAGATGATGCAGCAAGATTTATACTTATAAATAAGGACTTCCAGGGATTTACACTGCTGAACAGTGCCTTACTGAAATTACTGCTCATAACAAACTTGAAACAGTGAACTGAATGAATTGTTTGAGCAAACCATGTTATACACTTGAAAACTGAGTTATGGACTAGCTGACTTGTGTTGCACATGTTTGGGGTACAAGTCATTCTTTTCCTAACCAGGTGCAGCTGCCACATGAACTCCTTGTGTGACTGATGGCAGGGGCTGAAAGTTTGTGCACTGAGGAACACGGTTCCCATATTGAGCATGAGAGAGAGCTGAACTAGAGCTGAACTACTTCAATTGAAAAATGAGCAAGGGAAACAGGAAAGAAAGGGGCTGGGGTACTGCAGCTGGCTGTCACAGGCTCTGTAGGTCAGTGCTTTTATACGTGCTGAATACAGCTGGATTTTGATCAAGTGGGAGGGAAAGTGGAAAGGCAGGATTTGGGAAGTGGCTCATGTCCATCCAAGACACTAACATGCAACCCAGGAGAAAAAATAATGAATACCAGGTAGACTTCAGAGGCCACAATGCTAACAGCCTTTAATAAAGGATAATGCAACGACACTTGCCAGCCTTCTGCCTGTGCTGCCAGCAGCCTGGGTGTGCCCAGAGACTGGGCAGGCAGAGGGGCAAGGAGCAAAGAAAATCAGCCTAGCTGTGAGCCCCTTGTTCAGGATCCTGCTTACAGCACCCATGTAGGGGGGGGCAAGAGTCAGCCAGTGTTCCAAAACCCTAGTCTATTAGCTGCATCATGGACAAACTGCAGGTGAGAAGTGGTTTTCTGTGCCCCATTTCTCTTCAAGTCCTCCAAAAATAGGGCTGGAGTTCTGGTTTCTGTCTTTTACCTTCCTGCAAGGCATCCTGCTCTCCTCTCTTTCAGGGCTCCTATTTATGAATTCTGGAAGGGAATTCCATTCAGCCACTGTCTCTCTTCACCCTGGAGAAGACAAGGCTCAGGGGAGTCCTCATCACAGTATTCCAGTACATAAAGGGCAGCTAAAAAGAGAATGGAGGCTCTCTCTTCATGAGGAGCCACACAGAAAAGACAAAGGCCCAGGTCTCTCAGCCTTTCCTCGTAAGGCAGGTGTTCCCATCCCTTAATCATCATCATAGCCTCTGTTGGACTCTCTCAAGTAAATCCCTGTCCCTCTTGAGCTGGGGAGCCCAGAACTGGACACAATAATCCAGAAGTGGTCTCACTAGGGCAGAGTAGAGGGGAAGGAGAACCTCCCTCGACCTGCTGGGCACACTCTTCTCAATGCACCTCAAACTACCATTGGCCTTCTTGACCACAAGGGCAGACTGCTGCCCCATGGATAACTTGCTGTCCACCAGGTCTCTGAGGTCTTTCTCCATGGAGCTGCTTTCTAGCAGGTCAATACATAATCTGTATTGGTGAATGGCATTATTCTTTCCCAGGTTCAGGACTCTACACTTTTTCTTGTTGAACCTCATTAGGTTCCCCTTTGCCCAGCCCTCCAGTCTGTCCAGGTCTTGCTGAATGGCAGCACAGCCTTCCTGTGAATCAGCCAGTCCTCTCAGTTATGTATCATGGCAAGCACACAGGTAAGACAGAACAGTCAGTTGAGAAAGACCACACAGAAATGGGCGGAAAAAGGTAAGGAACACCATAACATTTCAGAGCACATAATCACTTGAACATTAGTATAAAGCAGCCACAAGTGAGCTTAAATTACTGCTGATCCTAACAGGAATAAAAACAGCAGAAATTTTCCAATTATAATATAATAAGGAACTACATCATGCAAACATGTATTTTCTTAGTATCTTAGTATCTAAGGCATCAAAATGTCAGAAGTTCATGAGTTATTAAAAATTAGTCTTTTTTGTTTTCTTTATATTTTAATTTTTGCTTTAACTTCACCCACTCTTGCAAAAGGCTTATTCTGATTTCTTTTTGATACTGGTTTCTTATAGAGATGTACTTATGGTAGAGACTTGTCCTTGACATTGATGGTATCAGAAGATCAATTTTATGCAAAGAGGGAAGTGGTCTTTTGGACTGAGCTGCCTTCTCTAAAACCAAGGTCCATGAACTAATCATAATGGCAAAATGCTTCCTGCAGGATTATAAGCACTTGCCATGTTTGTATTTATTTAAAATAATCTGATGGGACTGGGGCCACAAAGTGGTTTTCGTGGTTGGAAGAGGTTAACAGCACAAATACATTTGAAAACTGCTGTCCTGAACTGTTTAGAGTAGAGAATTTGGAAATACATTATATTTTGTACTACAGACTAGAGGAATGAGCAGTGATTGTGAGGGTTCCCAAAGGCTATTTATTACTAGATATATTGGGATGGAGATTTGCTCGAGCTTCTTGCTGGACTCTACTTTTACTCTAAATCATTGTATGTCACAGAATTAAACCTAGAGGGGATACTTGTGCATCTTACCATGCCAGTGATCATATACAACAGGTTCTGCTTGAGATAAGAAGAGCTTTTCTATCAGCAAGAATCACTGAGGACACCTGAGGCATTCTGCAACTCCACACCATTACAGCAACAAGCGCACAGATGCCCAACGGAAAGAAGGATCATTGTTTTTCCAAACATTTTCCCTATCCACGTCACCTGCCTGCTCATCTCCAGTTTAACAAGCTGCTCCTTAGGCAGAAATCAGCCTGACAGAGAAGTATAATTAAGAGCTGTTCAATTTTGGATGCACTTTTGCCACGTTACCTTTGACTTTGGAGCCTGCAACTAGTGGAAAAAAAAGCTCTCAGCAAGGAAAAGCTTGAATGTAATAAAAATACCACACCCCAAAAAAACCCAAACAAAAACAAACAAACAAAAACCAAAACAAACCACAAAACCAAACTAACCAACCAACCCAAAACAAACAAGCAAAACAAACCAGGAATTATAAATATTGGGGGTGTCAGATTCCATGGGAGAATCTTAATGGCATCTTTTCATGTCTCTATAGTCTTGCATGTGGATAGTTTCTGCAAAACCAGTCTGTATCCTTTGAACACCAAAAAGCAGCAAGAGTTCTATATCAGAAAAAAATGCTTAAAGCACTGGTTCTTGCTCAAGCACTACAATTTCAAAGTGTCGCACTCAAGCCATGCAAATTAAAGTCATGCTTTGAACAAATCAGATTCCTCCTGGGCCTGCAAGTGACTTGTAAGTGCATTGGTAATGTGTCCATTGCTAAGACACCTCTGCCATGAGCTAGTCATGGAAATAGTAACAGAGTAATGGAAAAGTGGTGTGCATAGGCAGCTCTATTGCTGACGATTGTGTAAGTACAGAGATCTTCAGTAGCCTAGTCCTACAAGCTGTACATTCAAAGAACAGCAGCCATTTGTGCAGCTTAAGTTCCGTGTTTGCAAGTTCACATGCATATTAAAGATCACAAAAGCAAGAATTTAGTGAGGTAAGGAACGTTGCAATTCCAACATCAGGGATGGTGTGCAGGTATGACAGCATACAATGTCTTTTGCACCATACAAATATAAATCAGGCACTTCTCTGTAATACAAGTTTCTACTTTCATACATGCTCTGTAGTTAGACTGTAATATTTCGATTTAGTTCTTTTTAAGCTTTTGAACATAGACATTCCTAGAAAAAACAGAAGGGGATTTCCCTAGGGTGTAAAGGGGTCAAAGAGAAAGCCTGAAATTGTTTTGAGAAAAACTTCAACAAAATACATCCTTACACATACTTGTCTGCAAGTTTGCAAAGACAAATATCCAGATTTCAGCAAAGGTCATTTCAGGCAAAGGTTTGAAATTCATACTGTTTTGTTACATATCCAGGTGCATATCCATCAGGAATTAGAAGAGGAAGAAAATCAGTTTTGTGTTGTTTGCCTGGAATCTGCCACCTTTAAAATGAACTTGTTTAAAACAGTAGTTACCATCTGCCAACACTACTGCAGGATATATGTAGTGTTTTGACTGAAGAAGAGAATATAAAAAACCCACAGTACTCTGTTTAGGACATATTTTTACGATGTTTCCTACAAGTTTCCAAGTGATGGCTGGGTCAGGGAGCTTTGGCACAAAACAGTAGAGACATGGGTGTGGACTAGGCAGCATATGGACAGAAGCCAGTCTAAGGACAGCACTTCAGCCAGAACGGTTGTTTCTGCACTGGAAATAAGGCTCTAATTTCTAAAGCATCTGCAGGATACTCCCCGTCAAGGAAAAGAAAAAAAAAATAATAAAAGAAAATAAGAAAATAAAATAAGAAAAAAAAAATACACTGATTTTAAAATACAGTCTTTAAATCTACTTTACTTAGAATTACACTTTAAGAGGATTTATGACTAAGGTGGCAAGAAAAATAAAGCTTCTAAGTTATTTCTCGTAATTTTGAGGAGTACATCAAAGAAACTATGTGTAAAGGTCCAATCATGACAGCCCACATGCATGTAGACTGTTCTGTACTGCTCAGAAGCACCCGCTTTCATGAATATGGATACAGGCTGGGGACAGGCTTGCAAGTTTAAACTGGTTGCTTTATTTGTGGCATAAATTTCCTCTAACTAGTCAGAGAGCTGGAAATGTCCTGCTTCAAATAAAATCCAAGAGCATATAATCGTTCATTCATATTCGTGGGGCAGCTTGAAAAATCCCTAGGAAAAAATGTTTTCAAAATCTTTTTCCCCACTGAAGAGCTCAGAGAAGTGTGTCCCTGACAAATGCCCATAAGGGGCCAAAACACTGGTTATTTGTTCTCTTTTGCTCTTTACAAATGAAGCAAAATACAGCTAATACATTATGCATGTGTTTGAGCATATTTTTATTTAGCCTGTTTTGGTTTGTTGTGCCTTGGGAACTTTCACTTTGTTTTGTTGTGCCTTGGGAACTTTGATCTTATTTTGTTTTTCTGGTTAATAATAAAATTGAAATACGGCAGGACAGGACATCAGCCAATCTACAGCACATGAAATCTGTTTAAGTTTCAATGAAGTGTCCTCCCAACGTCTCTTTTTTATTCCCCTATCTTATCAGTCACCAAACCACTTCCCACAAGCTGGCCTGTCACAGAGGCAGCACAGGCCAGTTGCTATTAGTCACTTCGTTTCCCATTAAGATGATGTCTTGTTTCACCCTCAGGAATAAGGCAGATTTTTCCAGTAACATCTCAGGGTCTCAGTACTATACAGTTTGGGTACAGAAACTATTCTGTGCCTTATACTTTTAGAACTACCGTTAACATAGTACTTAAAACAGATAAGGACATCAAACAAGCAAAAGACAATCCTCTGTCACAAGGAATTTCTTCTATTGCAGAAGTGAAAGAGTGAGAGTGATCAGCAAAGCCTAAGGGAGAAAAAGGGGAAGAGAAGACAATTGTAATGAGATTAGACAGTTAATTACAGTCACTACAGTCACATCTCAATACTACTTTTTAATTTTATTTTGGGATGGGGTATCTCTTGTTCGGCATTTAGCAGCAATTTGTGTTCTCTTGGGAACACACAAGAGAGGTGAAGAGTGAGATTAAGGGAAGTAGGACCAAAGAGGTGGGGAGCAGGTTGTTTTTTAAAAGGTTTTGATGGGGCTGAAAGGCAAGTTTCGACTAAGTGATAAACGGAGTGAGGTGGAGAGGGAAAAACTCTTAGAAATTAAGACTTGCAAGGATAGGAGTACAGGAATGAGCAGTCACATGGCAGGGCTGAGCTGTAGGCTCCCCTCTGGCAGCACTCCTCTCTGTCCTGGCTCTACCCTGCTGGATGGAGGGCAGCATCAATACATCATCACTACAATAAATTGGTATTCTCAGAATGCTAATTTCCCCCTCCCTCTTATCCCAAGTGGATTTTCCAGCTGTATCCTGGGCGGTATCAAAAGAAGCATGGGCAGCAGGTTAAGGGAGGCAATTCTCACCATTTACTCTACTCTTGTGAGATCCCACGTGGAGTGCTGTGTCCAATTGTTGAGTCCCCAGTACAGGAAGGACATGGAGCTGCTGGAATGAGTCCAGGGGAGGGCCACAAAAATGATTAGAGGGTTGGAGCACCTCTCCTAAGACAGGCTGAAAGAGTTGGGATTGGTCAGCTTGGAAAAGAGAAGGTTCCATCTGGGGAGACCTTATAGTGACCTTCCAGTACCTGAAAGGGGCCTATGGGAAAGCTGTGGAGGGACTTTTTAAAAGGGTATGTAGTGATAGGATGAGGGGGAACTGTTCCAAACTGAAAGACAGTAGATTTAGATTAGACATTAGGAAGAAATTCGTCACTGTGAGAGTGCTGGGACAAGTTGCCCAGGGAAGTTGTGGATGCCTCCTCCCTGGAAGTGTTCGAGGCCAGGCTGGATGGGGCTTTGAGCAACCCGCTGTAGTGGGAGGTGTCTCTGCCTGTGCAGGGGGGTTGGTACTAACCTACTAATCTTTAAGGTCCCTTCCAACCTACCATTCTGTGATTCTTAGTCAAGTCTCTAACTGTCCCAAAGACTTCCAGCCTAGGACAAAGAGGAAGGGTGCCTACACACATCCTCCCGGAGGGTCACTTTTTATTTTTGCTGAAGGATGCCCAGAAACTGTCAGTCTGTTTGTGCATCTCTAGACAGCAACCAACAAATGTACTGCCTTCCTTTTTATATAGTTGCAAGACAATGTGGACTGAACCAACCCTGTTCCTGGCTTGTTCTAAGGCTTGAAGCCTGTAGGTTCTACTTAGGAAAACAAGTTATTCTGAAACTCTCAGCACAAAGCTTGTCTCAGTCATTCACAAAGTTTTGGAAGATTCTCCCAGGTTGTCATCTACCTCTGTCCTCTTGCTTGAGCACCAAATCAGTGGAGTTCCTCTATTGTGAAAAGCACCCAGGGATGGAAATGATCTGTCACGGAGCAAGAATTTTTCAGTCTCTCTTGTATAGGATCCACTTATCACCAAGGTCACCTCCTTCCTATTGCTGATCCTGTTTTTCTGGAGGTGGCTTTGGTTTGTTTCATTTGATAGGGATTTTTTTATATATCTACATACTTACTTATTTCTTTTTCTAGGGTCTGGTGGGACCCTGAAAAGGTGCAAATTAAGTGCCGAAGAGCAGGTCTTCACACGCAAGCTAAAGGGACTGTCTGGCTGCCCAGGTGAGGGAGAAGGGAAGGGCTTCAAGTGTCTCACAACTAAACTGCCTCGTCCCTGTCATCCCCCTCTCCCTGCACTCTTCTCAGCTGTACTCAGTGGTACACTTGTACTCTTACCATGAAGCAACCCCCAGACACATCTGGTAATCACACTCTAGCACGCTTGAAGTGAACAGGAACCTTCCTGGCTCAAAGCCTGGGAATGAGCTGAAAACGGCTGGGAAGCTGGTATGGGATCCCTCAGTGGCAATTCCCAGTGGCATCCTTTGATAAAGCTTCCCAGGATATCTCATATGGCTCCTACAAAATCCACAGCCAATTTAAGAGACAATCACTTAAGACAGACTGAAATGTAAGCCTCTAAACTGCCTTTCTGGTGACGTTAATTGTTCTTGGGCCTGATAATGCTCAGCAGCGTGGACTGCAAATGCTGACAGCTGAGATCAGGCTGGCTAACTCAAGTCTGAAAGACAGCTGGTAGAATTGCTCAGGTTAACCCCAGGCTGCCCATCACCATACAGATCTTCCAGTGGGTACCACAAGTGTTAGGCATTCAGCAACATCAGAAAGGGGGAAAAAAAAAGGAATATTGTGGGCTCTTGGTAGAAAAATGCACCTTTTGGTGACCCTGAAAAAAGTTCCTTTTGGCTGCTTTAGTACTAGACCTTGCTGGTGACATAAGCTTTTGAGACTAAAAGGTATAAGCTGTCTGACCAATGGCTCTGAAGCTGACAGCATTGCAGAGACATCAGCTGGCTGCCCTCTCAAAGGGCCAGTCAGAACAAGTATCAGGGCTTGGCTGGCAACCTGGGACAACATCAGGTCTTCGAGCTACTGCTGCTGCAGTCACTGCTGCAATGAAGCATGGGATAACATTGCTAATGAAAGCTGATTTTGCACTCTGTGGGGCTGGCTGCAAAATGAAAAATCTCAGGGTGTTTTTCTGCCACTCCTCTTGCATTAAAGAGAGTCTTCTAATGAAACAAAAATGGTGTAGTCAGTATTAAGACTACTCAACTGGCCAAAACCCTCTGTCTGTCCTTAGATAAGAGACTTTCTCAACTGCTCCAGCTTCACCTGTAACTCAAAACAAACAGGTATCCTTTTACCCTTTTCTTCTCTGCTGAACCCAGCATCTGGTATATGGATGGATTCCCTTGCCCTTTTGCTCTTAACAGGAATGTATTCTCCTTGGTCTTCCTATGCAGGCTTTTGGAAGTCTAACTTCGCCATAGTCACAGGAGGCTTCCCCCAGCTAAGGAAACTCCAAACAAGCTTCCATGTCCACAGCATACAGTGCCATACTGGCCTAACTTCAGCCCTGAAAGTTGCTCATTTACACCAGTGTACCACTGCACCTGATAACATTAGCTCTGTCTCTTCATAAGTCTAATGAGCCTGGGAATGGCAGCACTAGAGTTGCACACCCTGCCATGGAGACTCTATTTCAGGCTGGAAGAGAATCAATGCAGTTTTGACTCCCCCATTTCACTTGGGGTGCAAAAGCCCAAGGGTGAGTCCAGAATAAACTTCTCTGGCTCTGCTGTTCTTCCAGTTTCTCCCTTATACCTCAATGTGCAGTCTCTTGTCTTAGTGGAATAAAATCCAACTCAACCTTTCCAGGCTACTCTACCAGCGGAAAAGAAAATCCTGTTTAAAAGTTATATTCCCTAAAACACTACTCTGTATTACACTTTCATCAGCTTTAACTTCTCAGCATCCTCTTTTCAAGCAAATAACACAGCCATCACATGCCTATCCTAAAAAAGCACATGTAATATCCTCTTCCTCTCTGTTTGCTTATTCTCTGAGATCCATATATTAGAAAAGGCATTCTCTAAATGGTGTTTAGAGAAGTTTCCAACTATATCTGTTTGCTTTCCTCTATCACTGTGCTGAGGTTGCACCCAGCTGATAGGGAGTTTCCATTTTTCCAGCTGGGAATCAGACCAAGGCACAGCAGTAGAAGCAGCAGTCAGATCCCACCGGCAAGACACAGATTTTCAAAGCTGTTGTGAGTATGAACTCATTTAAAAACCATTTAAGAACCACTTAAATTAATTACAAAAAAAGAGTAAAAAAGCTTACCTTACTAACAGCTTTAGGGTCTGTACTATATTTCATCTCTCAGCCTGGATCCCAGATGGTCAGAGCACCAAATTGTTATTTGAGTTTTAACTATTCTTGTTATTACATTCAAGATATGTCTGGAGACAAATTATGAAGCTCCTTATGAGTGGCCAGGAAGTAGGCACACATAAAGACCACCAAAAGGCCTTGTCATACTTTGCATTGTGACAAGGCTCAGGTCACTCAACTGTCCCATGCAGATCTGCTGTGATTAGAAAAGCTGAAGGTTTTTTTAAAGAGAAGTCTTTTACCCAGCTAACATCATGTTACCTATCAGAGATCCTTCTGGGTTTCTGGCACCTGTGTTTCCTTGCAACTCATTTGAAATACCTGCAGAGGTTCTCAAGCTGGCCAGCTATGACCTGGGGTGAAGGTGACTATTGAGCTGATTAGAGGTGCTGGCTTGAGTCTTAGTCCCATTTCACTTCACCCATACAGCTAAGTGCAGATCGATTGTCTTGCAGATGGCAGAGGGGATAAAATGCTGGTTCCTAGTGCTCCCCTGTTCCCTGATATTCATCCCACACTCATAAGCACAGCATTGAGACTGTTCATGCACCAGGCTAGGAGTCCCAACTAGCTCCAGGATGCGTAAGGGCCAGCAAAATCAGCCACCCCTAAGAAAACAAAAGGCAGCTTGAATTGTCAGTCTCAGGCAAGGACAAGCAAGCTTCTCAGGCAAGGACAAGCAAGCTAGCAGACAGGCACCCACATCAAAATCTTGTTTGGCTGGTACCTTCAAAAGTATTTCAGTTGCCTTTGCCATATTATTAATTCATGCCCTCTTTATGCTTCAGTGCCTCAGTCAGAGTTGCACAGAACCTAAACATATATTAAAAACACTATCACTGCATAAACAGCTCATTAAAATGGATTTAAAATGGGGTCTATAAAACAAAAATAAACAAATCCAAATCAAGAGTAGAATGCCCTTAAAATCAGAGATTTATGCTTGACTGGAGAAAACAAACGAGAGACAGTTCTCTCACTGCAGCTCTATAGATGTGCCTACCCAGCTGTATATTCTGCAATGACTTAAAAAACAGATCCAATGTGATTTCTCTGAAGGCAAACGCTAATCTCCTTACCTTCACGAACAACTGAAAATAAATGGAAGTTGAATATTTGGTAGTTTGACTATATTATTCCAAACAGACTCTTATTTTCTCTAATTCCACAAAATAGATCCCTTTAAGGATATGCTTATGCACTCAGAGGTTGCCCTGCACTTCATCTGCCCATTATCTGTGCTACAAAGTATGAGGCAGAGGCAGCTCCACATTAGAAAAAAGGTCACTTCAGTACCTTACTGTAAGAAAGTGCCCATGCTAAGGAAGTCTGCCTTGAGGAAGCCAGTTTTTGTAACTCGATGGGCACAAATATTAAAAGAAACAAAAAAACAAACAAACAACAACCTCTGAGACTCTTTCAGAAGTGACCTGGATTTTACAGCAGGATTCACCTCCAAATGCATAGATGTGGAGGCATTTTGAAGTGTTCAGGATTATCACAATAAGACAAGAGACTGACCTGTTCCTCTGCCCATGGGAACTGCAAATACAATATTTGATTTTCTGACAGTATTTTAAAAAATATTTGTAACTAGACTTACAGATCACAATTAGCAGATAAGTGAGGTGGCCTAAATATAGACCATTTAATGCAGCGCATTCAAGATTACATTTAATGCTTTAGAAATCCTCCCTTCTATCTGGCAGCCAGGGTCAACATCTGCCTATTCATCTTTTTAGAGCAATAAACACATCAATTTGAGGCATCCTATTATATTATATTATTATGGAACTGGCTATCAAAAGGTATGTGACAACAATAAAAACTTGGAGTATTTACTGCTTAATATGCTTGAGATCCAACACTTTCCAGCTTAATGCATTATTACTGGGGACATTAGTTTCAACATCTAATTTCCAAGGGACATGACATGTTCAAAAGCAAGTCAAAGAGAAAATTAACTAGTCCAGATCATGAGATTTTGAAGAGCAGTTTTAAATAACAGTTCTTCCACTCTGTAATATCTAATGCGCAATATCCATGACTCTGAAACAAAGTCCCACATTTTGCCTTTCACTTCCTCAGTCATTATGTCATTTTGGAAATGATGCATCACAAAAATATTTTCTATGGAGTTTTAAGAAAGAAACCATTTTCAGTCATTTTAGTGGTGCCATAATGAGAGCCAAATTTCACAGTATCTATGATAGAAGAAATTAGCCATTTGATTCCTCTCCATTTTTTGTGAACCTTCTATTCCACTAGGACCCTTACCAAACCAGTCCTTCCTATTCAAGGTTAAGACACCAAACTTAATGAGAAAAGAAGGAGCAGGAGTTTCCCAGCTCTGTAGCATTGGCATGATTCATGAGGGGAATTTTACGCCTCTCTCTGAACAGATGTCATGGCAGAAGAAGCAGACACACCCTCAGCAGATGGGTCTTCAAATGTCTTGATGCTGACAAAACGTGTTTCCATTAAATTTTATGTCCAGAATGACCCACTTCCAGTTCACATACAACTGATGCAGAGTCCCAGCAAAGGCTGTTCATCTTTTCCCTTAACTGTTGCCACCTTTGCCAAATTGGAAAAGGCCTGGTAGGACAAAAAGACCTCAGCAATCATCTACCAGGTCAGTGCTTTTCCCAGAAGAGATTATTTGAAAACTGCTGCCAAAAAAAAAAGGATGTTTTCACACTTGTGCGTTGCTTTCAGTATGAACTATCTGTAGCAGATAACAGAGCAATGTCTGTTAGCACAGTCAGTGCCATAATTAGGAAATACACTACTCTGAACATCACTATCTTTTTCTCTCCAAGGGTGCCTTTTGGTTTTGTGGGGTTTTTTCGCAAGTAGGTTTGTTTTTTTTCCTGAGCAAAACTAAAATCAATCAGAGACTTCCTTGGAAATCTGCCACAAGACACCTCAAGTCCAGTAGCACTTCAAAGACTCCAAATTCATACTGCTTCTGGTAAGAAGTGGAGTGATCCCATTTATGTCAGTGATGTTTCATCCTTTCACAGCGGAAGAGAAGCTGACAAGAGGTGGTGGCACCAAACAACTGCACTGCCATCATTTACTTGGTCTGTGAAGTTCACCCTCCAACTTCAGCACAGGAATTTACCCAGTGGAGGTGGTTGGTGTTTACAGTATTGACTTAGCACACCATGGAAAAGCAACAGCCATGGTACATATGGTAAGTGAGCTATAATGTCTACCTCGACCTCTCACAGACTCGATCCACTGTGGCTGCAGCCTTCAGAAAAGCTGAGGCCTCAGAGCACAGCTCATATATAAAAATTTCCTGAGGTTCTTCCAGTTAATAAAACAGCACCAAAAAAATCAGATTGCTTCTGGCTGCCTGTGGATATTTTGACAACAAAATGGAAAAGAATATCATCCTTCAGCCCACCTATGAGTGACCTGCATTTGCTCTGTTGATAATAGCCTATATCTCCTGCCAATCTTGCAGAGATTGAGAAGATTTTTACCACACTTACTGCCCAAGCTCCTTTTTAAGAAAAATGCTACTCAGGTTGCATGAGGTAAGAAACATCAACTTTAAGATAAACCAATCTACCTTTAGCTTCTGTGTGTGTTAAACCACATGTTTTGTTGGGTGATGTTAAATGTACTGAACTAATTACAAGCTGATGTTTCTTTTTCACAGAGAAAAATTCATATTTTACCAGACAAAAGTAACTACTGAAGGAGGAGCAACAAAAACCAAAAACCCAACACAAAAGACCACCTGTAAGAATTGCAGTAGCAGTTACTTAACAATTATGCTCTCACTGGGTACGAAAACTCCAAATATGCAGAAAATCATGATCAACTTCTACTTTATGTAATACAGCTGCTGCATAATCTGCTGGCTAGGTCTTTGATGTTCTGAAAAACACCAGTAACTGTCATAATTAAATCCTCTCTAGTTATTCAGCTGCATAGCTCAACTAGTATTTCACACAATACCATCAGTATGAAAGCTTACTGATTCTCCAACCTGTTAGTATAATTGGATTAAAATTCCTAATCATTATTATTTTTTAAGAGATCTACAGCTTCAAGTTTGGTATATCATGGGGGTTTCCATCCTTCTCTTCAGTCAGCAAAAACTGCTGCATGGCCTGAGGAACGCTTGCCTTTTGTGACAAAGCCCCATCCACTTTATAATCTTGCAGAGTAATCCTAGATGATGTCAGAAGTGCTGCTTTATGTCTGGGGAATAATTTGTCTGGATAAATAGAAGCCATAAAGCAATATGGAGAAACCTTTTACCAAGGACAAATGTCTTCTTGTGGATTTTTTTAGCCTAGTACTAATTACTTCCATGTTCTTTTCTTGCATGGCCCCAAAAGAGGACTTTTAAATGATGTTATTAAGTTGATGCATTTGTGCTCTCACAAAGGAAGTCAGAAGCCACTGTTTCACATCTGCTGTTTTTAATTTTGTGGTTTCCAATCCCAGGGCTTCTTGCTGACTCTGGAGCACCCAGCCCCTCCTGTTTTCTCTTCCCTTCCTCTCTACCAAGCCAACCCACACCAATCCATGTTAAAATACATTTAATTTGCACTACTTTGCAAATACTCCTTAATATTTTAAAATCTGTATAAAATTGCAATTTTTTTTTTATTTTTTTCTCCCCAATAAGACCCTCAAAGACAATATGCTGAAACATACAGTTATTTTTTTAAACAACACTCTGTTGTTGTTGGTAAATATTTAAACACTGTTTATGTTCACTGCCAGATTCTCTGCCAACATGAACTGCCTGTCTCCTTCCCGTGGGGTTTACAGCCTCAAAAGTGTACTCACCCACTAATGCTGAGGGGGAATAAAAAAGTAAGTTAATATCATTGATAAGTTAAAAAGAAAACATCAAAGATCAATATTGCTTATGATATAGCTGGCATCCTTCAGTGTGACTCACTTTAATCCAATATGGACCGTACACTGTACTTTCATCTGGAAGAAGCTACAGCATCTTGCAGTCCTAACAACTTTTATAGAACGTCCTTGAAGTGTCCTGTTCTTTTCATCACTGCTGAGAAAATATCACAGTCCCTTTACTTTTTCTATCCATAATGATAGGGTAAGCAGTGCTGAGGAAAAAAATGCAATCACAATAACAGAGCAAAAAAACATGATTCGTGGGCATAGAAAATAAATCACTAGGGAAAGCCTGTCTTGTCCTCCTTTTTATTTTGCTCATAGGTCAAGCAATCTTAATGAAGCCTCCTCCGTATGTGCTTTATTCTTTGCTCTTATATACAGCATGGTTACTTCAAACTCCTTAGATGTTTTTAAAAGCTATACTGAAAGTCCTGTATGGGTTAAACTGGATGTTTACTGAAGAACTGCTACAATTTACAAGTATTGGAGCTGCAGGACAGCACCATGCTCTGCTCTGTGATTTACCTGCCAGTATCAGGTAAAGTTGCTAGTGGAAAACTATGAAAGTTGATTACTCCCTTCTGAGTAATCCATGTCAGATAAAGAAAGGTCTTGCTATCTGTCTAACTTCCCTCTAACTTTCAGCATACAAATGAAGGGTTCTGTCTGCCCACAGTTTCATCTGTTTACCTCAATAAAGGTGATAAATTACCCTATTACATTTTCATACACAAATTTGAATCTGGATTGAAGTCAGGTCAATAATCTGCTTCAGTGAGTCTTCCTTGCTACATATTTAGTCAGGGACCCTTATCAGGTAGGAAGAGAAGAGCAGAAAAAGCCTTTGGGTAAGAAGGGGGAGGGAAGGAGAGAATAAAGGTGAATTTGCAGCACAGAGACATTACTGCGCTGCCTTTATCTGTCCTTTCTGGCTGGTAACGGTTGTTAAAACAAAGTAAACACTGATATCAATGTGACAGCATCCAAAATACGTTTCCAGGATCCCTGAATAGCCAAGCTTAAGTCTTTGCCATTGCATTTTCCTTGCTACGTGGAGCTCCCCAAACCAGCTAGATATAATTACTAGCCTGGAGAAAGCTGCCTGTAAGTGCAGAGCAGACTGGCAGGGGCCTGGCAGGGGCTTTACCACATTTCCTTTGGCCTTTTTCTTCAGTTCTTGGTGGACTCGTTCCACTTGCTCTCTCTACTTTACTCCATGTTACGCTTTTCTACTTTTTCCCTCAGTTTCTTTCTTTCTTTTCTGCTGCTCTTCACTCACAGCATAATGGTGATGAAGATGAAACAACTGCTGCATCCAAACACAATTTACAAACTCATTCTCTCCTTCACTCTATTGGCAAGCTAAAGCACAGTCCCATCCCCTCTCTACCACTCTGAATTCTTCTTCTTCTCCTTGTAGGTAAAAAAAGTTCTCCCAGACACAGTCTAAAACTCCTGAGACACTAATTATTAGCTGAGGAACCCACTTAAAGCCATCTACAAACAAAACAGATCAGCAAAGAAATATGTGGTATTGAAATATAAATGGATAACACTGATCAGTCAGCAATTTTTTCAGACGACAGGAGAGAGAATTCAGAGTTCCCAAATCTAAGTGGTAAGTGTGCAAATCTGATCAAGATGTAAATTTAGGTCAAATCCTATCTCAAAATAGGCATACCCTTTTCTCACTGAGTCACAATGTCTGGGTGAAAAAATAACACAGGTTTTGACCTTGTTTGATTCTCTGAGCAGGAGTAGTCTAATAACAATCAGCAAGACTTTTTTGCCTGATGTCCAAAGGAAAGAAGCAGTGGAGATTCTCTGCTGGAAACCCTGTCTTTGTTTTACACCTTCTCCAGAGATGTGGAACCTCTAAGCCTTGTGTGAGGTGTGCAACAGATCTATGAAATTAATGGACTCAGTAAAACCCCTAAAAGCTGAAGCTGAATTGCTTAAGTGTATTGATTTTATGCAGATCTGTGGTGGTGAAATTTCTGTGTAAGTTTGAGTACTCAGTGCTATCTTTTCTTTTATACCTTTTCCTGTTTATGGATCCACCCAGGCGTAGTCCATTGCATTTTTACACTTTTTTCAGAAATATGTGTTTACTATAACAAAATGTCCCTTAACTCTGAACTGTCTGTTTTGGAAAGTAAATGTTCAGGATCTTCAGTATCTTCAGACATAGACACAGGATGTTTTAGGTTGGATGGAACCTTTAAAGGTCATCTAGTCCAATCCCCCTGCAGTGAGCAGGAACATCTTCAACTAGTTCAGGTTCTCAGAGCCTCATCCAAACTGAGTGTGCATGTTTCCAGGGATGGAGCTTCTATCAGCTCTCCAGACAACTTGTTCCAGTGTTTCACCATCCCCATTGTAAAAAACTTCTATCTAGTCTAAATCTACCTTGTTTTAGTTTAAAACCATTACCCCTTGTTCTGTAACTACAGGCCCCTTGTAAATTGATCCCCATCTTTCTTACAGGCCCCCTTTTAGTACTGTAACACATCAATAAGGTCTCCCCGGAGACATGCTCCTGAAGAACCAAGTTTCCTTGTGTCTTTTCAATCCATCTCCATCCTGACCACCAGGAAGAAACTCAAAACAATTATTTCTTCTTCCCTCCCACGTAATTTGCTTTCATTTCTAGAATGTTACTGAAAAAAAAAAAAAAAAAAAGTAATTAATAATTTCACATACTTTGCAACATCTTTTTAAGATATACAAAATAAAGAAGTGACCCGTTACAAATATAGTCAAGAACATTATTAGCAGAGAGAGTTACAGTAGCAGCTTCTCAGACAAGATAGGTTATATTAATCGGAACAGGCTGTTACGGTTAATTCTCTAGAATACTGTTGCAAAGCCCACTGGCATTTAGGCACCATTTAATGATATTTATTTGATGACAAATACAATGTTTAACTTCCAACAGCAGCAGCCAGGAAACACATCTGTTTTCTTTGAACCTGTAAAAATCAGATGTCTTACGATAAATAATTGCACCTCTGTTTTTTTTTTTTCAAATCTTCTTGTAATTCTGAGATTGAATGAGTATCTGCTTCATACTTCCCTGGATCTACTTTTCAAATAAGCACTCAGTTACAGCTCTTGCCAAGTCTCTCCAGACTATTAAGGACACATCAAGTATTTCTGGACTTCTTTGGAAGAGAAGGATGTGGATGACACACCCAGAATCCCTGAGGGCTTGCATAATTGCTCTGAGCACATTTCCATCGGAGTTTGTTGCTATTTCTTTATCTGCTGAGTCCCTTCTTGTTTCATTCTTGGCAAAAGGAGTTTTACAGCATAGTCTTTTGCATACACGAACCTTCTTTTTTAAAACTTACTTTCAACTATATTTCATTTGAGAGTTTTAGCCATTTTCTAAAGTCCTGCCATCAGCAGGGACCATGCTTTAACAAACAGCTACTATTCACTTTGCAAAACAAGAATGTTTCCAGCACCAGGAAGCTTTGCCTGAAGTCTTACAGGCTCAGCCTCTGGCACTTATCTGCTCCTTGTTGAGATCTGCAGCAATGCAATATGTCTTTCCAGCTCATTACTTCAGATTACAATGAACAGAATACAAGTTGTTTCAAGTTTTACAAAAATGTTAGCATTATTTTTCTAGGTTTTGGGTTTTTTTATTCTCTTTATGCACTTTGGAGAAGTTGTACTTCTTAGGGAGGGTGGGTCTAAGAAATCCCAGAAACCCAGCTTGGTTTTTACAGCTGCCTGCAGGCAGCTGGAATGGGTGCAAATTGCATTTGGAAGTATTGTTATAGGCAGCAATAGGTTCAGAGAGAACGGGGTTCACATCCACTCAAAGCAAATGGCTATCAGGAGAAAGTGCTCTATTTTTCCAACCAGAAAGATTTCAATTCTCTGGTCTCCTTGCTGTGTAATGCTGTGTAATGCTACTCCTGCCATTTCTGACGGCTCCAGGGTTTCTTTCACACTGTCCCACACTCTTCCTGAGCCGTGGGTTTGGGATTTTGTTTCAATCCACTTGTGCTTGCTTCCTTAAAAGTATCATTAAAGACCCTACGTGGGAGAAGCCCTATTTAAATCCATCTATGTTCAACAATGGCAATAAAAAATGATTGCATGGTTAAGCTTATACAAAGCCAAGCACAAGACCTGGGCCAGTAGTATTTTAATCAAATAATTGCTATTCTGGAGAAACTTTCTGTTCAACAATTATTTCTTTTCAAAAGCCCCCAAAATGCTTGAATGAACTCAAACACTTGAATGCCTTCATTTAATGCCCACCATAATATTATATTATAAATATATTGGAATATTTCTTTAGATTTGCATGTATTTTCTTTTCTAATCATACCACTAGAGAAAGAATACCACACTCCGGGATAAAAGAAAAACACTGTTATTGGAAAGAAGTTTCTTCTTTAGCTTGCCAAGCAGCTACCAGCCTTCCAAGCAGCAGAAATGGCATACAGTAGGGTTGCTATACAACATAATCAGTGGGACTTTGAGAATTGCTTTGCCATTTCCAAATATATAATGACTACTCTGAAATGACCATGTTTTGCACAAGGAGGATTTGAAGGGAAGCAGGTGGCTACTAACAACAGTAAACATCATGCTGCTGCTAGGGATGGGGTAGGAGGAGGGCAAGGGCCTGATGGCAGAGTATTTTGTTTCCTCATGACCATCTCAAACAAGGACTTGCAGGAGGAGAAGACAGCTCTGCTGTGACACGTCATCAGTCCACTGAAACTCTAGTCTCCAAAGGTTTGTAACTTCTTGAAACACCGTAATAACTATCTGGCCAGATAGATTTATGTTTTTCCCTTATTATTTTATTGTAATAAAATTTCACACAGAGCGGTGCCATCAAAAAGTCACCCAAGACTTTTGTAAGAACTCATTGCCAAAATTCAGGTACTAGAGGGGAAAGAAAATAAAAGAGAGAGAGAGAGAAAGAAACAAAGAAATTTGAGGTTATTTGCTTGTCTCTAACAGGCTTGGATTTCTGAGTATAATGAAATCCATCATATTACCTAGACATGACAGTGTCTACTACTGATCAAAATATTTGTAAACAGCAGCCTCTTTTATCTATAGAATGGATCAAACTCTGCTCACCAGAAGACAATTTCAGAAGGATTTTACAGAACAATGATGCTCCCAGTCCCCTCAAAAACAGCTTGCCTAATCCACTCAGATTTCAAACTACCTAGTCAATATCTACTATCAATAAAATCAACCTACTGTCAATAAAATCAAATACATATACATGGAAATATATATTTCCTTTGGGAAAAAAAGAATTGCAGCAGCCCGACACTGTTAACTGAGAGGTATTTCCTGGCAATATCCCACTAATTCTAACTCCCACCACCAAAACCTTGCCCTCACCAAGCAGAAGGCCCCTAGCAGGCCTCGGAAATAATTCACAAAGAAAGCCAACCACATCATCAGCAGCAGGTGAGCAGCATGCTCTCCTCGTCCACCAACACCCCAATGTGGTTCTTCTGTTTAATTAACTTATGCCAGCTGTCATTCTTCTGGGGCTTGTGTCCATTTGTGTATAGCACCAAGTGTCCTTAACAGACATTTGCTTGCAAAACCAGACTGATCTCTATTCTCAGTTAGAGTTAGGAGAAAAACATTTGTATTTAAATAGAAAAACATATTAATAGCATCCCTGTTTCTTCCCCTCTGCAGGCTAATGTACTCCAGAACACATAACTTTTTTCAAAAGAGTAGAAATATATCTAGAAGAGTTCCTTGTAAACTAGCTACACACAGATAATGCCATCCTGGGGACAATTTTCTCCTGCTACTTTTAATGTGAAGTAGAATTTTCAAAATCATTTTGTCAGACAGCTCTTCCCCACAGGAAGGGCTTGAATTCTGATGGCCCCAAAGTAACTGTAATATTGCCTTTGCTTTAGAGCCAGCTCTGAAAGATACTAAATGTCATTGACTTTCATTATTTAATAGTGCACCTCACCTGGAAGGATTTTAGACTAAAAACAATCCCTTTAGGAAAGCAGAGGATCTAACCAGAATCCAGAAATAATTGTAATGATGTTAATAATAATTCTACTAATGAGTAGTTTATTGAGCTTAGCAGAATTTTACCTGAAAAGAAGATGTCCAGTACCTCAACTTGTGTAGCACAGAAGCTATGTGTCAACCTGAATTGGTCAGGTAGTTGGACTAGATTATTATTGTAGGTCCCTTCTAACTGAACTATTCTATTCAAGTGCCTGAGCAAGCATCATTTAAAGTGCTCCTATTTAAGAGGCAGGAAAACCAGAACAAAGGCCAATACCATAATTACCCAGTGGAAAGTCAGAGGATGAGATAGCAGCTGAGCAAGTGAAACATGCTCAGACATTTGAACTCTGGGCTTTAGTTGGTAGATCAGTGTGCCTCCACACTGAAACATGAGACTCCTGATGTTTTGAGTGGCAGTAAAGAAAATGTGTCTCAGTCATAATCCAAAACACTGTACAAAAGGAAGAACAGTGAAAGAAATAATGGTGCAGAATTGCTTTGGAGAAAACTTAGCCTATGAAATGAAAAGGAGAGGAAAGGAGAGGGCAGGGGAAGGGAAGGAAGGGAAGGGAAGGGGAGGGAAGGGAAGGGAAGGGGAGGGAAGGGAAGGGAAGGGGAGGGAAGGGAAGGGAAGGGGAGGGAAGGGAAGGGAAGGGGAGGGAAGGGAAGGGAAGGGGAGGGAAGGGAAGGGAAGGGGAGGGAAGGGAAGGGAAGGGGAGGGAAGGGAAGGGAAGGGAAGGGAACAAACAAACAGGAAACTGTGGTTTTACTGAGTTGGACTCATCAGATAAAATATCACTGTCCACATCAAAGTCAGTCAGCTCAGGCTCCTTTCATAGTCAACAGATAGAAACTGACATACGGTGATGTTAAGTGCTTGGTAAGTGCACATAGGATCTTCACCTCCTAAAGTAGTGTGAAAAGCTTCATCTCCTTCACAAGCAGATGTCTACAGTCCTTCCGTGGGCAAACAATATGGGCCAGTCAAAATGTAGGTGAAGATAGAGACCTCAAGAGTTACCTGGCATATACTACTTGAAGGCCAGTTTTGCTATTTTGTAAAGAACAGTTACTCTATCAGCTGATGCATGATGAAGACTGGAAATGAGGGAAGGATTCCCAATTACTTTTCCTCACAGATTTGAATATGCTAATGCAGGTAGTTTACAGCATGTTGCCTTTTAGCTTTTAAAAATGTTTTGTTATGCTTCTGTTTTGGAATGCTCCTATTGTGCATTGCATAAGGATCACTTAGGAGGAGAAGGAGGGAGAGACTGATGAAACTCCATTAAAATGGAAAACATGAACCAGGAACACTTCACTTTAAGCACGGAGAGAAATTTGTTTTCTGATGAGAAATAAAACAGAAGCTTGAACTTAAAAGTCAATGACAGAAAAAAGCCCCATGAAGATATGATTTATGGTAGCAAAAGAAAGTTATTTACGAGTCAATAATTTTTAAAAAGGATTAACAGAGCATATGCAGCATTACCCATAACGAGATAGTATGAGTATGGGAAGCTCAATTTGCATGCTATTTAGATTGAACAGATAGTGACACTGTTGATATCTAAAGTGCTGTTGATGGGACAGTAAAGGTAGAGGTCCTGTACATCCTTTGAAAATTAATACAATTCAGAGAAAGTGGTAAAAATAGTGATCCTTTCGGTATCTAGTGGGGTTTAAACTATACAAGAAGGATGGTCCTTTAGATGACTAATTTTCTGTTTATCCTGAGATCACGGGGGTTGGCTAAAGAAGGCATCAAAGTAGCTTTCTGAATCCAGATTGCTCTACCTCTGGGATTCATCCAGGAATTTAATGCCAATTGGAAAACAGTAGGTAAGCATGAAAGCTGAAGCAATTTGTCACTGCTATCTTCTCAACAGATAAGCATTTCGTTGTTTGAACAAATGCACATCACACTACATGAAAACAAAAATGTATTGAACAGCACAGCTTCCATAGGGCTTCTACATAATGAAATTTCAGAAAACATTCACAATAGAAGTTTTGGTGCACAAAGAAGATTATTAATTTTCCTTCCACATGACAAGTAGATAAATACCTCTATGTGAAACACAATTTTAAGTACCTTACACTATTCAGGTTCATATTTTTCAATGTTTCAGAAAGTACAAAGAGATGTGCTTAAATTATTAATTTCTCATATAAAGTTGAAAAAGCCCGAACAATTTGTTTGAAAACCAGTTCAGTTGATGAATAACAATTGTATTTTCCCTAGACTGTCACTTACAAACCCAACATTGATTCTGAAACAACCTGATTTCTTTCCATCTCATACATCATTACCAGTTGTAATGATTCCTCAGGTCCTCCTGCTGCAACCTCACTGTCTCAGATTTGTGCTGTCAGCAGCAGCCATTATCACCAATCTATGTTTCATTTTTGGTCATCTCAGTGGAATTAATCGATCAGAATTTAGTGAATGGCTTTTTGGATGGTGCATGCCCCATTCTACGTGCTTTGGCTCAGCAACGTAAACAAGAATGAAGAGCTATATAGTACTTTCTCCCCCTCCCCAGTGCATATGAGGGAAAAATACAATTACAAATTACATACAAAATACAGCTACCATGAATAATAAGCAGTAGAAAAAAGAGTTGTTGTATTTGTACCTATCAGATAAAATGTACAAGATTCTAATATATAGCCAGATGTTTTTAAATAGCTGATAATGCTGATTAGAATCTGGAAGCATTAGTATTAGATAACATAAATTATTATGTGGGTTTTCTCATGTTTTCTCTTCTATGTGATTAATCAAAGAAAGCCAAGTATCTATTGTGTTTTGACACTAGTGTCAGATGTGGCTGTGATACACAAATCCAAGAGTCTCTCAAAATAGAGGGGAAAGAAAGAAGCTCTAAGTAGAATTAGAGTTTATAGCAAATCAAAACCAAATGTTTACAGGAACCTAACAGATTTGCAGAAAGACAGAAAGAGGGGGAAGGGTTTGCCTGATTAGCTTTCTAGTTAACAGCCACAGCTAGTGGCTATTGGAAGGAAAAGGAGAGATGGGTTCTCTGAAGAGAGAAGACAGTATGGAAAAAGAACTGAAAGACTGTCTGTAGGTAGCCTACCATGGAAGAAGAGAAGTCAATAGAAAGGATCTTAGAGGTTCTTCACAGAGGAGTCTCACAGAGCACAGCAGACTTACAAGTGTAGTGAAGTGCACATACTTCCATGGGTGATAATCCCCTTCTACTCATAGTTACATGGTGAGAAAACAGTTTTTAGCTCAACCTGACAGTTCTACACACCTGAAGAGGTAAAGCCTGGCACAATCCCAAACCAGCCTGGAAAGAGGCATCTCTGTAAAGATGCCTTCATCAAAGAGCAATCACAGCATGACAGGTAGATCAATGGATCTATGGCTGGGCAATATCCACTCCAGAAGCAAGAAGTTCTCAACAGTTTTTTTCCCATTCAGATTTTCAAAAGTATAACATAAAAAACAACATCTGCTAAACTGGCAGCAAGGAGAACTGCAAGAAAGATGATGATATGGCATAATGAGGTTACGAACCAGACAAAAACATGTCTGCAATGTAAGAAGAAGATAATAATTTTCTGAGTTGTCTGTACCAACTCAGAAAGAAATGCAGACTATCAAGAGAATACATTGCAGCAAGTCCCCTCACTGACTGGGGATGGTAGCACTTACCTTTTCTTATAAGCCATCAGAGAGACAATTGTATATTGTGTAAATACAGTGGAGACATGGATTAATTTCAAACCTATCACATAATCTGATGAGATTTCCCTTGGGGTCTCCTAGCACTTTGCAGCACTAGGAGCCATTATTTCCATACTTATTGGAAATAACGTCTGAGCCCTGGCAAGGTACAATATTCCCTCTGAGAGTTGTCATGATGGGAGTGAAATTAGTTCTTATTGCCCCTTTACACATCAAGTCTTTTTGGCATTATCAGCATGTACCCCAAATAGTATTTAAGTCCATGATGATTCAATATACCATACAATCATATCATCTGGGGCCTCCTGAATTTTGACCTACTTTTCTTGCTAAAAATACCAAATGCCAGTCAGATTTCACCTGCATTTACATATGCCACATCCAAGTCCATCAACTGCAGTGGTAGAGCTTCTGTCTCGTGCCAGTATGGAATCAGAACTAGATCTGTGATATAACCAAAGTACTCAAGAGCCTTTTAAGATGCAATTTATTAAGCAGACAGACCTTAATCACAATGAGTTGTGATGCTACTTGTCATAGTTTGGAGGATGAACAAGAACCTTTTTTCTTTCTTTCTTGCAGTTAAATTAATTCACTCTTACTATGGAGTTACTTATAAATTTTAGGTGTTTTCCAGCTGGTTGCTATTGCCAGATGTGGATAAATCCCTTTGTGCTTTGCTGTGAAACTAGTCACGCTGGCATCATTGGATGTACTGAAGACTCAGCTATATTAAAATAACTTTTAGATTTCCTCCTACAAAATTTTGCCAAATATTTCTGGCTTATTTTTGCAAGCAAACTTTTTCAATTTTTAGTTGATCTGTTTCTCTTACCTGATTCATTCAAGGATGTTTCTAACACTGCAATTTGTCACCATGGAAACAACTGTTCAGTCACTATAGCTGATGTCACTGAGTGAATCAAGTAAGAATATAATGGAAATTATTTTAAAAACCCTAAACAACAAAAAAACTACCAAAAATCAAATAACAAAAAACCAATCAGCAACAATTTGGAACAACCAGGAAAGAAATTCAATTGAACGTGATGGCTTAATTTCAGTTTTCAAAATTGCAGGGTGGTTTTAACTTTTTATGTTCCTCAGTGGGTGGCAGCGACTGAGTCAAATCCAGTAACATGGGTCCTAGCCAGCCCATCTCATACCCAGCACCACACCTCACAGTGAGATTGCTGCAGCTTCAAACCCATCTCTGCCAAAACTTCCACGGGAAGCCGAGGCACAGCAGTCTTCTTTCTAAGGCCATGCTGAGACCTGACTTGTCCATTTAATTAGCCACTTAACCATTCTAGCCAAAAATGCTGAACATGCAGCTGTCTGCAAACAGCCTGCTATTGCCCAGCAGATTTAAATATTATATCTATATCTCTATATATCTTTATCTAGCTCCATTTTCCTGACAGAAATAACCATAGGCCAGAAATCTCTTCAGCTGTTGTTCCCTACCCACATCAGTGCTACACTAATGTGGATTTTATGGATCAATGTTGATTTTCATCCAGGATTCCACAAAGCTTTGAGGGAAAAACCTTGGAAAAGGTTTATACCATATTATAACCCAGGACAGCCTTTTGGAGATGTATCCATAACTCAAGTACAAATGCAGGATAAGTACAGCTTTATTTAAATAATATATTTCCATATTTAGAAAGAAAGTAGATCAACCCATTTAGGATTTTGGCTAACTTACAAATTTCTTACATATATTTCTTAAAGCTTCTGGTAACAGACAGCTTAAAGTGCCATTTCAAGGTGATTCTAACTTTAGAAAATGTAACAAATAATATTTATTATAATATCTTAATGTCTTAAAGCTTTATAATTTTGTCATATTTTGCAAGAAAAGATAACCTCAACTTTTTTCTTAAATAATATTATTTCATCACTATCATACATGGAATCTCTGGGAATTAAACTTTAGAAGACACTCTTACAAAAAAGGAGTTCCTGTTTTATAGCCTTATTAATTAAATGTAATTAATTTACTAGCACCCTGGAATTGCAGGTGTAAAAAAAATAATAAAATCCTTGAGCACTTTTGCTTTGCATGTGGAAAATGTTACAACCTCTCTTTCCTTTTAGGCAAAATACAGAGGAAATAGTATTAGGTGACAGTGCAGTTTATTGCAGGTCAATTGGGATTTGTCAGCATTCATTAGCATGTGTGTGACTGGTAAATAATTGAGTTAATTTCAGGGTGAGTGACATATTTAGAAAACTACAAATCACCTTATTTTGTGAATTTAATCAACCTTTGCTCTTCACTGGATAGTTCAGCATACATCTGCAATATTAAGTTGGAACTGACTATTCTGCGTGTCCCACAAATACCAGTGGTTTGCAAACATCCAAGACAATCAACTGGATTAAATGCTGGCATCCACCAAGGAGTTCAACACAAATAAAGCATCATAATTACAGAGAAAATAAAATTGAAAAACTAAACAAAACCAAGAAACCTGAAGAGAAAACTTTCTTTAACTGAAGTTTTTAGCAGATTTATGTTGAAATCCCTTTTTTTTTTTTTTTTCACCTCGAGTAATAAAAATGTTAAAGTACACAAAATAACAATGTAGAAATATTACTTCAGTGGGAGCTTTAAAAAAAATACCTCCTGCTAAAAAAATGAAGTCAATCCTCAAATGTTTCTTTGCAACACTCTGTTAGCCCAATTAAATCACATTACAAAACCAAAAATTGCACTGCATGTAGATCTTCTAGCTCTGGCTTCTGAAAAGAAAAGGCCATTTTCAAAGGCAGAAAACATCTTTCTCAAAAATTAGCTTTATTGGGAAAATTCCTAGATAATGTGAGCTATTAATTTATTTTTCATTTGATATCTTCTGATCTCTAAGCACAAAGTTTCTCTTGATTTCCGAAAGATGTTCTATTAGCACTAGATTTGATATTGAATATGACAACATTTAAGTAACACAGTGGGCTTCTCTATATGAAATTTGAACTGTGAAGATTTGCACTTGCAAAAAGGGCAATTAATCTTCAGTTTCATATTTTGAACATGCAAACAAATTGCTTGTGGATTACTGGCAGCTACAACTTGACATTTAACTGTTTGTTATTAATATGCAAAGCCATTAATGTAATTAGAAATATGGAAAAGAAAAATATCAACACTATTTACATTAGTTAGTTACTAGGATGTAAAATACTTTGTCAGCTGTAATACAATACAAATTGCTGCCAAAGCGTTTAATACAATTATAACGTGCATATATTCCAAGCACTACAGTTTATATTCTAGGTCTGTCCTCCTGGGATCAATTTATGATACTCTATGCTGAGTATCTTGTCTTGACAAAATAATGATACTTCATTCCTGTGTTGCTACATTTGGCTACCACACACTTCATGCCTGAGTAGGGTTGCAGACCCAGTCATTGCATCACTGGGATGCAAGGAATCGGAAGCTGAAGACATGATTAGAAGCACCACACGAGTGTACACCTGCCTCTCCAATTTGGACATATTTTCCTCAATCAAACACACTAAAAAAGGCATACCACAATCAAAAGCAGATCGTATCCACTCCTTTACTCTTGGCATTGGTTTCTTGAGTGTTCATATTAAAAAAACCCCACTCAGACATCTACTATCTTCATCCCATGCATGCATAGCAAGTAGTAACAGGCAGCGACTCTGCAGTGGAGCTTTAGGAGGCCTAAAGAAATTATTCTTGCAGGTGACAGACACCTAGGTGAGTATTGTAAGGTAGACAAAATAAACTCACATCATAATGGACTGTCACTTTATTAAATAGTCAAAGTCATTAAGCCATGTAAGCAGAAAGACTGCCTTCATTTTCCTTCATTCTCTTGCATTTGGAATTAAATTTGTGTTCAGAATTACTGGTATTATAAACAGTAACCAATCTGAAACAAGACTATTTCAAAACTCCTTATTAGTGCTTTAATGTTTAAGTCTTACAGTTGTGTAACGCATTACTGACATCCTAAATTAATAATACTGTGTGTTACTTGGTAACATATGGCATGTTTTGTAGCGTGACTTAACCGTGACTGTTGCAGTGAATCAGAAAACAGTGCTTCCAGGTTCCCAGGTACCAAAGTGGCATCCTTCTAATTACCTATGGTAAACACATATTTTCTAGCACTGGAAAGGGAGACAAATGGTCACAATGCCAAGCCAGTTCAGAAGAGGGAAGTGTTTTAACACATAACTTCTTTGCATAACTTTGATAAATAGAAGGCATAACATAGCAGGGATGCACATTACTAAATATAGCTCAGTGCCTAGGTGGGGAAGCAAATAAAAAATGAACAGGGGAGCACTAAAAGCTGACACTGTCCCTAACCAAACAAAACTGCTACTGCCCAGTTTTGCCGTGCTTTGTTTCCCAGCTGCTCCATGGGGTTGCTCCACAGCTGACCAAGAGCAACAGTCCTATTTTTGGGGCAGAATCTGGTTGGAGGTGTGTGACTAGTGGAGTCCATCTTCATCAACGACCTGGATGAGGGTATAGAATATACCCTCAGCAAGTTTGCTGATGACACCAAACTGGGAGGAGTGGCTGACACACCAGAAGGCTGTGCTGCCATTCAGTGAGACCTGGACAGGCTGGAGAGTTCGGCGGAGAGAAACCTGATGAACTTCAACAAGGGGAAGTGTAGAGTTTTGCATTTGGGGAAGAGAAACACCATGTACCAGTACAGGTTGGGGGTTGACTTGCTGGAGAGCAGTGTAGGTGAAAGAGACCTGGGGGTCCTGGTAGACAGGAGGATGACCATGAGCCAGCAATGTGCCTTTGTGGCTAGGAAGGCCAATGGTATCCTGGGGTGTATTAGAAAGGGTGTGGTTAGTAGGTCAAGGGAGGTTCTCCTCCCCCTCTATTCTGCATTGGTGAGGCCACATCTGGAGTATTGTGTCCAGTTCTGGGCCCCTCAGTTCAAGGACAGGGAACTGGTTGAAAGAGTCCAGCGCAGAGCTACAAAGATGATTAAGGGAGTGGAACATCTCCCTTATGAGGAAAGGCTGAGGGAGCTGGGTCTCTTTAGTTTGGAGAGGAGGAGACTGAGGGGCTACCTCATCAATGTTTACAAATACTTTAAGGGTGAGTGTCAGGAGGAGGGAGCCAGGCTTTTTCAGTGATGTCCAGTGATAGGACAAGGGGCAATGGGTGCAAACTGGAACATAGGACGTTCCAGGTAAATGTCAGAAAAAACATCTTTCTTGTGAGAGTGACAGAGCCCTGGAACAGGCTGCCCAGAGAGGGTGTGGAGTCTCCTTCACTGGAGACATTCAAAACCCACCTGGACACATTCCTGTGTGATGTGCTCTAGGTGACCCTGCTCTGGCAGGGGGGGTGGACTAGATGATCTTTCAAGGTCCCTTCCAACCCCTAGGATTCTATGATTCTATGATTTGGATGAAGCCCCAAGTAAGAACAAGAATAGATAAAATGTCTGTATGTAACACCTGGTTCAGGGCTGGCTGAGGGGCTGTTAAAACCCCAGCTTTTTGGTTGAGCACCTTAAGGCTTCTCTGACTCTCTTCCCTGCAGGCCATGGCTCAGAGGGGCAAACGTGGTGGTTAAAGTCTGCTGTTTTCATTCGTGTTCCTCTCTCCTCTGAAGGGAGAACCCTTGCTCCAGTGCTCCAGCAAGGAGCTGTGTGAGTAAACAATCATCCAAACCTGGCACTGCTGGCTGCAACATACAACCTTTCTGCTTGTAAGGGGAGGAAAACAGCCATCATGAACCTCTGGAGGTGTCTTGTAAGCCACACACACCTGCAAGACTTCCAGCCACCTTCCTCCTCACTACGTCAGGCTGTGCAACACCTTGGGTGACCTTGATGCAAGGGACAGTCAGGGGACTGGATGGATGTGCCAGGAAAGGCTGGATGTGGCACTTAGTGCCACATGGTTTAGCCGATGTGGTGGTGTTAGGTTATAGGCTGGATTTGATGATCTTAAAGGTCTTTCCAGCCTTGGTGATTCTGTGATTCTGTGTGGGAGCTTTGCAGCATGGATGAAGGAGGCACAACCCTTCTGGCTGAACTTCCTGGCTTCTTCTGGCTTGTCACAATCTAACATGAAGTTTCTGTGTTAATGTTTCAGATTTGCATGTAATAAAAAAAAAAAAAAAAGTTGCAGTGTGCCAGTTATTTCTCCAAGATTTCAGAGAACAAACTTTACAGTTCTTCTACTGTTTGGCATAGGCTGCCACAGATGGAAAACAGATATTTGTCCACCAGTGTTTAAAAAGGACCAGATTTTTTTGTTTAGAAATTTTAGCTGTTTAGCACTCCCAGTCATACAATCAGACAGACAACTCCTCTCCCTCCGTAGCAAGTGCACATACAAATGAGGAAGGGAGACCGTTGCCTGTGTAGGATTCAGTTGCAGAGATGCATCAGGACTGCCTCTACAAGTAGGTCTGGAAAAAGGGGCCAACTTTTCTAACCTGACTTGTAAAGTCCTGAAACTCAAGTATCTTTCTGCCAAAGGAGAGCTCATTTACTGAAAGGGAAGGAAAACAAGGTCACCAAGTAGCCATTTCAGCTAACGTCAGCCGGGAAGATTTGCTATTTCTGAGTCCTTCCAACACAAGCGTCTGAGGGAAGTTGCTGAATTGGTGCCCATCTTGCTAAATCAGCCACGCTCCTTTCCCAGCTGTCAATTTAGACTGACCTCAAATCCTCCAGCTTTCTCCCCCCAGCATTATTGTCGTTCTTTGCCATCACACCTGATCTTTCACAAAAGTTTCCACACCTTCCAAGCTTGTCACAACAACCCTTCGAAGCCAAGTTGACACAACAGATTTCTTCTCTCTCAGAGGCACATATGCCACAAAGATTGCAGTTCATCACCTACGCTTGGACTAGATGATCTTTCAAGGTCCCTTCCAACCCCTAGGATTCTATGATTCTATGATTTGGATGAAGCCCCAAGTAAGAACAAGAATAGATAAAATGTCTGTATGTAACACCTGGTTCAGGGCTGGCTGAGGGGCTGTTAAAACCCCAGCTTTTTGGTTGAGCACCTTAAGGCTTCTCTGACTCTCTTCCCTGCAGGCCATGGCTCAGAGGGGCAAACGTGGTGGTTAAAGTCTGCTGTTTTCATTCGTGTTCCTCTCTCCTCTGAAGGGAGAACCCTTGCTCCAGTGCTCCAGCAAGGAGCTGTGTGAGTAAACAATCATCCAAACCTGGCACTGCTGGCTGCAACATACAACCTTTCTGCTTGTAAGGGGAGGAAAACAGCCATCATGAACCTCTGGAGGTGTCTTGTAAGCCACACACACCTGCAAGACTTCCAGCCACCTTCCTCCTCACTACGTCAGGCTGTGCAACACCTTGGGTGACCTTGATGCAAGGGACAGTCAGGGGACTGGATGGATGTGCCAGGAAAGGCTGGATGTGGCACTTAGTGCCACATGGTTTAGCCGATGTGGTGGTGTTAGGTTATAGGCTGGATTTGATGATCTTAAAGGTCTTTCCAGCCTTGGTGATTCTGTGATTCTGTGTGGGAGCTTTGCAGCATGGATGAAGGAGGCACAACCCTTCTGGCTGAACTTCCTGGCTTCTTCTGGCTTGTCACAATCTAACATGAAGTTTCTGTGTTAATGTTTCAGATTTGCATGTAATTTAAAAAAAAAAAAAAAAAAGTTGCAGTGTGCCAGTTATTTCTCCAAGATTTCAGAGAACAAACTTTACAGTTCTTCTACTGTTTGGCATAGGCTGCCACAGATGGAAAACAGATATTTGTCCACCAGTGTTTAAAAAGGACCAGATTTTTTTGTTTAGAAATTTTAGCTGTTTAGCACTCCCAGTCATACAATCAGACAGACAACTCCTCTCCCTCCGTAGCAAGTGCACATACAAATGAGGAAGGGAGACCGTTGCCTGTGTAGGATTCAGTTGCAGAGATGCATCAGGACTGCCTCTACAAGTAGGTCTGGAAAAAGGGGCCAACTTTTCTAACCTGACTTGTAAAGTCCTGAAACTCAAGTATCTTTCTGCCAAAGGAGAGCTCATTTACTGAAAGGGAAGGAAAACAAGGTCACCAAGTAGCCATTTCAGCTAACGTCAGCCGGGAAGATTTGCTATTTCTGAGTCCTTCCAACACAAGCGTCTGAGGGAAGTTGCTGAATTGGTGCCCATCTTGCTAAATCAGCCACGCTCCTTTCCCAGCTGTCAATTTAGACTGACCTCAAATCCTCCAGCTTTCTCCCCCCAGCATTATTGTCGTTCTTTGCCATCACACCTGATCTTTCACAAAAGTTTCCACACCTTCCAAGCTTGTCACAACAACCCTTCGAAGCCAAGTTGACACAACAGATTTCTTCTCTCTCAGAGGCACATATGCCACAAAGATTGCAGTTCATCACCTACGCTTCTCAGGCATTGCTGAGCATGCTCAAGTGGGATAGCACTTTTGCAAACAGGGCAGCACTGCTGCTTCTTTTTATCCACTTTTTTTTTTTTTTTTCCTTTTAAAGTAAAAAATTGCTTTAAAAAAGTCTGTTTGAGGTTAAATTCACAATTTATGCTCAACAGACTGTCTTGTGCAGTGTCCAAAACCTGCACAAAAACACTGTCACCATTTCCTGGAATCCTGAGTACAGCCCAGAGAATGGAGCTTCCTCATCTTTTCTGGCATCCCCTGAGCCTAAATAGTTCAGAGCTTGAAGATTTCCTCCTTATGTTGCTGGGTGGTGCCTGCATGATGACGTGCACGCAGGGCTAAGTTTCCAGGAGCAATGGAAAGTGAGCTATGCCACAGAAGTCCTACAGCACTTATCCCTTCCTTCTTTCTGCATGATGTCTTGGGAAAGTTTCAGGGAGAAAATTAATGCTGACAACTGACAGACATCAGGCGGTGTCTTGAGGAAGACAGGGAAACATGCAACCACTTGGACAAGGGCAGCAGTGGCAGGAGGGGAAAAGACAGATGGCTGGTTCACTCCCAGATGGGTACTGGAAGTCACAGGTGACCCAAGGCCATGTGCCCTACTAGTAGCAGCAGCTTCCTGCTCAAAATAAGAAGCAGGTTCACACATTTGTTCTCCAGTTGGGTTCAGACATAAGCAGCAACACAGATGCTCACAGGGCACAAAGGGGACACCCAGCAGAGCTGGCTGCAAAAGAAAATTTAGAGGAATGACAGCAAGTTGCCTTTTACAGCAGGGTCTTTAGAGAGGCAGTAAAAGGCAGTAGAAGCTCATTCTGCTACATTCTTTTTTTTTGTGAAGACCCTCCTTGTGTAAGATCCCACTGCTGCCAATCTCCAGAGATTGAAAATTAATTAAAAAGAGGAAGAAGAAAAAAAAAAAACAACAAACCCACAGGAAAGCAAGACAAAGGCAGAAAGGAGAAAATAAAGCAGAACAAATGAGACTAAATAAATGCACCACCAAGAGGGAACAGACTAAAAGGATGGTCGTAAAGACACATCAATAGGTTTGAGAAACAATTAAGGAAACATAATAATCAGAAACACTGCTGAGATCTTTTGCACGTGCTCTGAAAGCACCATTAGACATAAGATCCCCTGACAGGCCTGGACACAGGTCTGAACATCCAGAAGATCCAGTAGTAAGACAACCATACATGAAGTTATCCAGGCAGGTGCCTGATCCCATACAGAAAAGGGAAATGATAGCTCTTCTCCAGTTTTTGCAAGACATCTCGGGACCTACAGATGATGCACACTATGAAAATATTTTTCCTATTCTTATAGAACAAGTAACTTACTTCAAATACCCACTTTTGTGGAGGAGACTGCTATACCAAAAACTGGTCATGGATTTTATTAGTAAGAAGAATTCAAGCTCTCTCCTAGTTAAAAATTTCTTCAAAGTTTCTCATACAGATCAAGGTAAGTTCAATTATTACATCCATGTATTCAAGAAACCTTTTCCTATTTAGAGCTGAGGCTCAAAAAATTGTCAAGGTCTATAAATACTTTAGAAAGAATAAAATCTTCTTTCTCTTGTTTCCTTTCTCCATTGCTAGGAGCTCAGCAGAGTTTGAAGCATCATAAAGTATGACCTGACTTTTAAAAGAGAAACCACTTAAAAATTGCTTACTTATATGCAAGAATGTATTTCTGAAACTGCCTCAATATTTTCTGTAAATGTTCCAAGTGAGATACTAAGGTTCACTGAAATACTTGAGAAAATTTCCATGAACTTCAGTGTACCCAAGGTTTCAACTCTTATGGTCATTTACTTCCCAGTATTTAGTCACACTTGCACCTTTACACCCTCTAGCAGTTGCAAAGAAAAGTAAAGGAAACACAGAGAAAAAGCCAGTTGAATCACCGCCTCAAGTATGGGGAGATCAAGAACAGAGTTACTTCTGTGACCTCCCTGATTTTACTTTCAAAACTTCTTACTTGCTCTTGGAGACTCACTTTCTGTTCAGTCTGAAGATAAATTTGTGAGTTTGGTTACACATTTCTCTCTGAGAAACTGTGAGAATCATACCCTTCCCAATTTCTGCCATGTGAATACCACATGTGCTACTGGAAATTCAGCTGGCAAAGACCCATCATACTGTCCCTTTCATGGCAGTTGAGATTTATCAAGAGCTTTAAGAAGTTCAGCATCAAAATAACAACAAAACTCACACATACTCCAAGTCATCCAACACAAAACATGAATTACACATTACACATACCTATTTATTACAGATATTCTCCAAGTTTCAAGATGCACGTAACCAAGAATTGCTTTGATTTCCGAGTCCAAGATCTGAAAAAGAGATAATATATTTATCACTAAAAGTACACAGCTTAAGCATACAATAGAAAAAAATAATTGTGCAAAATTACTATTTGGAAATGAGTCTATGGGATAGTCCTTCTAAAGTTGTGCATGACATGAAAAGTGTTGAAGGTTATCAAAACAATGGTATGATAGATTATAGGTTATTAAAATTAAAATACATATAATATTGTGGAGATTCTTTGGCAACTGCTACACCAGTTCAAAATTAGTAGAAAACTCTGAAAACACATCAGATTTTCCATAAGCAATTTTACTACAACCATCTGCAAAGAAAGAACAAAATGAGCATATTGAATATGCAAAATAGCCAGTGGCACAGCACAAAATATAAATGTATTAGGAAACCACAAACATCCCTATGTACATTTAAGCAATATTCTGCCTTTACTTTTCAGCAAGACAGCGGCATGAATAGAGAAACTAAAGGATATCATTATATGCATTACCTCCTGCTTGTCCAAAAATGCTGAACAAGGCAGTTCTGCTACAGGTGTGAAATTCTAGATGCACATTTCTGTAAGCATACGTGTAACACCTCATCACAATTAGTCCTAGGGTCTATGTAAATTTTCCTGGTGGTTCTCACATAATGACACTGAGCATAATGCATTTAGTAAGTCTAATGTGCTTAAGAAAGATAAAAGAGGATGAGAATCTATGAGGAAAAAGAAACATGGTCAGAAGAACATGGAAAGACATAAAGCAGAGGAGGGGGAAAGAAGAAAAAATAGCTCCTTTGTCCAAATGCAGTTGGCTCTGGACAATGACTTGTGAGATGATCATGTCAGCTTCACCATCATAAGAACATTCTGTATCAAGTATTTCTGTGACAGCATTAGCTTCTTTGAGCTCTGCAGCAGGACACATTGATTCACACAGTGCTGCCAGGCAGCTACAGCTCTCAAAAAAAAAATAATTAAAAAAAAAAAAAAAGAGAAATTAGAAAATGTCTCATTCTTTCTTTTCCACACAATTTTGCCTGCGCTTTTGCACCACTGGCACCCACTGCATGATTCCCAGTGCAGGCAAAGTGAATCACCCCAGTGGAGTTAAGACAAATTAGTTACAGAACAGCCTATACCCACTATGGATCAATGGTCACCTGGCTGGAGGCACCTATGTGCTCCAACTGAAGAGCAGGCATTTTCTTCTCCAAAGGCTTGGCCCACCAAAGGACTCCTAGACTCCCCCTGTTCCCTTCTATGAGCTGGTAATGTTCAAGCAGAGAGACAAAATGTAAATATCAGCATGGGTAATTATTTCACTGCTCATTTTTTTGCAAGATAATCAGACAGAAAGATAAGGCTCACTCTGAGAAACAGAAGCAGTAGAAATTTTTATCCAGCAACTGCATGAAAAATTCTGCCATTTTTTCTTGCAAAACCAACAGTTTGTTGATTTGTAGCTGCTGCCTAATTTCATGTGCAAGAACAACAACTACAGAAATCCCTCACTGGTCTTCTCTACATATTTTCAGGCAATCTCTATAAACATGACAACTTGTAGGTTTATTTATTCCATGCACTATATTTCCATTCCGGTTGTTGATGTCAACTGCAGACAAGCCAGGCTCAGAAGCTCAGATTCCATCAATGAGGCACAAGTAGCACAACTACATCTCTGCCTTTTGTATTTCCTTTCCATTTCCTTAAAAGAGATTTCCACAAGGTAGGATGCAGAAATCACAAAGAGAATGTCATTAAAGTTAATGTGCAAATCAGCAAAATATGACCTCTAATAGGAGTGGGAGCTATTTACTATGTAATACTGATAAAAATCTTCAAGAGCAGGTGGCCAAAGTTTACCCTTTATTAATATCCTGTTTTTTCTACATTTCCGTTCCTGCCAGTAATCATGGTAAGACTTTTCCCCACATACATTCATTCCCCATGCTTTGCTTTCCCCTCTTACTTATCCCCCTCCTTTCTTACTCCTTTTATAGCTGTAAGTTTTATTTTCACTTGCAGGGGCTCAACAGTTCACTACAAGCACTCATATTACCACACATTGACAGCAGTAACCACCCATCAGTTGAAGCACACTAACCACCTAAATGCATGCTATTCCCTGGCCATAACATCTTCAATCTGGTGACCTTCATGATTGCTAGTATTTCCAGGGGCTGAACTGTCATAGAATGGTTTCAGTTGGAAGGGACCTTAGTTCCAACGTCCCTGCATGGGCAGGGACACCTCCCACTAGACCAGGTTGCTAAGGGCCCCATTCAACTTGGTCTTGAACACTTCCAGTGAGGAGGCATCCAAAAATTCCCTGGGTAATCATCTGCTCCATTGACTCACCACCCTCACACTAAAGAATTTCTTCCTCATGTCTAACCTAAATCTACACTCTTCCAGTTTAAAACCATTATCCCTCATCCTATCACTACACACCCTTGTAAAAAGCCCCTCCCCAGCTTTCCTGTAGCCCCTAAAGGTGCTAGAAGGCTGCTATAAGGTTGGCTTTCTGGGCTGCAAGCACACATTGCCATCTCATGTTGAGCTTGTGTCATAAAGGTAATCTTCAAAACACCAACTGGGTGCAAAATTCTACTAACGCAGTAACATGAGACAACATTGCTCAAAGACACATCTCAAGGGATTTTTGGCCTGAGAATATTTTATGTTATATTTATAGAGTAACATTTTGAAGTATTGCATGGATGAGAAAAGCTCTGTGACAGAACAAAGATAAGAACAATTGTATAAAAGTATAAGCACAATTTGCTGTGCATTATATTAGTGGTGGCTACCCATCTGAAAGCTTCAGAAAACCTCACAGGGTTGCTAGAAGATGCTAAGGGAAGTTTTCACTCGTAGCATATTTTCCATCCTTAAAAACACCAGCTGCACTTCTACGAACACATCATGCCCTTCACAGTTATCCTGTATTCTGCAAACAGCAAAAAACCCCCTCCCACAGTTATTAACATCTGCTTCATTTACTGATTCTGACAAACTGAAGGACAAAGGCATGATTTAACAGATTGCTCTGTGTAAAGAAGCAATGCAGTTCACAAAAGGATTCATCAAATGCCCCTGTCAGAAAGCTTTACAAAGCAGAGCTTAATGAACGTATGCAAATTGCTATAATATATAAAATGTCTGATACCTCTTCAACAAGTAATGCACTTACGAAATCTATGGAGAATGGTAAGATAGATCAATCTAATTTGTCTTTGAAATAAAGTGATTTGGTTTCCTCCAGATAATTTCAATATCTTTTTTTAATGCCTGGTGGCAGGACAGCAGTGCACTACATGCAACGAACCACTGCTTCAGACCCTGGAAGATCTGATTATTCAATACAAAAAGCATTCAGCAACGGACAATCTGGAAGCACACTGGTACACTGCAATATTTTCCTTCAATGTTTTGACATGCTGGCATTTAAAAAAAAAAAAAAAAAAAAAAGTTATTTCCAAGGTTTGCTGCATTTAAACAGCCCCTATTTCTTTTTACCGTTGCTTAATGTGAGGTTGAAGCCAGAGTATAAGCCAGGCTGATATCTACAGCATGCAGAACTGCTCAGATCTGAAAGCACATCAGAAAACAACATGCATCCAGGATGATCACTGCTGTTGCTGTTTTCAACATTATTGATCAAGAAATCTGATCATTTTCTTTTCATCAAGATAAGGACAGAAAGGCTTGTGAGCTAAAATGATTTCCGATGAAAAAACCGACAATTTCTGGAGCTTCTTTCCCTTGATAACGGAATGTTCTTTTCATTAACTTACTCAAAAAAAACCCCAAAACACAATGCATTTTCAGTGTTTTGTCAAAGATGCTAAAGTGCACAATCACCCTTTACGACTTCATGGAAAAGTAAACAGAACTTGTCTATTTTATTTTTTTTTTTTACTTGGAAAAAATCAGAGAGAAGAATACAGCGCAGTAATTGCCTCAGAAACTAGCAGGTACTGAATTTCTGGATCTTAGATTTTCTACTTAGGACTAGGTGGGTGTGAAAGAGAAAGAGGACCAGGAGGTACCATGATTTCAAAAACTCGTTTTTTCTCTGAAAACATGTATCAGAGGGGCCTACATGCAGCTAGTGGTGCCTTGGGACTGAGATGGATTATATCACTGTTTCTGCATGCTTTAGTAAAGACACTATTCACTCTTAGAAAAACATCCTGAGACCATCATTGTACTAGTGCAAAATTTATTCCTGATAATTTATAATTGTTGACCACCTTCGTACACCCTCAGCATCCACTGCCTACAGATACAGAACACAAATTGTCTGGCATCTTCGTCTTCCATGCAGTCACATTCTTCTGGAGTCTGTGATGGACAAGGTCCAGGGCCAGCTGGCCAATTCATTTACATGCTTTTTATTAGGCCTACAACTTTCCAACTGGAGGTTGTCCACCATATTCTACAGAATTCAAGTTTTCATAGGAAAAAGGAATCCACATGGTGGGACTGCAAAAGGAAAACAAACATTCTCTAATTAACACATTCTTGGGTGGTTCTTGGCTACATTCTGCTGAAAGAAAAATCCCTGATGTGAATATGATGCAAATGTTAGCTGATGGATTTACAATAAAAAACTTTCCCTCCCCAAAACTATAATCTAATGAAAAACCAGTTTCAGCTCTTGTCTTACATCATCTATTCTGTCTTTCACAATACTACAGAAGTAACTGCTGTTACTAGCAAAGCTAGACACAAGTTTTGCTCAGTGCATTAGGCAAAATGACTAAGTTGGGCAGTACTCAACACAGGATTCTGAAATCTCTGTATCACAGGACCACAGTTTCTGCATTGGGAATTAACTAGACTGTAAAATAAGAGTCGAGGTTGAAACATCATGTCAGAAATGTATTGTGATGTCCTCATTTTAAATGTATTAACTTGTGAATACAAGAACCTTCTGTTCTGTTACACTGAACATTCAGGATGTGCCAGGCACTGTGGAAAACATTTTTATTTCTCTGCAAATGAACATACATTAGAGTAAGTGTTTATATAACATTTTTCTAGAATTTTATTTATATCATTGACAATTGTTGGGTGATGTCTTTAATGCTCAGTAGCACTTTCAGGTGCAAAGTAGAAATATTTAACAAAACAGGCTGCTCTCAGTTTTACATCTTTTTTTTTGCAAGGTGATGGGTTCTCTGGCTTCACATTCAGTCAAAGACAAATCTGGGAATAAATAAACAAGCCAAGCCTTTCTCTATTACACCTCATGTCTCAGTGTGACTCTTTCAGATTCTATCATTACCATCCCTATTTTAAATTTGTTCCTTTAATATAGATCTACAAGTACAGAAAAATATCTCCCCTTTATACTGTACATCGAGGCCAACAGATTCGCAGTTGATGTAGTTAATAAAGGCAAATTAAGGAAGCTAAATCTTACACCTCCTCTCATCTCCTGAACCCATGTCAAATTACACAAATTATAGTAAGTAAAATTAAACTTTCTAACTTCTCCCTGAAATAGGAAAGAAAAGATTATTCATGGGAGCTAGTCTTCTTACAGCTCCCCTAAGGTGGAACATCTAATAGATTTCAGGGTTAAAAAAAGAGCTTCCTGTACAGATTTCAGTTTCAGTCTAATGAAAAAGCTTCAGGAAAGTGTATTAACCTGCAGACCATAATTGACAAAATTACAGTCATGCTGTGTGCAACAGAATGTGTTATGTGATAATCAAATGAAACATTTTTTTAACCTTTTACTTTAGTCCTTTTTTTCCATCAGGGGACATCAGTGTTTCAAGTCAGGGTGTATGTTTTAGCAAAATAGGTGGAAAGCAGAGCCAGTCCACTCAATCCTACATCCTTACCTGCTAGCATATTCCTGCCACCCATCACAATGGGGGTCTGTGTGCATAGAAGGATGACCATGAGCCAGCAGTGTGCCCGTGTAGCCAAGAAGGCCAATGGCATCCTGGGGTGCTTTAGAAAGGTTGTGGTTAGTAGGTCAAGGGAGGTTCTCCTCCCCCTCTATTCTGCATTGGTGAGGCCACATCTGGAGTATTGTGTCCAGTTATTGGCCCCTCAGTTCAGGAAGGACAGGAAACTGCTTGAAAGAGTCCAGCAGAGAGCCACAGAGATGATGAAGGGAGTGGAACATCTCGTTTATGAGGAAAAGCTGAGAGAGCTGGGTCTCTTTAGCTTGGAAGAGACTGAGGGGTGACCTCATCAATGTTTACAAATATGTAAAGGGCGAGTGTCAGGAGGATGGAGCCAGGCTTTTTTCAGTGATGTCCAGTGGTAGGACAAGGGGCAATGGGTGCAAACCAGAACACGGTAAGTTCCACATAAACATAAAAACTTCTTTCCTGTGAGTGACAGAGCACTGGAACGGGCTGCCCAGAGTGGTTGTGGAGTCTCCTTCTCTGGAGACATTTAAAACCCACCTGGATACATTCCTATGTCACCTAGTCTAGGTGATCCTGCTTTGGCAGGGGTGTTGGACTAGATGATCTTTTGAGGTCCCTTCCACCACCTAACATCCTGTGCTTCTGTGATTCTATTCACCCATTTCTGTTACGGACAGAGAACCTGTACTGGACAGCAGTGTAACAAATAATAGCAAATAGTTCTGGGACTATCCTGAGCTGACAGTGAACTGGACTAGAAAGCAAAATCCTTCCTTAGATTAGCTTCTTGGCAAACTAGTACAAATCCATGATCCCTATTGACAAAAGAAGAATGAGGAGGTTTCTAAAAACACAGACTACTCAAAGAAAGCTAATTTCTAATGGCTGAAAACATCCTCTTTGTTGTGGGAAAATACAAGAAAGGACTCACTGCTCTAAAGTCTGTCTCAAAAGTAGCATCTAAGCTGCAAAGACTCCAAATCTGAAATATTTCTGTGAAAGTACAAAGCATTGAGGAACTTTACTGTGGCAGGCACTTCTGTTGAGAAAGGGTCCTCACCTGCCCTGACACAGGCAGGAGAGGCACACAACACAGTCACTGCATTTCATTAGACAATGCAGAGCTGAAGATACTTTGCTGCATCTCTCCCAACAGTCTGAGATATGCAGAAATGTGCTGCTATCATTGCAATCCAGGGGCTGGAATAGAAACTTTAAGGAAATGTATCATTCTTCTTTTAAAGGAAAGGAAGAAGCACTAAGGTGTATTATTTCATCCCAGTGAAAGACTGGGTCTGCAGCTGAATACAATAAATCTCTAACCCTTCCCTTCTTTAGCTACAGTGACAACTGCTGGGAAAACCCTGTTCAGATAATCATGATGAATGTAAAAAGGGGTTCCAGTAAGTTGAATATAGATCATATTTTTCAAGAGAACATCATGGGAAGTTCAGCATGCCCATGACATTCCATTGTCCGGGAAGGTCTGGAAGTTCCTTAATTAACAACTAGCACAATATTTGAAGATTATGATATCTCATTCCTCTGTTGCCTGGCAAGCATTCAACACAGGCTTCAGCTGGGAAAATTTGGGTACAGTGCTTGGGCTGTAGTATCAAGGGAATACACTACTCAGAAAGATGAACTAGGTCTTGTCTAGTTTCCTGAACTTGCTTCATTTGTGAGGACCACACAGGGTCTGTTCCTGTGTGAACGCACACAACACAATCTCTTCCTTACATCACCACCAAAAGACCAATGTTTTTTGGGAAGGCAGCTGGTATCCTCAGCTTCAAGGCTCTGGCAATGATAAGAAATTTCTTACACTGACATCTCAGACTGGAGACTTCTGACATCTGTTAGCAGATAGCAGAACCCACCAAACATAAAATAGGTGATAGTACCAACACAGGAGCAGTGATCAGTGTCCTTTGTGGCCCCTTAGTAACACTATAGCTTCATAATGCAGGCTTAATTTTTTATTTTTTTATTTATTTTTTTTTTGAGATCTGTAAATGCTTCTATACATTCTTATAAAACCTTCCCTAAATGTACCAAATTCTGTCTTCAAGTTATTTTTGTTTGCTTTCTACTCAACTAGCGCATTTGGAATTTATTCCAGAACATCACCTCTTGGTATTTTTGAAAAATTTATCTTAATTTTCAGTCTAAATTAATTCAGGACTAATTTATGAGCACATTATCTTGCACTGATATTATCCTTCAATTTCAACGGCTCTCCTCCCTCTCTGGTGTTTGTTTTCCAAAGGTATTTAGAACAAAGTTTTTTCCACGATATTACATACAAATTATAGTGAATAGAGGTTTAGCATATTTTGTCAGAAAGTCTGACAGAAGGTAACCATCCACTGGGAAAATATATTTAACTTATTTTTTTGCTAATGAACAAAAGACAGATGCTGATTTACTTTCCTAGTTACTCCAGAATAAACCAGGAATGATTATACCTGCATGGAGAGCAAACTATAACTTTGAGCACCAAAGCACCTCGCTGCTGTCTTCCAAGATGTGGTGGCATTGACATGGAGAGAACCAAGACTTCTCACTTCTTGAACCATGATGTTTAAAAATTCATCAGACCTCACCTGTAAATACCCAGGGAAGTCTGAGGTCCAGGACCAAGGAACTGATGGATGTAAATTAGGTGGCCCTCCAGCACAGCTGCTCTGTATAGATCTCCAAGACTTCAGCACCTAGGGGAAATTTCATCACCTTGGGCTACCCTTAACTGATAGAAAGAAATAGGTGCCTCTAGGGCTCAATTCCTCTCATCCTAATATGGATAACCAAAAAAACTTAGATGAATTGCCCCCAACTATAGGGTCCAATGATGATAAAAGGAATCTGGGGACAGTAGCTTTGATGTAGGCACTTACACCGTAGATAGGTTAAGGCAGTAGAGACAAATCTTACTGCTGAAGTCTGTCTCAGGAGAGCTGGCATTCAGACAGATCTGAAGTCATGAAGAGGGAGGGGTTCGAAGGATGGGTTTTCAATGACACCATGATCTAATCTCTAAGTCTTTACTCAGTCCAGCCTTTACTTGTTGAATTTTAAGTAGAAGAATTTGAGATTTGACTCAATGATAGCAGCAGTAAAAGTCATTTTTAATCTCAGAAAACTGATTTATGATAAAATATTAAAATAACTAAATATGTATATCTTGACTAAAGCCACTATTGAAAGAGAAATATGATAATTATCTACGAGCTCTGGAAGGATGCACACACTAAGGATTTTTTTTTTAATAGGGATTTTCAGGAAACTACAGCTAAGAGTAATGTGATTATACTAAGCAAAGTAAAATATAGGCTGACAGGGAAAAAACTCCTAATAATGAACTGTATTCTACTGTAGAATAATCTTCCAAAGGAAATTGGCTGAAGTCCAATCACATCTAAAGCCAACTGGATGAAGATCCACAGAGAACAATCCTGCATTAGCTGCAAGATGGACTAGATGACTCAACAGCATTTTTTAATTTTTAAATTCCTATCATACCACTGTATAAAATAATTCAATAAGCCGAAGGGAAGAGGGAAATAGGCTTAGCAGCAACTGCACAGATGTCTATTCTCCAAGGTCTGCATGCTGCAATCAGTGTGTCTTGCACTGATTGCACAGAGGGAGGAAACATCTGTATGTGGTCAGAGGATTGTGTTGATTTGGTGCTGTGAAGTCATATGCCTGATGTGCCTTTCTTCCCCTTGCCCACTCCTTAATAAAATAACATTACCAGAAGAATCGACCCTGTGTTCTAAATGTATCAATCATGATTTTTGCTGCACCAGCTACTCATAATTGGTTTAAGCTTTCTTGATCTCAGATGCCAAGTGGTGTTAAACAAAACAGAAGAAATAAATAGCCTGCAGGCATTTATTTCCACTGAAATAACAAGGAGTAGCATAACAATGTTTTCCTAAAGTTATTATGCTTATTTTTAAAGCTGTGCAATAGTTTACTCTCAAATTTTGAACAGGCTATGTCATTTTATAGCTAAAAAATCTTGTCAAGAGTCCATGTGACTATATTTTCTGTTACTCACATGCCACAAATAACAGAAGTCTTCCTAGACTTAGAATGGCTATTCAATTTAAGTGAGGATTTGGTTTTCCTCTTCAGGGAATATCAGATAGTCTTAACTATATCTATATATATATAAATATATATATATATAACAATTTTAAAAGAAAGTGTGACACTAGCCTTCTACAACTCATTGCTACTCCACTTTTCCCCCAGCAGGCTCACTCAGTAATGCTGACTAAACCTCTTCTACTCACTTCACAGAGAGATCTGAGAGTTCAGGGAATGTATTTAGTATACAGCAGGGGAAAACTTTTCTACATATTATTTTGAAAGAACATCATCATCTGAAAAATAGATCCACATCACATAGAGGTTTTTTTGTTGTTTGTTTTTTTTTATTTATTTTTGTTTTATGTTTTTTTTTTTACTCACTTCACAGAGAGATCTGAGAGTTCAGGGAATGTATTTAGTATACAGCAGGGGAAAACTTTTCTACATATTATTTTGAAAGAACATCATCATCTGAAAAATAGATCCACATCACATAGAGGTTTTTTTGTTGTTTGTTTTTTTTTTATTTATTTTTGTTTTATGTTTTGTTGTTGTAGGTGTTTTTTTGCCTCAAGTGCTCAATTAAGCACACAACAGAGACAGGATTTCTGTTTTTCAAAAGAAGGAGTATTAATGGAAATCTATGTCTGCATAACAAAACAGTGATCAACAGCTCATAGCTTACACCACTGATTATTCACATAATTTCTCCCTTATTTCTTCCCCCTCTCCAATGAACCTTCCAAATCAGAACTCAAATTACTATTTTCCTACTTTTATTTCCTTTGTCGAAAGAGTAAAGAGAAAGCACATATTAGAATTTTACCACACACAATCCTTAAAAATGCTTAAACATTTGAGATTTTTCCATCTCTCTTGTCTTTAGGATAATAGGAGACATACAACACAAGTTACCCTTTACCAGATACATTTGCTAATTCCCACTCCTGAAGAGGCAATAAAGTGGCAGAAGTGTCCCTGAAGTCTGCTTGCCCCTGAAGTTCAGGTTGCCTGAGTAAAAGCAACCAACTGCTTTTAATTGGGCTGAACGTATGCCAAGAGGAAAACTGATTGTCTCTTTATAGGTCAAAGGAGTTGGACACACACTGCTGCGGGATGGTGTTCAAACAGTCACCTGAGATGCTGTAAAATATGGAAGACAATCATCAGAGAGGCCAGGAGACAGGTCTATTGACAGCAGAGGTGTGAATAATTGACAGGAGCAGTGGGCAGGGGTGGGAAAAGGAGCCAAAGGGAAGGGGCAGCATTTTACTATCTCCAAAATGACCATGAGGCAGAAGACATGGCCTACCAGAAAGCCCTAAAGATCTGAGGAGCTCCTTTTACCCTGTGGTTTTCTGGGCAACCTGGACATTGCTCTGTATGCAAACGCAGAAACAAAGTCTCTGCTGCTGCCTTTGGGCTTCTTTTCCATTTGATGTCTAAGCAAACAAAAAAAGAAAAATAAATACCAAGATCAGGGTATGATGAGACACAGTAATGGAAAAGCTGATTAAAGCACTTTCCAGGCCCCACACTAAGGGGCAGATGAAAGAAGAAATTGAAGGAATTATTTTTAAATTGTTTTTAGGGAATCATCACTAGGAAATTGATTGTATTACTCTTAACTCAAACAGCTATTTCTGGTAATCCTATTTTAACCAAAAGCTAACCTTGGCATAATTTGTCACTGATTTACAATGTTGACATAACTATGAAAAAAAATGGAGAAGAAATACTATATTTCTGTTTTAACTAAATGGGTAAGAATCAATCATTGAAAAAATAATCATATGTAAGGACTACATAAAGCTCAGCTTGAAGAACAGCTTTTTCTAGCAGTTAGCAAGACTGTCAACATAGCAAAGATGCTATGACATGAAAATTCACAGCTTTAGAACAGAGTAACTACTTGATGTCTTTGTTCAGTTTTGTTTAGCTCTGTTAGGAGATGTGTGGCCAGGCAGCAGCCATGAAGGCTACATAATTCCCTACTGCAGGTTTCTCCACTTACATGGAAATATCTGAGGACAAGGATGATTTAATGATAGAGTATGTTCAGAAAGAGGGAGTTTCTTGACAATGAATAGGAGGGAGAGATGGCCATTTCAGCAGAGACTAGTGGGGGACAAACTTGCAGCAAAGTCCCAGAGGTGACAGAAAGAAAGGGACTTCGCTCATTGAGATTTTCCAGCACGAATTTGATAGCATCTGAAGTTAAATTTGAGTTGTGCAGTCTGGAAAGAATGACCAAAGGAAAACACTATCCAACTGAGGCAATCTGATGGGGGGTAGACATGCTTTCAGTGGCTTTATTTCAGGCTATCTTTCATAGCAGGTAATTTGACTCTAGTTTAGTATCATGCACTGTAACATTCAGCACTAGGAACCAGAGGTTTTTGGGGTCATTGACTCAGTGTGCTCACTTTTAGGAAACCAAAACTGCCATATGTGAAGTCCTGCCACAAGATCAGATTATTATTGAAAAGATGTTGGAAAACTGAATGAAACTGTAAAAAAAAAATACATTTTTATTCAGCTGAAATTAATAATTTGAAAGGTAGGAAAAGTATTTTGGGGCTCAGGATTTTGTACACTAGCATTTAAGAGTCCTACTGTAGCAGGGACTCTGGAGGACCAGGTAATGAAATAGGAAGGCAGATGCAGGGCAGTGACAAGGGTGGAACAGTTGCCCTTGTTTTAGGGTAAGCAAAAGGAAAACATCTCAGCCAGAGAAAGCAAAGAAGACAGTGAATTAAAGGTCCACTTTTCAATGACAAATTATTTCCCACCCCCTCACATGCACAGTGAGAAAAGTCATGGGATATTAAAATGCATGAAGATTGGGAAAGAAAGCTTTCCTTATTCTTAAAATCCTATATTTTGGGAGTCTGAGTCTTGATTTTTAAGTTTAGATTGCTATCAAGTGGCACCTCTCTTGATACGCTTTGAGGCACACATTTTAAGCTACTGTCCTGAGGACTCTTGCAAGGATTTTTTTTGGATGGGTTTGAGTTTTGGGGATGAGGGAGATACAAGGGACTAGAGAAAGATGATAAAGATGATAAACTTTAGAAAATATTCATATAGTTCTGCATTGTGTCTGAAGAATTTTTAGGGACTAAGGCTTTTGTGCCCAGCAGGTAACACACCGATCCTTGCAAAGTCAAAATGCTCCTGGGCTCTCCCTCCACTGTGTAACATTACACTGAACAAATGGAACAATCACAGGACTTCTTAAAACTACAAAAAAAAAAAAAAAAAATCAGAATTTTCTTGGTATTCTGCATTAGAAGAAAAAGAGAGTAATTCACTACAAATGAGATTCTTAAATACTATAACTACACACAAAAATTGAGCAAGTTTACATGCATTAATTGCTACCACAATGTTGAAGCATCTGTGAGTGCAATTGCAATACCCAATTAAGCCCCAAATTGTCAAATTTATTCATGCAGAGCAGGCATATCATATTTTAAAATTATCCCAATCAGTTAGATAATACTCCCTTTCTGCACATGAAGCCATTCAACATTTAAAAGGAAAAAAATCCTTCCAGTTTTCCTTTGGATTCCAAGTGGGTTGATTTTTTCAGCTTAAACCTTCCTAAAACACGGAGTACTAAATATTGAAAGCATTATACAGATTTTATAATTCAGAAAAGGGGGATTTATAAGCACATATCTCACAAATTCATCAAGAGTGAAGGCCTAGGTACTTTAACTAGCATCAGCACTGCAGTCTTAAAATATAGCACAGTCCTCTTGCATTAAAATCCTGTGTGAGATCAGGTAAAGGGAAATCCATTGTCCACAAACTGTGAAATTTAAAAGACGTAACTAATCAAGACTAATCATAAATACTGAAGACTAGAGAGTCCCACCTTCAATTTAGGAAAGAAAGACACACTCTGGCACACCATCTTTTAAAAGATTTATGTCTCGAGTGCAGAATTATAGGTTCTCTGGTTACACAGCATTTTCACTTGACTGGAAGATATTTTCTAGCCATTAATAACACCAGTTTAAATTTTAATGGGTCCGTTCTGAAGAAAAATAATTTACATATGGTTGACTTCCCTTCTATTAGAGAAAACAACAATAGTGACTAAACCAGTATCTTCTGCAGCATAGCATAATTTCAGCTGTCTTGGTCATGATGAGTTGTGTGGCTGACTCATCTCACAGACATGCATCACATAATGAAAATGAACATAGATCATTTGCAATGTCGGGGATTAGATTTTACCTAAAACAGAGGACATACGACTATATAATGAGAGACTACCTAGAAAGCAGCAGGCAGCCAGCCATTACCTCTTTGAGTCACAGAAAATCCCTGACAGGTGTTTAATTGATTATACTGTATCACGAGATGAGCTTTAGGCTGTGGGCTTGATTGCTAGGCTTCAAGTGAGGACACGTAATCCTGACTTGTCACAGTCCCTGAGTTCAAGGTGTCATTCTGAACATGCAGTTTACAAGTCTCAGATCCCTGCAGAGTTAAATTCTTATGAGAAATTTGTCTGTGCTACAAAAGGGCCTCAAAGCAATCTCAAGCTATGGCAATGCCATAGGCAATGCCACAGGGCACTGATTGGGTTGCTGTGTCCTACCAACACAACACTAGCAGATGTCAAAGAGAAATCAGGACACTGAATATACCTGAGAAGCCCTCTTCAAGATCTGCTAGATGATGTTTAGAGTTGTTAGCTGAAATAAACACAATAGGGAAATTATTAATGGCACTAGGTCTGGTGAGTGGGTTCTTACCCTGGCAGACACTCGGCAGACTGTGGGTTTGATTTAGTCTCAAAAGAAGGATGTGGAGAAGCCCGATCAGATAACAAAAGAAGTCTGCAAAACACCTGCCTCTACTTGAGATCATATGTATTAATACAGCCATTCAAACAGTCTTATTCTTAGAACAAGAACTAAAATACACAGAACAACACCAGCTATCAAGAGTAGCACTGATAAATCACAAGTTTTCCAAGATTTCAAGAAAAAGAGATGCATCTAAACTGCCATCCACCCCTTGTCCTCACTATATGCAGTGGATCAAAACAAGGAGCTTACAGCAAAATGGACTCCTGACTAAAATGCCTAAGTCAGGACCATGGGGTGGATGGAGTAAATCTAAGCTGTTGCTGGATCACCTTTCCATACAGTGTGGGGAGAGATAGATAATGCCAAAACACAATGCCAAACATAGCTGGCTGAATCACTCTCTGAAGCTGCTCTCTCAGCTGCATGGAGAGAATAGGCACCTGACTAACATCTGTAGGATCAGATCTGGATTGATCCCACCTCCATCTTGGCACAGCAGACTCCCTATACAAATTTAGCATGCCAAAGGATTAATCCACCCATCATTTAACTCAGATGTCCATAAAATGATTGCTGGGGTTCAGAAAATATGAGTGGCATGGTAGACAAACTCCTGCTTCCATCAATCAGCTTTTCATTAACATCATTCATCCTTTCCTTTTTAATTCTGAATAAAATCTGCATTCTCTCTTTACCATGCAAATATCTCTTACATAATAAATACTGCAACACAATGAATCCTTCAGTGTCTCTTTTTCCTTGTCAGGAAACCGCCTCTGCATTGCTTTATGCTGAAAAGGTTTTTCAGACCTCACTGTGGTATTTCCTTCCTCTGCAAGTGCATCAAAGGATTGTCGTTTTAATTCTTCTCCCTGGTAAGGAAAGGCATTAACATCCAAGATCTTCAGCTCTACCCACTGGGCTGTGAATGAATGAAACTCGTCCTAAGAGTTTAGGAGAAGCCTAACTTAGACCTTTCTCCAAAATGAATGAGGTGTGAACAGTGGATTGTTTGGGGCTGTTTTACTGCTTTACTGATTGGTTCCCAAATGGACTTTCAGACATCATTTAGGCAAAGACAGAAAAAAAAAAAAATATATATTAAAAAATTACTTTCAGCCATAGAAAGTTTGTGTATTAAAAGAAAATAACCTTCTAGAAGGACTAACCTCATCTCCTTCTATGACAGGGTGGCCTGCTTATTGGGCAAGGGAAGGCCTGTGAATGTCATCTACCTTGGCATTAGCAAGGCCTTTGACAAGGTTTCCCACAGCATTCTCCTGGAGAAGCTGGTTGCTCGTAACTTGGATGCACACATGCTTTACTGGACAAAAAATTGGTTGGATGGCTGGGTCCAAAGAGTTGTGCTGCATAGAGTTAAATCCAGTTGATGGTTGATCACGAGTGGTGTTCCCCAGGGGTCAGCGCTGGGGCTGCTCCTGTTTAACATCTTCATTGATGACTTGGATGAGGGGACAGTGTGAACCCTTGGTAAGTTTGCAGATGACACTAAGCTGGGTGGGAGTGTCAATCTGCTTGAGAGCAGGGAGGCTCTGCAGAGGGACCTGGACAGGTTGGATCAATGGGCCAAGGCCAATGGCCCTCGAGGTTCAATAAGGCCAAATGCTGGGTCCTGGACTTTGGCCACAACAACCCCCAGCAGCACTACAGGCTTGGGGAGGAGTGGCTGGAGAGGGAGAGAGGGACCTGGGGGTGCTGATTGACAGCTGGATTAATAAGAGCCAGCAGTGTGCCCAGGTGGACAGGAAGGCCAACAGCATCCTGGTCTGCATCAGGAACAGTGTGACCAGAAGGACCAGGGAGGTGATCTTACCCCTACACTTGGCCTTGAGCACTGTGTACAGTTTTGGGCACCACAGTATAGAAAGGACATTGAGGTGCTGGAGAGGGTGTGGAGAAGGGCAGCTAGGCTGATTAGGGGTCTGGCGAACTGGTCATGAGAGGCTGAGGGAGCTGGGGCTGTTCAGCTTGGAGAAGAGAAGGCTGAGGGGAGACCTCATTGCCCTCCACAACTACCACTTCTCCCTAGTGACCAGCAATAAGATAAGAGGAAATGGGGTCAAGTTGTGCCAGGGGAGATTGAGATTGGGTATTGGGAAAAATTTCTTCACAGAAAGTAGTGAGGGATTGGAACAGGCTACCCAGGGAGGTGCTGGAGGCACCATCCCTGAAGGCATTAAAAAGACAGGTGGATGTGGTGCTTCAGGATATGGTTTAGTGGTTAGGGTTTGTAGGACGGATGGTTGGACCTTGAAGGTCTTTTCTAACCTTGATGATTCTATGCTTCTCTGATTCTGCCACATGCAGGAAGCATGATCCTCCCTTCTCAGTTGGGAAGATGGGTGACATTCAGAAACAAAACCCAAGCTTGGACCAATTTCTAATTTTCATTCATCTATTCTCAAACAACTTGACTGTACAGTGAAGGCAACACTAAAAATCTCTGTGTGCATATGAAGACAACCATCTGTAAGCAAAAGGACATTATCCAAGTGTAACAAAGAAGAGGCAACAGGAGGATCTACTCAAGCAGTAATTACTGTCTTCTGTAAGAGGTTAATTTTGAATTGCCAAAACTTGGGACCTGAAATAACCCCCTCCAGGTTTTCTTCAAGGCTTTCCTGTGTCCAACTACTTTTCTTCTGAATTGTCATCATAAATACTGATTCCTCAACAGCCTTGTTACTGACTTTCAGGGAAAATACTCTGTGCTAGAGAGCCAAATTTTATTATGCAGCCCCAAGATGGTTCTTATCTTGCGTTACTACCTCCTCCACTGCAAGAATGCTGTTTCTCCTTGGAAGAATTTTACTTCCTTACTTATCAGCAACTTCCTCTGCACATCAACATGTTTCTTCTCACCCTCCTTCAGTGACATTGTGAAATAAACCCTAGAAAAGGTGAAATGTTGTATGTGTTAATGAAAGGCTGATTAGGAATTGACTGCTAATGGCATAGGTGCTGCATCCCATACGGCTGTGGGATTTTCTACCACCTATCAAGCCAGAACACATGTGCACAAGTAGCAAATATACCACAGAGAGGCACTTGTGCACCTGGCTATTAGCCTGAAACAGATTTTCCAGCATCTGAGTAGTGACCTGTTAATAGCTTACATAATGAAAAACAACACCAAAATGAGTCAGTGTGCTTGGCAAATTCAGATCATTAACCATGAGAAAGCACTTCAAGTGGATCAAGGGAGAAACACATACCCCAGAGAGCACTAAATAGAGAAGTCTTATTAGTGACAAGCAAACAGGTGGAACATTCCCCAAGAAATGGTGGGATGGATCCCTTCATTTCCCAAAGAAAATTCCTCTCTGAAAGACTAAGTTTCCCTCTTCACACGGAATACGTGCTGGACTCCTGACATCCCTTCCCAGGTAACTACTCTTCAAAAGGGAACTCCATAAGAAATAAGTAGGAAGAGGAAGCACGTGGCTCCTACAAATGCAATTCACCACTGTGCAAACACAGCAGGAACAGGCAGAGATTAAGAGCAATTCACATACAGATCCACAACACACGTTGTGATAAGGAAAAGACTGGGGGCCTCTGGAATGCACGCCAATGGTTCTGCAAGCCAACTGGGTTTCACTAAGTGGTAGCCACAGTGCTTTTCTGCAGGAAGCTAGACCAAAAGTAAAACAGACAAATTAGTTTTTCACTAAAAAAAACACCTAGAAATCCTGGCTCTACAGATAAATCATTCCAGTTAGCAGTGTCGCCAGAAAGAAACTAAGAAACAAAATTCAGAAAAGTCTACACCAGGGCTGCAAATGTTCATCTCAAGCAGTTTCTTCATTATGGGTGACAACTCACAGCCAATAAATGGCTACCAACATAGGTTGGTAGTTGGCTATTGCAATGGTGGTCTCATACCAGCTAGAAATATTCAGAGAAGTACCTACACAACAGTTTCAGAAAGCTCAGTCTAAAAATGTTGACCATCTTAACAAGATATTTCAAACGCTTTTTTTATTCAATTGATTTTTTAAAAGGGTGAAGAAATGTAAGACAAAAATGCAGATTTCCACTGATTCTAACCAGCATTTATTATTTTCAACATGAAAATGCAAATCCATATAAACTGGACATTAATTCAAAATGGGTTGGTTTTTTTTAAGCAAGTTAATTGCTTGTATTGACACATAAAGGATGAGAGCAAATGAAGAGCATGCTTTGTTCTAGATGAAACAATTTAAATCTTAGGCTTTCCAGAGACACAGTCACCAGGACATACCAACACTGCTTGAAGAATTCACATTCAGTAATCCTCCACTTCTGTTCAGGATCCTCAGCCCTAGGCTTTATCCCAGAGATATGACATATACTTAACAATTCTCCATATTTCATTTTTATGAAATTGGAGTGACTCCTTTGATGTAAAACGTAATTTCTTCTCATAAAAGGCTGATACAAGGGCCATTTGACAGGACAGGATGTTGCACTAATGTTTGAGATGCCTATCTCTGCAAGCAAGTCTGATGCTGTACACAATGCTCACTTGGCTTCATTTCCTTATCTCTCTTATGTGCATGAACAGCTGGAGATGGACATATAGAGGCTTTAACCTTCTGCGGCACATCTAAAAAAGTACACAACCAAAGTCTATGCAGCTGCCAGAAAGCCATCTGTATACAAGTTAATTGCTTTTGGTTTGAATAGTTTCCATTTTTATCCTGCCATCTACATTTGCACCTATTCAGTGATTCATTTTGGACGCAGCAGGGGAGCATGAGACATGCTCCAACCCAGCTCTTCTGTCTTCTAGGCCTGCTTTGCTGCAAGCCTTCCCTCAAATCATATTCTTCCTTCAGCATTTTTTTTCCTCTATTTGTCTCAGAAACCAGTTGAGAAAACCTAAGGAGCACTATTTTCACCAACACTTCTGTGGAGAGAATCACCGGGCTGAGCGGATGACAGGAGCAAAGCATGGGTTTATTTTCTGGTTTCCCAACCCCACTTACTTTCCAGTGACAAACTCGAGCTGTCCAGAAGCAGCAAATTCAGTCCCAAGCAGAAGGAATAGCAATGTCAGCCCATGAAGCTTTGAAAAACAACCAGCTGTTCCTTTTGACTCTGTAGATACACATATGTATGCATGTACAGTAAATTAACAATGCAAATCATACTCAAAAAAAATCTCAGGCATGTTCTTAAAATCTTGCTACTAATTAAAGATGTGATTCAGATCAGTGATATATTTCTAATTAGCAAAAATAATCAGTCCCTTTTTCCTCGGAGGAAACAAGTGTGGCCCAACTAGTGAAAATAAAACTAAAGTTAACACTAAACACTTCTCCTTTGTACCCCTTAAACGTTTTTTCTTAGTTCTGGTAGATCTTTATTAATGACCCTATGAAAGCATCGATATTATCTGAGTAAACCCACTATTTTCTACATATATCATGGTGATCTCATCTCTGAATGCAGTTTCTGACATAGAGATTGCACGTCAAGATGGAAGCTGTTTTATAGGCAGGCTTAAGCTTGCAGTATTTACCAAAACCAAACTAAGTATGTGGAAATGCTACTAAAGAAACACACACAACAACTTTTCTATATTTACAGAAAACATCATTGAAAGAAAACCCCAAAGCAAACAATGCCATGTCATCAAAGTCTGTTCCTTTATAAATATATAGAATAAGTATTTTAAACAGTGCTTGCTAGCTATCTTGGAACAATAACAACAAAGAGCTCTGCAGTCAGTTGCCGTGGTCTCATAGGAATAATGAAACTAAAATTCTGTCTGTCGTGACCTTTCCCGTTTACTTTACAGTTGCTGGTCAAAAGTGCAGTGTCACCCTGCGGACATGCATAATCAACTTTATTTTCCATTCTAATTGAGAAATGGAGCTGTTAATGTCAAGAAACATTAAAAAGAAGCTGCTCCACTGAACTTGCTCTGTCTAGTTATTTGGTGTTAGGTTTTGTGATAAAAAAACGCTCTGCAAGCAGAGAAAGGAGCACAGGAGATCAATGGTGAGGGGAACCCAAATAATCTCCTGCCCTGCTGTCCCCAAGCCCATAGCTGGAGCCATCCCATCAGCACACAAGCAGCCTGGAGGCATCATGATGCCCAAAGGAGCCCAAATAACCCCTGGGAGACATGAGCCCTGACTCAAAGGAGCCTTGGGGACTGGAGAGGACACCCATCACCAGGAGTCCATGGGAGAAGTGCTTTGGGTCACCCAGTAGCCTCACAGGGGTCACAGCCTGGGGACATAGGGCATGGTGTGGGGTGCAGGGGAAGGGCATTTCAGGATCACATAAGTGTTGAACCAAAGGTGAGCTGAGGTAGTGATCACGCTTATTTGAGAAGGAACAACCATGGGAAAACAGAGGGATAAGGGGATAAAAGAGGCTGATAGCATGTGAACAGATGGCTGGTCACTGCACTTGCCTGCCCACACCCTGCCCTACCCAGCACAATCTGTCCTGTTATCTCATTAAACACCATTTCTAACTCCTCCCCTGGCTGAAGAGGTCTCTCTCCAGGGTACAGGGGCTAGGGGCTCCAACTGCAGGAGCTGGAGAAAGACCAGGAGTCACAGAACAGCCCATACCAGGAGTACTGGCACCAGGAGCAAAGGAAGGTGTGCGCACTGCCATGCGAGTGCCAGCAAACACCAAACTGGACCAGTCAGTGAGCCAGTGAGTTGGCCTGGGAGCCAGCTGTGTCCTCAAGGGTGAGACCACCAGCGTAGGTGGCTATCAGAGGAGCCAGGGGAGACACAGCCAGCTGCCAGAGAGAATGTAGGTTTGTGGGTGAACTGGGAGACCTGTGTGTCTCCAGGGCTGGACTGGGAGTCCTGTGTGTGCCTCTAGTGTGGACTGGGAGACCTGTGTGCTTCTAGGTGTGAACTGGGAGACTTGTGTGTCTGGAGCTGTGCACCAGGGATGAGAGAGGATCCAGGACCAGCTACCAGATGAACTGCATCTGCTGGGGTAGCTCCTGTAAGTTTACATGTGTGTCCATGTCCATGTGTCAGGGAGCCTGTACCTGCACTGCAGCTGGACTGGAGTAGAGGCTTTGGTGGCTCGTATGTCCAGCTGCCAGCATGAGGAGAGACTGGATATGTAGGGACAGGTGCTGGGAACAGTGAGTGTCTAAGCCCAGCTGCTGGAGACATCCATACGGTACATACATATGTATTATATACTCCCCACTACTAGGTCTTAATCCTGAGCAGCCAGTGAGGGGAGCAGATGTGGTCATTGTTTTTGTTCATGTTTCCATATATACATATAGACATTGCACATGCTTGCACACTACTGCAGGAATACAGCTCCTCCTCACTGCTGTTTGAACTTTGGGACGTGAAGCTGTGGCAGCCTCATCTCCACTGGGCTGCTGGATTCAGCTTCCCCATGACATTTGGAAGTTCTCAAGAGAGGTGTTATCCATCATGTACAAACTAACATTGATTTGGAAATAAAGCAGTATGACAGAACTGGCAATTCATCGTCATCATGGTCATTGCGCTCTCAGAGCAGCTGTGGCACAGACAGAAAGCCTAGACTGAAAGATTGTCAAGGCAGTCTCCAAAGCACCTTTTGTTTAGAAACAGCCACATTTATTTATTTATTTATTTGTTTGTTTATTTTTTCCAATAAAGGATGTTAATTGTCCAGTGTCTGCTCTTGTGGTGTTGTGTCATTTACCTCATTTACACATAACAGCACATTCTTCTAATCAGCACCAAAAAGGAAAGTAAAAAATTCAGGTCATAGCATTTGCACCACAGCACCCATCTGTACTTAATTTTCTCAGTTGAAACTATGCTTCAGGATACACAAATATATAAGGAAATATGCTCTCCTATTTAGGAATACTGAACTATTTGAACATAATTTATGTCCTATTCCATCTCTCCTGCCTCTTGACTGCAGTAACAGGAAACTTCTAAGAGCCACAGGAAATCAGGTTCTAATATTTAGAGACAAGCCAAAGCAAAATGATCTGATCTGCCTTGCAACAGCCTTACACTTCACCTACTTCAACAGAGATACCTCTAATTTGTACCAAAACAACATCAGCATCAGGTCCCTGGTTTCCAGCCGCAAAACATCCCACAGCACCAAAACAATGTTAGAAATGTCATACACCACATAAGGTGATCAAAGCCCTTCTGCTAAGCAAACAATAAATGACCAGAGAGGATTGCAGCTGTTAGCTTCATGCTCCACTCTTCCAGTGTATGGAAGAAACATTTTTTTTTTTAGAATGTGGACAGTACGTGATAATCATTCCCTCAGGACGGGAGGGGAGATATTCCCACACCATGGAGAACAACAACGCTGGCTAAATAAGGAGAGTCTTACAAAGACATCATGAATTAGCAGAAAACTAGTTTGGAAAGATAAGACATTTAACAATTTCTGTGGGGAATAAGAACACTGGAGATTATTTACTTTGCTTTAATTACTTTGGCACACTGCTAGATTAGTTTTTGTACGCTACTAGATTTTCATACCATCATTTTACAAATGCAGAGAAGTGAGTTCATGCTCTGAATACTTAAAGTTCACCATATCTGTATTATCGTGTCCTGTGCTCGAGCTTCTGCCATTACACTCACAAGTAAATAAGAGGGCTACACTTTTTTAATTATTATTATTATTATTACAGTGATGCAAGAAGAAAACTTAATTTCTAGGTATGTGTTTCTGGCTTGCCTTGCATCTATCTACATGTGTTTTGACAAGAATCCACTGTTAACATATACAATATCAAAATGAGGATAATCAAGTTTCACTGATGCTTTCTATCTCAATCACACTGGGTCACCCTCCACTCTCCTGGAACACTTTACTTTGATGGAAACCTGATAATAAGCCAAATTCCAGAGTGTTATAACTTACAAAAACACAGTGTAATGTTTGAAAGAAGTTACCCTGAAGGCTTTATGAAGTGTTTAATAGGCTCTATAGTTATGGACCATATTACTGCACAACACTACTAAAATAGCAGTTTTAGACTCCCCATTAAATAGAGCACGAAGAAACCTATGATTAAAAAAAAATAATAATAACACCCTGAAAAAAAAATCCCAGTTGTCTCACTGTTTTGATACTAATCAGAGATTTACGAGAGCCTGTGCAAAAGCTTTAATTGGGTAAAATACTGCATCTTCGCCTTGACCCTTTCCTGTTAAAAACTATTTTAAGAATGCCATTTACAAGAAATCCAAAATTTTCCTGCCTTAAAAAGAGCTGTCTGTACCTAAAACTGCAAACTATACCATTTCAATATATCTAAGCAAGAAATAGTCTATTCAAGAAACAAAGCTTTGCTAACAGCAGCATTTTAATCTGAAATTTCCTCAAACTAATTTACCACATTTTATTTCACATTAAGACGTTTGGCCAAGGGTGCTGTTAAAGAGCTTTGGACTTCCCTGCAGCACCAAAAGAGCAGGGATTTTTTCTTTTTATTCTGAGTATGTGAAGAATCTAAGACAGTAAGGCACATTGTCACAGGCTTCTCCACGAACACGAAAATCCCAAAAATCATGACTGTGATGATAAAAACAAAATAAATACTGACCAAACAGTAAATACCCATGCACTCATAATTTAAATTATAGTGTACCACACAGACAGTTGAAGGATTACTCCATGCAACATGACAACAGAGTTAATTTAAAGTCAACTGGGAGAAATTAAAAGGCTCAGGTTAATTACTGCGTTACAGCTGGGCTGGAGGCATGAAAAACAGAGCAACTGAGAAGAGTTCAGAGATAAATAACTGCAGTTTTAGCTTGTCTCCTCCCTACTCCTTGTCTGCTCTCAGGCAAGGTACCACGACAGGGCTCTTCAGTAAGCAAAGAGGCCACTTCAGAAGTCCCTCTGTTCTGATAGCTCAACTCTGCTCTGCTCAGCGCTGTACTTCACATGCCCAATTCCTAATGTGCCTCTCCTTTGTGACCCAGGACTCAGGAAATAACAGTTACAGCTAACATCTGGTTTCGTATTACTGAAGGAGACCAGACCTTGGTTGGTGTACTAGTACCTGGTCCCATGACTATGCATAGATAGATAGATAGAGATATAGCGAGAGATAGATATAGATGTGGCATCCCATAGTATGGACCTCACTTAGTCAAGGGCTCAGAGGAAAAACAAACAAGTCAGAGATCAGGAAATAAAGAAGGGAAATCTCCTTTTCCAGGATCCTGGAAAGAGCAGAAGGAGAAGGTATATGGAGCTGGCCATCTGCTAAGAAAAGGGAACTTTCAGTTTGTGTCTTAATTCCTGGCTTTTTCATATTTGAGTGACAAAAACACAGGTTTGCAGCAGCTCAAGGACGGTATCAATTATCTTCTTCTCATTAGTTTGCAAAGCCTTACAGAAGGTAGTCTAAAGGTTCTGGGTACTTGCAACTTCAACTCTTAGAAAGCAATAGCATCTATGTTTAAGGCAAAATGCAACAAAGCTGTTATTGCTAAACTAAATTTGTAAGCCTGGGTGCCAAAGCTTAGTTCGATCAGCCAGCTCTCCATATTCCTTTAATATACACCTTAGCCAGCAGCCTCCTCACCTTTCTAGCAGATCTGCATGATTTTCTAGTTGAACAGGTTCCTGCCCAGCACCAGGTCTGGTGGAGGAGGCAAAATTCAGTATTTCTGTTGACAAGAAATGTTCCAGGGTTGGGCAAGAGTTGCCAAGGAGAGCACAGCAATTTCTCACAGCTAATCCCAACAGTAGCACTGACTCTGATTAGCTCTCAGAGGAATCTAGTCAAAGACTGTGTCCTCCAAACTGAACATAAGCCATCAGCAACAGGCGATACTGTACTTTTGGTGAGGGAAAACTTCAAGGACAGGCCTCTTTTCCATCTCTCTTATGTCATGCTATTGCAGATATACAGACAGATGGATATAACAGATGACTGTAGATTTCTGTTTGAGTTCCTGTAGCATTAATTATACAGATCTATGTATAGAAATCTAGAGAAATTTTTAAAACACACAATAACATAAATGCTCTACAATAACCCAAACACATGCAACAGTGATCTACAATTCCCAACAAAACTATTCCACAAAGAGCTATCACTCAAAGTGTGTATATGTGACATATGAGGATTTATTTTACATTTTTTAAATAAAATATGTTTTCAAAGTTACATTACATTATACTTTCATTTCAGAAACAAAATAGTTTCTGAAGAAAATTACATACAAGTTGAGGCTGAGGAACTAATTTTTTCCCACCTTAAAAAGAGATTGCTAAGGAGAGATTTTACTGCTGTCTCTAGCTACCTAACAGGAGGACATAGACAAGACAAAGGCAAATTTTCCCAAATATGCACAGTGATAACAAAAGGCAACAAACACAATTTACAATAAGGGCCATTCTGACTGAATGTGAGGGGGGAGAAATGTCATGTGACTGGTCGTACAGTGCAGAGTGCTCCCACAGAAGCTGTGGGATCTCCATCCTTGGAGATGCTCAAAATCCAACTAGACAATGCTCTGAGCTACTTGATCTCTACTTGATCTACTTCGTCCTGCTTTGAGCAGAATTTGGACCTGATTTTCTCCAGAGATCCATTACAGCTTAAATAGTTCTGATTCTACAATTCCATGAGCACAAAAAAGACAATTGTAGAAAAAATAGCTGTTCAAAGAGCCTGATCTTTTATGACATTTCTTTTTATCACTACGAAAAAGTAATGTAAAAATACAGTCACATGCTGCTGCTAATATCCTTCTGCAACTAATATAATAGAAACTCTCCTCTATTGCATAAATCATACATGACAGAACATTAGGTCTTTAAATAACATGGTGAGCATCAGAGATCACACAGAAAAGTCATGCTGCAGGCTGTTATTAACAGGAATGGAAGCCGTGGTGTGCATCCTCCCACTAATTCCATTTGATTAGACATGTCATTAGCATACACAGACCTTGTGTGCCGTGAAAAGGGAGGAGCCCTGCTTTGTACATCCCTATGGACTTCAAAGAGAAAAATTAACAGATTCAGAACTTGAGACTCCCAGCTGATGGCCAATGTCCAAGACTGAGATGGAGCCTTTGGAGCTAAAATCCAGTGTGTTAGAAATGAGCTAAAGGGCAGGACTTTATAAGAAAGAAGGTAAAAGCAGTTTATAATTACTTGGGCACAGGTCCAGAAAGTAATATAAAATATGTATTTGCTCATAGTTTACAATTTCACTTCTATTTTATCCAGCTTTCAATAAATATTCTCCACCTGAAGTAACTTGGCACTGTACAAAGGGCCTGAACCCCGCTGAGTCTGGCTGTGGTCCCACCTCACTATCACGGAGGTCCATCCTCAAGACCTGACTCCCCTCTTTAGATGGGAACATCAGAGAAGTAACCCCAGCTGTTTTAAATGTCAGCATTGTTAACTATTTCACTGCTGGTAACAGCAGATACTGTGGTACTTGCCGTATGCCTGCTGCCATGCCAGAAGTCATAGTTGCCAAAACCTCAAGGTTCAAACCCACCCACTTCTCCTAAGATCAAGCAAACCTAAAATCTGGCACTGTGACCTCATCAGAACAATGTAAAATCAATTTATTCATATGGATAATAAACACTCAGAGATCAAGGATCCTAGCTGTAACACCACATCTTATATTCCTGAGACCCTGGTATCATAAAAATCTTAAAATGAGACGCAATTCTCAGTTTGCCACATCAAAGCGTGGCCGATTTCTAAACCCTTGATGAGGAAACCAGTTTGAGCACAAGGAGTCTGGGTGAAGAGTTGCAGGGCTCTTATTTGGGCTGTCAGAAGTGCTGACTGAAACTGTATGTGCTGAAATGGAACTGAAATATCAAAGAAATAAGTTTTACAGCAAAATCTGAAAGACAGCATTCCAGTCCTGTGCCCTACACAAACTGCCTGGGAAACTCTCATCCTCAACATCTCCAGAGCTCTGGAGTTCCTAACACAAGAATGTTGTGGAGCTGTTGGAGCATGTCCAGAGGATGGCAACGAAAATGATCTGAGGGCTGGAGCACCTCTCTTATGAAGACAAGCTGGGAGAGTTGGGGTTGTTTAGCCTGAAGAAGAGAAGACTCCAGGGGGACCTTATTGTGACCTTCCAATACCTGAAAGGGGCCTATAAGCAGGCTGGGGAAGACCTGTTCACTACGGTATGTAACAATAGGAGAAGGGGTAATGGTTTTAAGCTAGAGAAGGTTAGATTTAGGTTGGACATTAGGAAAAAGTTATTTACAATGTGGGTGGTGGATCACTGGAACAGGTGGTCTAGAGAGGTGGTGGAGGCCCCATCCCTGAAGACACTCAAGGTCAGGTTTGATGGGGCTCTGAGCAATCTGTTCTAGTTGGAGATGTCCCTGCTTATTTTAGGGGGGTTGGACTAGATGACCTTTAGATGTCCCTTCCAACCCAAGACATTCTATGATTCTGAGAACACATACAGACTCCTTAGGAACACTAGGGGGCAGAAACACATGATGTCAACTTACTATCACCACAGCTGCTGTTCAGTGCCACCACAGAAACAAACAGTAAAAGAACCTGCTAGATCTATAAACAAAAGGACTTTTAACTCTTCCTGTTTCTGATGAGACATTTTTCTATTTTAGACCTTGAAGATGCTGAAGAATTTGGCTTCCTTAGCAAGTGGGCAGCACTGTATAAACAAACTGGTAAGAGCAGAGCTTATCTCATGAAAAAGGGGAAGCATCTTTACACACTGTTTGATTACATTAAATGAGTTTAAGCAGGATTGGGGTGGGACAGAGAATAGTAATAAAATTCTGCGGAAATATAAGAAGAGGAATGATGTCGAGAAGGATGCAAAAGCTACTTAAAATAAACTAATTAAGAAGAGTGAATGAATCTCCTGAAGTTCTATGCACCAACAATATAACATTGGAAAAAAACTTGGAAAAGCCAGATAGCCAAAAAAACTACTATTTAATTGTAATTACAGACACTTAAGGTAACCCATGTGTCTAAAATATGAATGTAAAGACACACTGCTTTTTCAAAAAGGCTGACAGTGGGAAAAGGGTACTGCACTGTGCATCAAGAGCATATACAATTGATGTAGTTCCAGGACATACAGAAATTCATCTCTTAGGGAAACTTCCATGTAATGGCTACAAAGTTAAAGAAAAAAGCAGAACACTGCCATGGTGGGGATCTATTGCCAGCCACCAAGCCAGGGAAATGAAGGAGAAAAGAGTTTTCAAAACAATTGGACAACTGGTAGAATCATCCAGAGTACAGGACTGGAATAGTATATGTATCTTAACTACTCCCACATATGGGAGCCGTTCAGAAAGAAATACATCAGGACATTTTGTTCAGCAAAAATTCAGAATAAACTAAAATTAGCTTTTGATCTTGAAGGTAAAGAAAGCACCTAGTAAAGGGAGGAAGGGAATAGGATGACTCTTCTAATGTCACTAAGGTAACAGAGTTCATAATTCTGAGCATGCAAAACCACAAAACAGCAAAGCATTTTTAACAGCAGGTTTAAATAAATTATTAAAATACTAACATGGGTGCTGTCTAGTTGAAGAAACACTTGGAAAACAATCACTGCAATCACAAAGGAGCAGCATATTGAGTAGGGCTGCACAGGGTTGTGTTCCATCTCCAATACCATTAAATATTTATATCAATTGCTTCAACACTGGAACACAAGGTATGTTTATGAAATTCACAGATGATACTGAGCTCTAAGAGACTGCAGGTATTATCAAAGGCAGGATTAGAATTCAAAATTACGTGGGTAAATTGGAGAGATGGAATGGGATTCAGGTCCAGATTGTAAACAAATTATTTTCACAGTTAACAGAGAACAAGTCAATACAGTCTTTGGTGTTTGGGGACACTAATGAGACTCTTCAGCTGACCCTCAGTAATACATGTCCAATTGGCCAGGCTCCATTGACTAGACTGGGAATTTAGTGACCTAGGCAACATACAATGTCCATTTAGGCACCTACATTCAGATATTTATAACCTGAAGCTGGATCCAATCTACAGTTTGAGGGCAGCATACAAGTTAATTAGTAGGAACACATGCAAGATACTTGGATATGTTGACAATTAACTGCATAATGAACTGTACAAATAATGAATTGTATGTATGCAGGAGGAGGAACCCTTTTTCCATTTCATTTCTGTAGGGAGGTTCTCGAGTAAAGAATACCTATCTTACTGTTGCATCAACGTTAGCCACCACAACATTATTAGGACATTATCGAGAGTGAGAGATGTGAAGTAATCCTCTCTAAACAGCTGTCTTAAATTCAGTTTTGGGCATCATACTCCAAGAAAGTTGCCTTGTGCCTTCTTGCAGAGGTGAAGAAGAAATAAGATGAATACTGGTCAAAACCATGCCCACATGGCAGGTCCTATCTCTTATTCATGAGTAAGTCTGAAGTTAGAATCTAACTATTAAATAGTGAGATCCTGGAACAAATACCTTGCATGTGCAGTTCACTTCCTTCACTAAAGCTACAGTGATTGAATAATCCAGCTCCTCTTATTTTAAGAAAGACACATTAATTCAGTGATAATGGCTACCTCTTGGATATCTTTTATCACACGAATGCACAAGAAAGACTGAAGTAGCGAATCCAACTCAAGCATTGCACCAACGTACTTTATACTCCACTTTTCCACGAATTCACAGTTAAATATCTTGGTCTACTGCCATCAAGTAATGCACATGAGAATAGTGAGAAAACTCTGAAGAGTTGTCACAGTAACCATACTTATTGACAAATGAAGGCTGTAAAAAAGATAAAGTTTTTTTAAGTGTCTTCATGATTACCAATACACTTAGAAAAAATATATTGGCAAATGATCTTTTTCATGGTGTCCACTATGTGTACTTTAAATTTTACTACAGATATCCACACTACGCTTGCATGGGCAATAAAGATTTCAGAAGGAAACCAAGTCCAGTGAGCCAGAGTTGCTAAATTTGCCAAATACCTGCCCTGACATAAAACTGTAGAAAAAACTCACCTCTTTAATGGTGGAAAATGCAAATATGACAGTAAAAAAAAAATTAGCTATTCCTAAAGCAAGGGCAATGCTGTAACAGGGAATAAAAGCTCTAATAATGTTATTAAAAGATGTCATATTTTACACAGACTGCTTCTGAGGAAACCATCCTAACAAATCTCATTTGGCCTTCATAAACCCTCTTGATTTATGGGTGAACCCTATGGGTAAACCCCTGGGGTAAACCCCTCCTTTTCAGGAACATTTGAAAAAAACAATTAGTTAAATTTTCACACATAAACAGAGATGGCCACATGATGAAAGATCTAGCTCAAACAGCGTGCTGAGATAACTGAACTTGTCCTCGCCTCAACTGTTTATAAAAGGCAGGACCTGTTATTTACTCTCTTTTATTCTGTATAAGCAAAAAGGGTCTTCAGAATTTAAATTTCAGACTGGCAAACAGGGTCTTCTTCATTAACATGATACATTTTAAATTATTCACCACACTTCAAACACTCCATGATACTCCTGCTGA
>NW_009953761.1:1449016-1453377 GCF_000747805.2 Chaetura pelagica | reverse complement strand
TGAAATGCCTCATTAACTCTTTTCCTCCCCAGAAATGTGCTCTCCAACAGCTATATACGTATCTATACGTATCTATCTATATATAGTTGAGACTTTATTTTCAGTTTTCATAGAATTAATTCAGTTCATTAACTTCTGAACACTTCACACAAGCCCTGAAAACCACATACGTCCTGCTCAGCCTCTTTGATGAAACTCATGCACTCAGGACACAGCAGGAGGTCACTGTGTTCAGGTGATTATCATCATTTTATCATAGTGGTAAGGTCTGGTCATGAAAATGTGAAGTAACGTTTCAGTCGCAATCAACTCTCCAATGTAGTTTCTTCTTCCTTCTCACAGAATCACAGAATCTTAGGGGTTGGAAGGGACCTCGAAAGATCATCTGGTCCAACCCCCCTGCCAGAGCAGGATCACCTAGAGCACATCACACGGGAACATGTCCAGGTAGGTTTTGAATGTCTCCAGTGAATGAGACTCCACAACCTCTCTGGGCAGCCTGTTCCACTGCTTTGTCACCCTCACAGTAAAGAAGTTTTTTCTGATGTTTACGCAGAACCTCCTGTGTTCCAGTTTGCACCCATTGTCCCTTGTCCTATCACTGGTCATCACTGAAGTTTTCTCCAGTCTCATGTTTCCAGACAGGACATACTGAATTATCTCAGATGAAATTTCTAATAAAAGATAAAAACTACTGAAAAGTAAAAGGAAGAGACCGACTTCACATGATAAAGAGAGAAAGAACATCGGACAGACTTACTGCAAAGTGGAGAAAGCTTTAAATCAGGTTCATCAGGGGATGGTAGCTAAATACCAAAATAAGTGAGGAAGTAGTGCAGATACAGAGAGAGTTCGTGTTGGAGAAGGTCATGAAACAGAGGGCATTCAGACTTCTCAAACAGCTGTACAACACTGCACAGAGCTTAGAATCATATAATTATAGAATTGTTTTGGTTGGAAAAGACCTTTAAAGTCATCAAGTCCAACCATTAGGCTGTCCTTTTCTCACCTAAAATACCCACTGCAGCAAGTCTGTAATCTTCTGACAGAGTCAACATTGTTCCATAAAGCACATGCTACTCCAAATCAGTTTTCAGGAGTCTTTTAGAAGTTGCACCAATCCAAATGGTTTTGGTGATAAAGTCTTTGTCTTTGAAGATTATCTCCAAATATACTACAACCTAGGGTCTTGCATTGTAGGTGCATGATAAAAGATAGGTAAAACCTTCATGGAGACCTTATCCTGGAAGTCCTTCTTAATCCAACAAATGCCAAATTTCAAGTGGCCTTCTCTATAAGCTTCCTGTCGAGAACCCAAAGCAGCTCTGTCCTTAATGTCCTTCCATCTGTGCCTTACCTCAGTACCACATCAGCTAACAGAAGTTCCTAGTGGATGATCCATATATCTACCATTTCTGGTCTCAGCTTGCCTTCTGCTACCCCCATTAAAACTTCTTCCTCCAATGCTAACATCCCCCTTGTAGTTCTTCTCCCTCTTCCTCCCCCATCAGAGGCCTTGCTCAAGACCAGAATGAGTAAAATAAAGCAGGTAACATCTTCCCATATCCCAGCTCTCCATATCCTCCTCTAATCACTCAGGACAATATCATTGTCTAGCCTGTCAAGAAAACCATAACACAGATGGCATTTTCAACTCGGATACTCTCACAAATCCCAATTATGTGTCACTTCAGTGGATTCATTCTACATAACCTCTCTGTGAGATAGCTTTTCCTATCCAGTCACACAACTCTTGTTCCTGGCCAAAGCTCTCATCACTGCATCATTACAAGCATCCTATTCTCTATACTTGACACACACAATCTTGCCTGTTGCAAAGGTTTTTTTCTTTCACCATTCACTTTAACCACACGGCTCCTCTTTGCCTTTGGCGCATCCAATATAATTTGTTCTCACTTTTAAAGCTCTTTACTGCTCATCTCACACCTGATGTATTTTCTCACTTTTTATGGTGATGTCAGGTCTCCCAATAACACCAGTTTCCACTGCCTACTAGCTATATAAATACTTCCAAGTAAAATATACTAAAATACACTTTGCTTTGTCAAGATGCCTCCAAAATACTTTCTTTTTTTTTTTTCTCAACATGCTGAAGACAATTATCATTCACCAGCTTGTCATACTGGTGAATAGTGTCTCATCATCCCCTTGTTCTCCACCAATCTGTTTACCTCTCACCTCATAGTCCTTTGGTTTCCTAAACAACTTATATATGTCTGTGTTTTGTGTCCAGATAAGTAGGAGGCCCTCAGTCATGATTCAGGTTCCTAGATATGAAGGCCAGTAAATACTACAGGTAGTCTGTAAGATTTAACACATAGGAAATGAAGATTAATTAATATGCTTGAGACACTGAGAAGCAACCAGATGATAATGGTGTCGAAAGGCAAGATTTTTTGTTGATGCTCTTCTCAAAGTCAAATAAATAATTTTCTTGGTGACATGAAAAAAAACACATCCCTGAAATTCAAATCAGAGCAAGGAAGATACAAAATAGCTATACTGTACATGCAAAGTATTTTATAAAATACATACACTGTACACATATACCCATGTATATACTCATGGTTTTTTGTGTCAACATATACTTATGTAATCTCAGAAAAACAAACAAAATTTATTTAAAGTATACTCTCGCTTTGCATTTCAGTGTATATCTTTTAAAATATGGTAACACTTTTTAAAATCTCAGCAAGTACAAAATCATCTCTACACTTAGTATCATTTTAGATAAGCTCAGCTCCAGCTCAAGGATAGACCAGCAGTGATTCACCTCTTATGAACCTGTAGAAATTGTAGGGAGGTGAAAGAAATTAATAATACAATTTCATACATGACTAATTTTAAAACATTCTTAACCAGATTAAGTCTCATTAATTGTAAGCTTGGCAGGTCTTTCTTAAGGCAAGTAGTTTACTGACTGGTCAAGTACCTTGCAAGAATTACCAGACCTGATTTTTATCTGCTTGCAAATGATGAACAGACAACATGATCTTCTATTTCACCTTACTATGTTAGTTTTAACAATCCTGTCTTACGCCTGTGTCATCTTCTCCCCTTACTGTCAGGCTGCACTGAACATGCCGCAGTCGGAGCCCAGGTCACTAAGCAAGAACAGCATATGCTACCACCATAAATTGCCTTTAACTGCACAAGGGCATGCATGCATAGTAAAAGACAGCATACACTTAATTGGCTGTGTAAGATAGCTTGAGATTAATTCTTTGTTTCAGGAAGTAAATTCTCCCTCCATGAAGTACTAGAAAGCCTTCCTATCTCGTCTTGTTAGTTCCTTCTAAACCATTATTCTGTACACAAGAGAAGGGGTAAGAAGGAGGCAAAATGGCAAGCATCTAAGGGAAATGCAAAGTCTGGGTCAATACGGGAAATTAAAACAAGTGAGAATAGAAACAAAATGCTGGCAGTTTTGTGTTTTCCCTGGAGAACATCCAGCAAAGAGCAAGAGTATTTGAAATACTAGGCTAAATCCTCCACTAAAAGCTTTTTGTGTTGTAGAGCTTACAGGTTGCTTTCTGCCATGGTGTGCGTGCCCACAACGAACACATGTATGCCCGAATGAACTACTATAAAATATTCAAAACACCACTCCAAAAATAAATAACCACCACATATAAGCGCCTCTGGTCAGACACATGCATCCTCAGCATTTACAGACTTACTCAAACATGCAGGTAGTTGTTTCTCTTCCCTGTTTTACTGGAATCCCGGGAGAAAGCCAGAAGGCAAACAGCTTTCAGGCAGAAAGTGTTTCTTTGTGTTAAATCATTGCCATCGCGTTAAGCAGTGGGTTTTTTGGTATAAAGTACATCAGCCACGTTTATAAACACAAAATAGAGATCAACTATATGTATTCTCAAAATTGGCTGATGATATCAAAGTAGCAAGGTACGGGCACAGGAAGAAGAATACTGAAGTTCAATTTACTTTGAATTAAATTACTTTGCCAATCTCTGAAACACATTTAGCAAAGGGCTCTGTTACACCAAGTATATATCTAGATATGAAGTGGTTAAACATATTGGAAAGCATGACATTTAAGATTATTGTCTGGTAAAAAATGACCTTTATGGAGCAGTTACACAGCAGAAGGTAGAATTACTGAACAGCAAAAAATTATTTTTTTTTACTATCCAATGGCAATGTAATTAATAATGTGCATTACCACCATTTGCAAAAGAGAAGCAAACAGTTGAATTTGTACTATTCATTTAAATATGCTGGAGACAAATTATATTTAACAGCAAACATTCCTGCTATTGAAAATTACAGGAAAATCAAGCCTGCCAAGGAGTATTTCTTAAAAAAAAAAAAAAAAAAAA
>NW_009953761.1:1416571-1448870 GCF_000747805.2 Chaetura pelagica | reverse complement strand
TTTAAAAAAAAAAAAAAAAAAAAAAAGTCACCGAGTCAGAGAAAAATCTACATTCCAGTATTAATATTTCAACACAAATCCACAACAGCATGCAACTGAAAGGCAAATGAAAGGTAATAATAAATACTACATCTGACACTGTCCTCAACTAACCCTATCATGCCTAAGGACTACGGAACGCATAATGCATAAGATCACACATTTTCTTGGACACTAATGTAATCACCAACAATAAATGAGCTGAATACTAAATTATAAGACCCAGTTTTCAGCTTTAACTCCTGCTTTGCTTTTCTTTGTCTAGCCAAAGCTGCAATTTTAATGATAATTACTTTTTCTGGCTACAATTTTCTTTATCTTTTTTGGGGGGAAGAGAATAAAAGAATAAAAGAAAAAAAAGAGAAAATCAACACTGTATACATAAAGAAAAAAAAAGTTCTGTTGGAATCAATGGTATCTTTCTGGACTTTCAATTAATACAGAGCACATTCACAACAGACAAATGTACAGAAAAAAAAGATACAATTTGGAGGAGATTTCTGGAAGACATGCAAATCTACTCAGCAGACATCTGGGAACCAAATCTGGTTTTGGAACCCTCACAACTCCTTATTCTCCATTTTAAGCACAGAACTGTTCCTTTACAGATTGCCGTATTCTATAAAAAGGGACAGAAAACTTACCAGTGAAGACTGAGGAAAACACCATCCTAAGCAGAAAGAGATGTTTGTGGCAGAGACTGGAATTGCCTGTGCCTATCCTCATGCCCACACGTCTTAAACCCACATCTCCAAGGTCTCATGAAAACAGTCAGCTGCTGGGTGAGGAACTTTCTAAAGTACAACTTCATGTGAAGTTCATTCAGGCCAAAAGACTGTATGTTTAAATAATGGCCAAAAATCTCTAATAGGACCTTATGGAATTTACTTGAGGTAGTTAACAACATGACATAAATCAGTGAGAGAGTCTAGAACCAGAAATACGCCTACATCCCTGCTAAAGGGAGCTCCAAGTCATACCAAGCCCATAAGTAAAAGAAGACACACAGCCTTATTAATCCTTTGAACTTCTCACAAAAGTAAACTGGGTCTTTGGTCTGCCAAGAAAACCAAACAAATGATACTGATAATAATAATAGTAGTAGTAATAATAATAATAATAATATCCAAAAGCACTGTTTATAAAGACACATTTCTTCCTGACGCTTCATTACAAAGACTCTAGCCAGGGCAGGAAGTATCTTTTGTAAGTTAATATGCAGACAAGCCCCAAGAGTCTCAGATTCAGGAGGCCAGAAGTGATAATCTGGAGGGGTTCCTGGGCTTTTCTACAGGCAAGGTCTGCTGGGCTTCCTCTCCCCTCATCCCTCATACTCATGCTTTCACCATGGTAGAAGAAACATTTCTAAATAACTAGATCCACACTTCTGCCTTTTACCAGCTTCCCACTGAAGCCACAGCTATAAACCACATTGGTCAAAGTACATGATTCCCTAGATTCTTTCCTAACATTTCATGGACAGGTTTTTCTTTCTCTTTGTGCATCACAACAGCATCTGCAAACTTACACCCACTAACTTGGAGGAAATACTATGTTCACCTCCTCTGGCAGTCACTAATAAATTACATTTGCAATCAGTCATGTAACAGTGGCAGAAACGGCCAGGTTTCTCAGCTCCTCTAGAAAAAGGAGCATGAGGAGAGGGTGAGAAGAATGTCATCTTGCACAGCCACTTTCAGGAAACTGCTCCTTCCAGGTTGAAGAAACGTAAGCTGAGTGTTGAGAAACAACACAGTTTGCATTTCACTTCTCACTCGGCAGCTGTATATTGAGCCTAAAATGGATATGGAAGTCTGGGAGGTAAATGATGGAGGTGAATGACACACCACAGAATAACCAGTTCTAGGTATCTGTGCAAATCTTGCCTCAAAACTGGTGGAAGCACAGAAATCTTCTTTTAAGACAAAGAAATTTACTCCTCTGAAAGCTTTCTACTGTCCTTTTGAGCTATCATGCCTGGTCAGTAGCTACCCAGTGTGGTGCTGGAAAATATCACTGCTACTGTTCTGAAAACTAGCTATTTTAAGTTCCTAGAGAATTGGTAGGGTAAGTATAGAGAGAAGTTTCTGATTCTCCTGAAATCACTGAAGTGCCATGAGATGGTTCATGTGACCAACACCATGAAACACTGTTCATAAATATGAGATTTCTCAACAGCATGCTCTCCACAGCAGGTTCTCTCACATTTATACAGGCTGGACACATCCATAAGTGCTAGGATTATTTTAATATCTTTTTTTTCCCCTCAAAAACCCCCTAATAACTGTCATCTTTTTATCAGGACAGCTACACATACAACCCCTCACTTTTAGAATACTTAATTCGTCCTTCCAAATTTTAGTAGAACCATTGGCTAGGCTTTTGGATACAAGATAAAACCAATATAACTAAATAAAACTAGTTCTACTTTATATTCCCGTACACCCTGAGCAGCCACAGGATGACACATGAGCACGTCTGCAAAGCCGAGAAGGAAATGGTGCAAGCTTGTAAAATTAGCAGCTCCTGACCCATAATTAATTTGCAATAGCAGTATTTTTCAATGTCATGAGTGAAGAAGGATACAGAAATACAAAATACTGGAGGGGGGGGAGTTAAATACAGCAAAGGCAGCTTCCTAAGCAAATTATCTGGGTCCTGTTATTCATGTGCTGTCTAGAAACTTTGCAAGAGACTGAGAGAATGGAAATGAAAACTTGTATTATGAAGCCAGGTAGATTTTCATTAATTTCTGTGTACATCCTCTCAGCAGTAACTTACTAAAAGAGTATTCTATTATAAGTGGATGGGTCATTTTGTGATACTGTGGCACTTTAGTCAAAAATAACTCACTGATAAAACAGCATGAGCAATAGACACTTTACTGCACAAATAAACATGCAGATTTTTCCTGTAGTAACTAACCACATCACAGAATAGTTCACACTTATTTCCACATACATACAGGATCACGTTTAAAATGTTGCTCATGTTTGTGCTGTTTGATCAAGTATCTATAACTGTAGGATTTTTAATTGCTGTCTTTTCTTTAGGATGGTGAACAGTACCAGCAGGAGCTATCGTTATTAATTACAGAAGTTTAAGTCTTTGAAATTACAATCACTACTAGCTCTGGGCAATCAAATGTTAAAAAGTACTGCACGTCTGCTGAAAACCTTGAACAGTGATTGACTTATAAAAATTACTTTGTGAAGACTGCAAGACACAGCAATACTAGTGCTGGATTGCGCTCGTGCACTTCTTACTGCTACTGTCCTCAGCACAACTGCACAAGCTGCTTCTGTGCATCAATGGCTCTTTGATACAGTTGCTATTATTTCCTGTCTCTGCAAGGACAACTTCTCTGTCCTTTACTATCTTCATGGAAGAATTTCTTTCCTTTCTGCATAGGGTCTGGCTGGGCTGGGTTCAACTTTCCCCACAGCAGCCCATATAGTGGCTGAGGTGGTGTTGATAACCCCCATGTGTTGGCTGCTGCTGATCAAAGCCCACACAACATTGTGTTGGCTGTCTCTCCAACCCCTCTCTGGGAGGGCACACAGCCAGGATAGTTGACCCCAGCTGACCAAGGGAACATCTCATGCCAGATGATGCTGTGCTCAGCAAATAAGCTAAGAGAAAGGAGGAGAAGGGAGGCATTTGTTACAAAGGCATTTGTCTTCTGCAGCAGCCGCTACGTGTACTTGGCCCTGCTGGCTGGACATCGCCTGATGATGGCAAGTAGAGAATACAAATTTTTGCTTTACTGCCTGACACAGCCTTTGCTTTTCTTCATTAGACTGTCTTTATCTCAACCCAGGATTTTCCATCTTATTTTCTCCCTGTGTCCTGCTAAGGAGCAGCTGGGTGGGCATCTGAGTGCCCAGTAAAGGTCAACCCACCACAACTTTCCCTTCCTCTGCCTTTACAGAAGGGATTACAGGCCAGGAACACTCATCCTATAATGCCACCACGAGGCCACTAAACATTTAATCATTGGAACTTCTCTGCTTGTCCCAGAGATATGTCACACATTTTAGAGTTGATAAATGTTCTCTCCCCTGTGTGCTCTGGATGTTAAGTGTAAAGGCTGGGGAAAAGGGCAAACAGCTGCTGTACTGACGCCAGTCTTTGTGGCAGCACTGATAAAGCACTGCTTCTCTAAACAGTGCTGGAAGAGTCATCACTTTGTTCTCCATGTTGCATACACTTGGAGATCATCTGAAGACATGGCCTGCCTTACCTTTCTTTACAGTCCATTTTAATCCTAGGTTGTTAGTGAGACAGGTAGGCTATACTTTTATGGCAGTCTTCAGACAGTATGTGTTACTAAGAAAGAAGGAACTTGTTGAAAGAATTTACCAAACAGACCAAATACGTATCTATTGATTTACTTCCTCAGAGATCATGAAAGTATCAATGGCTGAATACAGATTGCTTGGAGAAAGCTTCTGCACTTCGCAAAGTTCATGATGGATTTATGCCAGGAGTATAATTACTGCTTGTTAATAATATGCCTTATTATCTCAGTGTATTTTTTTAAAAAGATCTAATTCTGGAAAATATCCCCCACAAAAAATTAAATCAGATGATCAAATTTTCTCTGCTTTTTCCTCTTACTTGATGAACACAAAACGATCCTTTCAAAGAAAAAAATAGGCAACTGTGTTACCACGGTCTGACCTTGTAAAATAGCAGGTACAGAATTCTCAGCAGGGAGAAGGTTGAGATGAAAAATGAGATTAAAAGAGGAAGTTGCAAACTTTCTTTCACAGAAAGGATCTGAAATTTGCAAATAAACAATTGTTACTGTGCTGAAATTGCCCAGCAGAGATGTGTCCCTTAGAGAATATAGAGAGTGGGAAGAGTAGAAAGGTTTGAGGGGGGGGGCGGGGAAAAACAAACAAACAAACAAAAAAACAGAACAAAAACCAAACCCCAACAAAACATAATCTTGTCATTTCTTTCTGTGCAAAAAAAAAAGGCAGCTGCCCATGGTACTTGAAACAAATACCTTGCAGAATTTCCCTTTACAGCAATGCTGTACTATGTTCCTGCTGGCTATCAGGATCTCTGTCTTCCCCAGAGTGGAGCCAGAGGAACTCTAGGCTTTCCATAACACAAAAGTCTCATCCCTTGTTTGATAGTGCTTAGGGACCATTTTATCTTTAGTGCTTTCATAGTGTGAACAACATACTGATCTTTACTAGTGCCTCCTTAGGAAAAGTTCTTGTCAGTTCTTGTCATAAATATGCTATACCAGGTGAATCATTTTCACTTCTTCAATGAAGAAACTTGTTACAAGAAACAGATCTTCACCTGAATGAACATGGAATTCCTAGGTGGAAATGCTGTAGAAAATTAAAAAATCCTTGGTAAACTGTGTTTTTCAATTGTAAGAAAAGTCAGTCAAAACCAACAAAGGTACAATGAAAATGACACCAATTCCATCACAATATGTAGAGAAAAGTTACTTTTGCAGACACTGCTTAAGGCACTTTGCATAAATTTCTGGGCAATGAAAACCAGTTTGCTTTATTTTATTATTTTCTTCCTTCTTCATCAGGGTCTTTTATTTCCCACACTTCACGTATGGATATTTTTAGTCCCTGAGATCTATTAAGTATTCACCTTGATTTTCAATGTTCCTATTTTGTTTCTTTTCCTTTCTCCCTCAACAACTCAGCTCTTCTTTATTTTTTAATGCCTTTGCTTCCCAAAACACCCAAAGCCCCTACTAAAAGGAGCTCAAAACTATTTGTAAAAAGGAAGCAACATCACTAGCAATTCTCTGTTAACATTAATAAGCTTCCCTACAGACAAAACGAAATGAGGGTGAGGAATCACCTTTTTCAGAAGAAAATGTACAGTAATTAGTAAGAAAGTTTAATGGGTGACATTATCATTTAATAGTTACACCAGACAGCTATTAAAATACACACTCATACATCAAAACTGCTTATTAGCTACTGAGATTTACTAAACAGATTGCTACAGATGAACCATCAGACTTAAGCGGCATGATTTTGTTGTGTTGCCCTTGCTGTCAGCTGTGGATAGAAGGGGCATCAGTTGTCAAATGGACCACACGCAGCATCTTTCAAACGGCCAGTTTCATACCACCTGGAGACCTTGCTTACCTCTAACTTCTTCTCCTATTAGTTTGGTTAAAAGAAATACACCTGTACTTTATTAAGCCACACTCTGGAAACAATGAATTTCAGAGACAAATGAGGGTCTGTGTACTTTCTGCTTTGTGTCTCCTATTTACTCCTCTATCTTTGAAAACAGACTCATCAAGTTCAGCACAATTGCCTCTGTGCTTAAAATATCTGTACATGTATTTATAGATCTAAACAGTGTGGTGCTTCAGGATAAACAAAATCAATGTACAGCAACTCTTGTCTACAATTATTTATCTTTCTGACTTCCCAGGAGAAGCGCTAAGTGAAATGACAAAGCCCAAACTTCAGTAAGAACAAATTCACCACTATAAAGTGATACAAATTACTAAAATACAACCTTTCAATTAGGGGCATATGAAATAGTGAATGCATAAAAAGAAATTACGAAAGCATCGCCCTAGAAACAAAGTTATTTCAATTACAGTTCATTTTGATCCCCTTACAATGCATATATATTGTAAGTTAAAAAAACCCACATTTATAACATAGCAACATTCTGTTAATTTAAAAGAAAAGCTTAATTAAATTAATAAAAGTATTGTTCTAATTGCAGCTTATTAGAGAATAGTTTAAAAATACCGAGTAAAATGAACATCAAATAGTCTCTTACTAAAACAGTGAACACCTTTTAAAGTATATTCTGTACACAAACTTGAAAGCCTGCTTCAAGATGCATTTCCTGTTTATTTTCTAGTATTCAAAAGTGTTTATTCTGGGCTGAATCCAAGATGGCAAGAGCTGCCCAGAGACACATTTTAACTAAGTTTGTGACACTTTAAATGAGATCCTGGGCCTCTTGATGCATGTTTAAATTCATATCTCTACGCTTGGACACCTTGCTTATGAATAGTGTCCAGAAATATCTTTTCTTTTTTACTACCTGGCAGAATTTCACCTGCTCCACCCACAGACCTGCCACAGTGATCCATCCCACTGTCACTTCCATAACGTTTCCTACTTACAACTGACAATGGAAGCTCTGGCTTGTGAAACATGCAGCTGTATGTCTCCACATTGGACCTAGTGGATATGGAGTGGGTAAAAATACATGTACTATGTACATATTTACATGCATTTTAAAAAATCACCTTGTCATTGCATGCTTTTAAATTCTTCTGTAACTGGCAGAATACTAGGGCCTGACTACCCTAGAAGAAATAGTCTTTGCACAGCACTAAACCCAGCATTGATCACACTGATAAAAACAGCTTAAAATACCAAATCTCAAGCTGTTTTGCTGCGGCACTTCTACTGAAGACAGCCAGAGATCTGAGTACAGAAATCCCTTCTTTAAGAAGCACCATGAGATACTTCCTTGCCATAAGAGAAGATGTAATCTCATAATTAGAAAGTTCAGTTCCTTTTGCAACCCATCTCTCAGTGAGGAAACATGATTGGGGCATGATGGTTTCTGCACAGGGAGCAGAAAGCACGGCCATGAAGCAGAGAGCCTTGTGTACACACTCTCTAGGCTAATACGCTAAAGACAGACCTATATAGACAGACCTCATCTGCTACGAGTACACACGAGGAAGATGCAGTCTGAACTCCAGCCGTAAATCAGATGTAAAAGCTACTCTATCCTATGTAAAGCCCCTTGAACTAAGCCAGCAAAGAAAAGAAATCTAGAGCTTGCTTTTAACCACAGACGTAAATGTGCTCATGCCAGCCAGACCAAATCAGTAACTGGCAGACAACAGCCTACAACAGCTGACATTTCTCCCTCTCTCTCTTCTTAAGTGGTTTGCAAAGATATACTCGTGGGCAAGCCACTGCAACAAGCCAGAATGCACCACATGGAAATATGTACAATGATAGTAAGATCCATCTTCACAAGAAACACTTGCAGTCATGCAAAAAAAACCCCAACAACCAAAAAACCTGGAAATGGGCATTGATGGCCACTGTCCACATGGATTCCAAAGAGTACCCACAAGATGAGCACCCTCTTAGTGAACAGTGGGCAAAGCTGGGAAAGCAGAGGGGAAGGGTGAGATGAGAGAGAAAGAAACTCCCTCTCTCTCTGCCAAGAATTCTACTTGTTTTAACAAATGAGTCGTTACCATCTCCAAATGATCTGGCCTGAGCTACAGCCAACTCCCTTTCATCCAAGCCCAGACCCCAGCCAAACATAAGGAAATTAACAGCTGGGTCCAGCACAAAGGCAGCAGTTCTGCATATCATCAGCACCACAGTGTCAATGAAACCCAAGCTACACTCTTCTTCACCTATACATTAAATGCATATGGCCATAGAAAGGAACCTACTTACCTGAACCACTTACTAGAAAGCTTGGACATAAAATATTACCCACTGGGGTTGCTCTGAAGGAACTGGGGAGCAGAAAGAAATTGAGATTCTTGAATATTATTCTAGGCACACTTGCAAGAATTGTACAAGCACATTGAAAGTGAGATCTGCAATAGCCCTTGAATCAGCATGAACATTAGTGTGGTCTGTTCTAAGAGAAGTCCACAAAATAGGCAAGAACAGTCTCCACGGTTGCACTGCACACAGGTTGGAACAAATACCAACAAATATGTCACTGGCACTTCTCAATCTCTTCGTCCCAGAAAAAGTAGAATCAGAACAATTGATTCTAACGATACCTTAGTTTACCTGTTAGATAAATGATAGCAATAACCAACAAGACATCCAAGAAACTCTTTTTCCAATTACCAAAAAACTTGACTGAAAGTAGACCTTTTTGCGTTTCTTAAGCTTCTGCTCACTTAGACTTGTAGTGAGATATCCTGATAAGACCTTGTAGACATTAAGTGTCATGACTTCTTACAATTCAGCAAAGTAAGAGAAAAAAAATGGATGTATTTTTATGCAGTTCAGTATTACAACTGAGAACCTCAGAATTTCTAACTTGCAAGGCAATCAACATTACTTAGTTGTAAAGTGATACACCTTTTATGACACCACAGACTACATCAGACCCAAAGCAAAAGAAGCCCTCGCATTAAAAACAATCAGATTAGCATAAAAAGAGAAGAAACCAAAGCTGTTGCAATATTTGGGGAGATTTTGATTATTTTTTTTTTCTTTAAAGCATTTCAACTTCTCCAGCCAAAGTAAACACATCACAGATTAGTTCTCAGAAGTGCCCTCAGCCAAAAAGCTATTGTAATATGAGGAATGATACTTAAGGCTAAGCTAAGCTTTAGTAGCCTCCATGGCACGTAATAGATGTGTGGGGCTCAGAACACAGGCTGAAACAAGTACATATTAAAGTTCTCAGACCTAATAAAGAGATTCAAAATATGGCGAGCTAGCTAGAATACTACTCAAACATACACCTCTTACTGCCATCATGGAACTGAGAATGTATGATGCTAGTTTTCACTCATACAATTCCTGTTGTAGAAAATCCATCCCCGCCCCCAAAAAAAACCCAACAAAACAAACAAAACACCAACAAAAAAACCAACCAAACAAATAAAACCCAAACAAAAAAACCACCAACAACACAGCTTCCCTTCAACCCACTCAACTCTCTCTGTTGCTGAACCAACAGGGAAATACTGTGTATCAGCATCTCAGGATATCCATTGCAGCCAGACAACATCCTGCCATCTACAAATGATCAAAAAATCACAATCCTCAATCACTGAAAAATAGTTGCATTTTTACGGAGGTATTTACAGCACAGAAAAACGGGAAAAAGCTCCCTTGAATTCATTTTAATTTGAAACAGAGCTGAATATTTCATTTCTTAATATTGATTCTTAAAGAGATTTTCCAGTTCTGCATCTTAACAATACAGCAGAATAGCTGTGCAGGACTAGACCAATATCCCACTGCTAGAAATCAAACAACAAAGGAAAATACACAGAGGAAGCACTTAAATAATAATTTGTCTACTTGAAGTAAAGAGGAAACTCCTTTTTTAAAGAATTTTCACCCTCAGGCACAGTCCAAGCCTGATCCCGGTGGCTCTCTGATCTCAGGTCACCTCTGCCCCTACCTCAACCCTCCTGGGTCCTGGACCTCAATTAAGCAAGCTGCACCTGAGCACACAGCAGGCTGACAACACCAGCCCCATATTGCTTCTTTCCAACTTCTACACTTCATCCAGGCCAGTGGAAAGAGATGAGCCTGATTTCCAGAAAGGTCTTGCTCTGCTTGTGACTAGAACAGCAGAAACTCCTATCAGATATCATGTATATGGTGAAGAAAGTGCTCAGTCAGCTTCAATTGTGTGTGAAGCGCCTTCAAAGTTATTCCTAAGTATCAGTGTAAGATGTATCCCAGAGGTAATTTTCTGCACCTTAAACATAGTTGAACCTATACCCACCTCCTAGCTGCCTCCATTCATCAGTGTTCTAGACCAGCAGTCGTTGTTTTCGGACCAATTTGATTTCTGACCTTATGATTTTCTCTAATTAACTCTAAATTACTCAAAAATAACCTTGAGTTGATTAATGCCTGCTAACAAATACAAAGCAGGCCAGACACTTAAGAAGAAAGAGCTAGCAGAGAGTCTGAACTTGTGGACACAAGCTGCTGGGACTCTCTTAGGGACGTCCTCCAGGGACACTGGGCCCTAGAAATGTGACTAACTTGTAGTTAAACAATTTCCAGTTCCCATATCTCATATTACTTAGGAGGAACAGAAAGACAGGCAAGAAACATGGAAGGCATGTGCCTAATCACACAATGATAGCATTATGCTCAGCGAACTTCATGCACAACAGTAATGCTTATTCTCTGGTTTATATGGTGATCACATTAATAAATTGTTAATCATCTATAAGTGCTGCCCGGTGCATTTATAGCTAGTGAATAATGTTCTTTAATAAAATATTAGTAGTTAAATCATCAAAAGTGTAATTTGCTTAACTTATAATAAATTGCTAATGAGCCTCTTAAAAAAAATAAAAAACAACCAACTTGTCACAATCTGAAATATATACACAGTAGTGATCCCTCTGTAGAGTTACACCCAAATTCTTAACTGCACACCCAGCAAAGGTACCTCTTTTTTTCATGTACATCTCTCTAAAGCTCACCTTTGAGTCCGCTCAAAAGGCCAATTCCCTCTTTGGATTGAAAGGAATCAGTGATGTGTCTTTCCTTACTCTTCCTCCAATGGAGTCAACATTTCTTGTGTTGGAGTTGGGCAGACTTAAAGCATCTGAACATGAGCAGGTCATTCGTCAGCCCTTAAAGTCACTCTCCAAAGTTGCATAGCAAGTTTACAGGGAAGCAGGCACTTCATTGCTCGGGTCTCAGCTGCCTTCTGTGTACCTTCAGAGATTGTGAGAAAGCACTGACTAGTTGCAGCCATTCCCTTTTCTTTCTTTCTTCTACTTGGAATAGGCCCTGGATGGTCAGCATTTCTTCTAGACTCCCACCTGTTCCTTCGGTACCTCAGTTGTATAGATAGTGCATCTATTTCCAAATTATTGCACAGCAGTATATAGTTGGCATGGAAATGCTGGAAAGAAGCTGCTGTTCACCACTCTCACAATATCAAAGAGAGATTGTGCTTAAATATTGTTTCCAGCTGAAGAACCTGAACGAAGTACATTAGACTCTTTTTGTAGACTCTTTTTAGACTCTTTTTGTAGTCAATGTAGAGAAGCAGGCATCATCTACGTAAGATCTCAGCCATGCTAATATAAAAACCTATATCTCCAGATAAAGACCTAGAAAGGAAGGACTCTATTCAAAGGAAAATTGGGTGACATTTGTTTCTGGGATAGATGGCCTTTTAAACACTTTAAAAGTTACCTGGGATGAATTTGGGCTATTCTTAGTATCCAAACTACCTCCTCATTTTCTCAGTGACATCAAAGACATCAAGAGTATTCAGGATGCGTAACAGTTTTGGTCATGTAGTTTATTGGACATCTTAGAAACTGACACATATGACAGTTTGAAAAAGAAAACAAATGAACAAGAAAAATATGAAGGCTGCAGTGACATCCTCACATGGAGAGGCTCTCAGTAAATAATACTGCCTCTCTTCCTGCCTCCTCTAGTTTCAAAAAATGGCAGGCTAGATGTTCATGCCCTGTTGGTTCTGCTGCACACTGCAGATATACAAGCAGATGATTGATGGGGTTTACACTATGGAAGCCCTACTAGTTGGCAAATGCACACTTGAAAAGGGATTTCAGATCTCGGAGCCACAGCAGGAAATATGTGGGTCTGTAGACCATTTGTTTCAGATTTACATGTAGTATATGACAAACACAACTATCCTTCTATCTGGTTCTTGGTTAGAAGAATAGTTTTGGTTTACCAATAAAGAAAGTATTTACTAGAATTCTTGGTGAAGTGGGTATTCAGGACTAGGCAATATGAGCATAGACTCTCAATCTGCACCATTAAAGACAGAATTTGCAGTAAAATTCCCTACCTTTTTTTTAAGGGAATTGATCTGAATTGGACAGCTTATTTACACACATTTTCATAAATGCTCAGGCAGAGTTTCCCAGCTAGACACTCACTAAGCTGACTGCATTCAGTTCCCACATTCAGCCAGGGATGTCTATAAGCAGCCTTTAGTATGCAGTGCTTGCTCTTTATCTGACCCATGTGGCACATTTTTTTGACAGCCCTCCCACCATTTCCCTCTTCAAAGAAACATGATCTAGGCATGCAAACACACTGAAGACCTCATGGTCTAAACTATTGTTTTAACCAGGACTATGCTCTTATAGACACTCAGGATTTATAGTTCAGGATTAACACATTCTGTTTTACCTCACCCAGGCTTGTATTTCTCTGCTTCCCTTTCCTAAAGTACGTTTGCACTGAAACCAGAAGCCTGACAGGAATATGGGATTGTTTCTTCCCCACATAAGACTCCTCTGCTGAACCACGTCACATTGCCCTGTCACTCACATGTGACATTTCCTTCCTCCTAGGCTGGACAAACTTCTTTCCTGCAGAAGTCAGGTTAGCTTCCTGAAGCCCAGCAAGCTCCCTGAAGCCCAGCAAGCTCCCAGGGGTCTTACTTAAAAACTTTCTCTGTTTTGCTTCTGCAAAAATAATGAAAGTTCCCACTGCTAAATTCCTTGAGCAAGGAGTGAGATTTGGTTTGGAAACTGTTGTATTTATGGAATCTCAGCATGCAGTTTATGAATTCTGGTTCAGTTGCTTTATCATAAAATGCCTCAGGCAATACACTGTTGGGACCCAGAGCAGGAGTGATAGATGACCATCAGCCTCCATGGTGCCCACTGAAGTGAGAACAACTGGTGCTGGAGTCTTAGGAAAAGGGACTTCTGCCAAGTTACTCTTCAGGGAATGAAAAGTTAAGCAAGTCTTATCAGTGAATCCAGAAATTAGCAATCCCAAAATGCAAAAAAGGCTTGTGTTTGTGGCGTGTAATTACATCAATGGAAGAGTGAGCTACCATTAAGAACACCTGCTTTCTTGCAACAGAAGATTCATTCTTGGATATTTCACAGAATCCTAGAATGGTTTAGTTTGGAAGGAACCTTAAAAATCATTTAGTTCCACTCCCCCTGTATGGGCAGGGACACCAGAAACACCCCAGATGAAGGTGTATTGAACAGTTAATTGCCAAATAAATGCAGATCCTAGGTGAAACAACAGGACTGATCTACTAATTAGATCACCAGATCTTCTCCATACAGAAGATTCCATCTAACTCAGCATTTGGTTTAACCTTGAAATCACACAACCAGAGCCTGACTCTCCTTCCGTTCATCCTAAATCCTCCCAAATTAAGAGACCCAATTCCATTTTCAAATTTCCTGTAATGGCATAATACAGAAGTACAATGACATATAAAACGAAGGCAATTATGCTGTTCATTTTATTACCTCTTATTCTAAATTGGCCTAAAATTCCTGTCAGATGCCAGTGACATTTACACTTCTTTCTAGGAAGAAATAATCTTTCTTACTGTGTACATGACATACAAGTTTGTGTAGCCAAACCAAGGAGACTGGAAATCAAACCTTAGTCAGAATTATAATCTTATCACAATATAGCAGCACTCTGAAGATACAAACTATACATTTTCCCCCCTCCTAAGATGTGTTTTTCTAAGAGCTCATGAAAAGGAACACTAACTTATTTGCTATAAAGAACATAGAAGATTCAGTCAAAACACCTAAAAACCAACAACAAAAATTTTAAATAGAAGAAAAGAAGTATTTCAATGCACACAAAAGAGGATACTTGAACTGCAAAGTTCGTATGAATGCTATTGAGTTTTCCTCGGTGTTCACCAAGTGAAAGGACTTCTTGTCCCTAACCAGGACTTGGGGGGACAGAAGGGTGGAAATGGAGGCTTTGAGGCATGAATTGAAGAGCTGAAGTCAGGAAAAATTACTTTCCCTCTTCTCTCCTTCCATCACTTAGAAAATACTGAAAATTGCTTTTGTGCAAATGGTTATTTTCTACCATGTACTTTTTGTTGTCACTTTTAAGTCCCCTAGACACAAATCTATGGAAAATGAATACTCAAGATATATTTGAACAAATCCTCTCCAAAACGATAACCAGCAATTATCAATGACCTTTCCAGAGAGAAGGATCATAACAGACATCCACTGGGATAATTCTCCCATTCATATCATTTAAGGAATGGCACTACATACAGCACATAGGAGTGAAATTTCAAAATACATTTCTTTTCTGTCACTGTAATGACAACCCAGAGGAGTGTGTTGTGATCCTGCCAATGTTCTGATCCTGATCTTGTTATTTCAGAAATGGAAGCTCAAACACAGAAAAAGGAAGAACATTTTCCAGCACTAACTCCAAAGCTTAAAAAAAAAAAAAAAAAAAAAAAGAATAAGTTTATGTGGCATAAACAGAATGATTAAAACATCAAGCAAGGTTTCAAAAACTAAATAGCAAAGCTAAACAAAAAGAGCACCACTATCTCCAGGCAAGTTTCTTTGTACAGAAAATGCTACATATCCTAAAACCTGAGACTAATCTGACTTGTACCCAAAAATGGCAGAAGGAACTGTATCACACAAAATTAAATACTATCCCATCTTGAAAATTACAAATTTGTTGTGGTTAGATATGCAGAAAGAACATTTTAGAACCTTTGCTTTGGGAATATTTGGTGTAACCTTCAGATTGGCTGGAGCTCCTCAAAGAACAATCTTTTCTGCAACCACTTCAGACCTGTCCTCTGCTAGGAGCACAGACTTGGCTTAAAGCATATCCACAACTACTCAGAATTTTATCATTCTTTGCAAAAAGAATGGTCTGACAGTTCAGCTACAGCAGAAAAGTTCTTGCTACATCTTTTGTCCTGACTAAGGTCCTGACCTAGTTTTCTTGTTCCAGAAGACTGGTCAGTTAATTTACTTTAGGTCCTTTTACACTGCCCTTGGGCCAGGCTCTAGCTTAGGCAGGTCCTACACTTCTTTTATTATTTTGCATATGAATACTAATGTTTGTGAGACATCCCAATACCAGATTACAGTTAGGTTGAAAAAAAACTTATGGAATTATTTCAAATACAGCAGAAGTCTCTATGGCATCCACTGGACAAAACAGAGCTACAGTTGCAGTCAAAGTCATTGCTTTGCCAGAAAATTACAGATCAAACTGAAATTGAATTTCTCATCTGAAGAATGGAGGAAAGCACACACACACACATAGAAAACCTGCCTTTTCTTCTCCTTCCACCTGAGCCCCCATTGCTGCTAAGTGCCTATCAAACATTCATAGGGATAGTCCCCCACAAAGTGTTGCAGAATTGGCAAGGCAGTACACATGCCTTCGCACAGAAAGGCCAGCAATAATCTTTTATAATTTATCTTTTCAGTTATGAATAGAGGCAGATATGATGACAAATAGATGGTTTAGAAAGCTGAATGTATTGTTATGGCAGAATACTATAGGATACCAAACATTTCCCTTTACACTTCAGATTACATAAAAATACCAATACTCAGGATTTCCCACATAAATGGCCTGTTTCAATTTAAAAGTATGATTTATTTTTTTTTATTATTATTTGTGTGGCTTTGTATTTTTTTCTCTATTGATCTTAACTGTTTCCTTCCAGTGTTCTGTCTATACTGGGAGATATTTGGATTTTTCTCCGTGGGAGCAGAGATGCAAAGATTATCTCTCTGAACAATCCCCAGCAGGGGCCTGAAGCAAAGGAGGGTAAAAATTGTTCTACGGGAAAGTGCAGAGAGGACTTTAGGATGGATTGGACTCATGGTTGGCAGTCAAATGACTTCTGGGGAAAGATGCCATTGCACTGCTTTGTTTTTGACTCCTTGCTTATGCACTTATATAGCAACAACCACTTCCATCTCAGGCCACAAAAAGACAGTTTCTGATTGAGGGAAGCATGACAAAAGTTCTCACTGAGCCAAAGTCAAGTTGTCTTTTTTTTTCTCCAAGGAACTCACTGAAAACCCTTTCTCACCATGGCAAACAATGGCAAGGCTTTAGTTAGTTGGTAGTTCTCAGAGTGCATGCAGAAATGGTGGGTTCGTAGTGCACCCCCATGAGTGCATCCCCATTTGGGGTGTACCTGAATGCAACGTACAGCTCCTGTGTACTCCAGGATCCTGTCTCCACAGATCAAACACATATGTGCTTTAAAATTTGAGATGTCATTAAAAGCAAATGTGTTTAGTGCAGTAACGTTTTGAAAACTGTTCTTAAACAGTTAAATGATGAGAGTTAAGGGGTATATTTCCATCTTACAGAGATTTTCCAAGTCATGTTCTACTACCTCCTGATATGCAAAAAAAACCCAGCCATCTCCCCAAAAAGAAACATCTATAAATTTCCAGAAACACATACATGATACATATGAGTTTATGTTAAGGTACAAAGTGATCACTTGCAAGCCAAAAATACAAGTAATTTCTACTACTGTGCAAACCAAAGCAAGACAATGCTTGCATACATCTTCCACTCATCACTCTGATTCAGTTACATGCCTCCTGGTCTTAATATTATTGGGATTTAGAATTGATGACCCACTGAGACATACAGAGTCAATCACATCTCTCAGTATTTGGAGGACTCTACAGCCTTAAATAGAAGGTCAACAGACTTCAAATGAGGCCCTTTGCCTAGAAAAAAAAAAATAATAAAGTAATTCTAAATAGAACTCTAAATAGGAGATGCCTTTTAAAAAGTCCCAGCTTTATCAGTATTCTGTAAAACTCATTATGCATTTTTTTCTTGAGGGAATTGCTTAGTTGCATTTGATAGTTGCACCTACTTGAGTCCATTTGGGTTTTTTCCATCTCTTCTGCAAACGCAGAATAAATAAAACTATCTAGCACTGGCTTTTATGCAGTGGGAAATGACAGAATATATTATGTGTATTAATGCAAAGAGTGATGTCTAGAGGGATTGCTCAGTGCTTGTGGAACTGCGAGGAACTCATTTGGCAATGTCCCTAGTAAATGAGAAGTCCCTAAATTAATATTGCCCAGTTGCAGCAAATGAGGCGACTGGTATCATCTCTGCTCACAGACAGCACTGCACACAGATTGCTCAACGCAGATGATTCCATATGTTCTTGTGCTTCCTTTCCCTCTTTTCACAGGCAGGGCTTTCTTTGTGCAACCCAAAGTGCTGAGAGTGATGCAAGTCATTGAACAGTAACTACACATGTTGCACAACAGGAGGTCTCAAAAGGAGGGAAAAGTGTAAGATTTTTTCTAAGAAGTAGACTGGGAGACATTCCAATATGGAGGAAATATAAAGACATTCAGAATTCAAAACTTTTTTTCTATACTTAGGCATTTTTAATGAAGGGGAAAAAATTACCAAGTAGATAGCTAGTGAGACTTCTGCCTGGCATGAATGATGCCATTCAAGTACACTCAATTTATAACAGAATCACCAACGAGTACCTTTAACTACAGCATCACTGCCAAATGCCACCATAATTAGGCTAGAAATGCTGTGCTTTCAGTCATGAATAAGATGTGCTCTGTAGGATCGAGCCATCCAAACACAGGCAGCAACATTTATTGAGAAAGTCACTGAAAGATAACAGCTGATTCAAAATGGGTTCATGGAAGTTTAGTTAAGGAGCAACTTCAGAGATTATTTTCAATTACTGAGATAAAATCATGGCATCTCTCAGGAAGGAAAAAAGGAAAGTTGGTGGGTTTTTTCTCTATACACTACATATGAAAGCTTTAAGAATAGTCTGATTTCACAAACAATATCAGCCTCTTACTAATATTCCTTAACTTTGATTTTCCCTCCCTCAAGTCATTTTTCCAATTATTTTCAACATTTTCTTTGATTGATTAATAAAAGGCAGCTCTCCTGCTGCAGATAACAGGTTACAGAGTTCCCTTTTATATTGAATAGGTTTACTCTGCTCTCAAGAATACTAAATGATGGGTTTATTTTCTTTCACCAAATCCACAGGGCTTTGGCAGAACATTGACTTTTTCTGCACTGAACTCCTCACTGATTTCAAAGAGCATGAGGATGGCAGCAGGACAAAAACACTAAGTTCCAGTCCTGCTAAACTTGCATGAGGATCGGCAGTTAATAAACCAGAAAGCCTCAGTTAACTTGTATTAAAAAAAAACAGCTTTACCAGCTCATCTTGAAAGGCTGCAGATCTGAAAAAAGCCCCATCTTCAGCTCGTCCAAATTCACTACCAAACAAGTCAGTATCTCTATTTAACAAGCAAGATATGGCATCATTATCTGATGCAGAAGGGATACATCTACAGTGTCTACTTTGGACATGTAACTTTGCTATGACTTAACCTTGTAGTTGTAGGGTTCCTGCACACTCAGCAAAGATGCTTAGACACCTAGAAAAGGCAAGTCAAACCCCAAGGTGCTGCATACTGTGTAAGCTCTTAATTTAGGCACTGATGATACATGCCCAGAGCAAGTCTGTACAGACCCTCCACACTTTCCAGTACAGTACTGTGCTTCATGCATGCTGTACTGATGAACACGAGCCCTTTGGCTATTTCAGCCTTGCCACGTCACTTTGCTACCTGCATTTTCACGAGGAAAAAGAAGAAATCTACATGCACAACACACCTCTGCAGGCAACAGAAAACTTCAGGAGTTGAAGGACAGGATGTACACAGGAATAAATAAAAAATAAAAATAGAGAAAGAAAAAAAAAAAAAGAGAGAGAGAGATTAAATAAATGAGATGTATTTTCTTCAGCACAGAAACCTAGAGATACAGCATGAACATATATTAGGCCTTCTAAGACAACTAACTACTCAAGGTGTTGATGGAGTTGCCAGTGCTATCTCATTAAATTCCCATCATACCACCATCAGGCTCACACACAGCAGACCTGCAGCTCCAGAGCATTTTAGCCCTTCTAAAACATGCCATCTGTCTTACAAGGTATATTTTATTTGTTTAAAAAAAAATATTTAAAAATCCATATTCTGAAATTTTGAGTCACTGACAAGACACATCTTTTCAAGGTAAAACAGGAAGGCACACATGGCAGAACATTTAAGGCCTTATTGAACTGGAAAAAAAGCTCATCTTTGTAGAGAAAGTACTGCCATCCATATGCCTTTAAAGACAAAAACAAAGGTTTTCTAGTCATAAGCCATCAAAATAGTATTGGCTGATCACCTGCTGTCTTGCATCAAGCTGTTTTTCCAGCAAGATTTGTTCACTTATATTGCACAAAGGAATATTTCTCTTAAAAAATAAATAAATAAATAGAATGAGCCCATTGAATATAACTCCCTAATCTGCCATCCTTTCAATAGAACTGAAGTGCTCTTCACACACATAGTACACAAGCATCTTGAATTAGCAGGGAACTATTTTTAAATGCATGAAGGATAAGATATGAAATTAGTTTCACGGGGAATGAGAACCTTAGAGATTATTTACTTTCCCTTAATTACTTTGACTCACCACTCATTTAGCTTTCCAACAGTACTACTACCTATTTCACACTCAAATTTTTATACTAAAGACACAAGGAGTGTGTTTTTGGAACATTTAAGGTTATGGACTTTAATGATACATAACCACATTTCTCAAATTTACTTACCCACATAAAAGCTAAGTGAAGACTCCATACAGCACAAATATTCCTTTCTTCTGAATAACTACCGTGAAGTAAAGATCCTCACATAAAAGCAAACACCTGTCTTTGAGCAAAAACTTGCAAATTCTGACAACTGTACCAAACTATTACACTAGGTGCAGGTTGCCTCTCATATTACTGATCTTATATTGTAAGGATCAAAATAAAACAACCTTATCCCTGTAGAATAAATCAATTAAGATCTTTAGGACAGAGCCTCATAAAAAAGTGGGAGAAGTAAATAGAAGAGATGAAGGGAGTACACAAAGAGGGCATTGAATTAAACAGAAACTGAAATATAAAATCAGAAATAGAAAAGAAATTGAGGTCACAGTATAAAGACATGGAACAGATGGACACAAAGAGAATGATAAGGAAGGGTTATAAAAGTGAAAGGAGAGAAGGCAAGAGAAAAAGGGCTAGGGAAACAGACATGCAGAAGGGAAAGCTTAAAAGCAATCAATCAAACAAACAAACAAAAACCAAGCCAAAACAAAAGCCCAAACAAACAAACAAACAAACAGTCAAAATCCCTATAACCAACCACAGTTCTACATTCCTCACCCAAAATTACTCTAGAAACCAGAGCTAGAACAAAAGTAAGTAAAATTAATTTCATTGGCCCACAAAGGTTCATTTGATGCTGACAGCTCAGGGCTCACTCCTCTCTGTCAAGCAGTGAGACTTCTTGCCAGGACTTCTCACGTCCCATGGGATTGAGGCTGAGCTGAAGCGATGCCTGAATGATTTTCTGCCTTTAAACATGTGAGACACTGCATAGCATAGCATCAGCTCTGGATTTTTTAGGTTGACTAGGAGGTAAGATAATTAAGAGGTAGAAAAACTGTCATGGTACTACACATACTACTGCCACCATGTATATGAAATTATGAGTTCTGTCATTGAGCAGAGTTATCAAACCATTTATTTTTTTTATAAATTACTAATAATTCTTCTATCAGCTGTCAATGACCAATTTATCAGAAAAAAAAAAAAAAAGTTACAGGCTGTTAAAGCAATTAGCAAAGGAATCACCATGAAATAAAGTGGATTTTCTGAAGGCTTTCCAGAGAGACACAGTAAGAAGCTTTCCACCAGTGAACATTGCACCATATCAGCAAAAGAACTATTGCAGCTGAAAGAAAAAAAAAGGAGAGACCCTGAAAAGATTTTCTCAAATGGCTTATTAGAATATAATAAATATTAACAATATACAGTACAAATTCTCTTGAGAATGAAGTATTGCTGGGTTTCGGATCCCTTCTTCTAGGCTGTAAGGTTGCTAGGGAATTTCACAGTTAATGGTGTATTTCCATATGAATGTTTGAAGAAGGGGGGAAGGGTTGGTAAAACTGAATCTTAAACTTGGAGTTCTCTTTGTGCTTTGAAGGGGAAAATCTGATGTTGTCGTAAAGGTGAAATAAGGCACTTTCAAACTTAACTATACATCATAAAGGATTTTTAGAAGAAAAATTTACGCAGAAAATGCTTAAAGAGGCAGTGGAGGGAGTACTTGCTTCTTTTTACTATGGTCAGTAGCAATGCACCAGACTCTCCGTTATACACACTCCAAGAGCAATAAGCAGCCCACAAAGCATAGCAGCTTTGTTTTGCTTTAACAGGTAAAAGCAACAAGTTTATTTTGTTTTAAACAGATTGTATGTCCATTTTTCATAGACCATTTAGAAAGTACATTGCTGTGGGCTTCCTAATGACAAATACACTGAGGCACCAGCAAGTGACAACACACTTTGTACTCTCTGACATGGATGAAAGAATTTGATTCAACCTTTCTTTTTTTCTTTTTTTTTCCATCTGGGAGCCCACAAAGCATAGCAGCTTTGTTTTGCTTTAACAGGTAAAAGCAACAAGTTTATTTTGTTTTAAACAGATTGTATGTCCATTTTTCATAGACCATTTAGAAAGTACATTGCTGTGGGCTTCCTAATGACAAATACACTGAGGCACCAGCAAGTGACAACACACTTTGTACTCTCTGACATGGATGAAAGAATTTGATTCAACCTTTCTTTTTTTCTTTTTTTTTTCCTATCTGGAAAGAGAAATGCCTGGGGAAAAAATAAAAATAAAAAAATAGCCCTACTTGCTGAAAACAAAGCTTAAACAATGCTTTGGCTACATCTTCATGTTTCTCCTCCCTTCTCTTCACTAACTTCGGGTGACATTGGCCAAGAGTGACCAAAACTGACAGACAGAAGAGTCTCTTAATTTTAATAAAAATAACTGGCCAAACAAAGGAGAAAAACAATAAATGTTCCATGGGTTAAATGGTAGATACTCAACCTTCCATCAGAAAATCCACAGAACAACCACCACTGAAGGAGAGCCTGAGTTAAAACAAGGTGAGGTTGGCTCTACGCTCACACCACCTCCTTTTATCAGGTTATTCTCCCCATCCTTTAGTATTTCAAGACATCTTAATTCAGGCAACTCTCTTTTACTGCAAATATACAGTAAATACAGTCGTGTTTTCATTGGCAAGTGCTGTGACAGTTGATCTTCACACCACGGTATTATCTGAACAAACCCAGCCCCAGGGTCTTTGTTCTTGTAAGTGACCTGCAGTTGGTCACCCTGGATCTTAGCAAAGCATGATGAGCACAGAGGTTGTATGAGTTAATTGCACAGTAGCTGCAAAAATAGCCATTATTCCATTCAGCAATGGGGTCTTTCTCTACTGAAGACAACAGGAGTTACACTGTAATTCAAGTTAAGGATAGAACTATATATCTGCTTAACTATCATTAGACAATATTTGCACCACATGAGCTTGTCTGTATGGTATTTGACAACAAAATTGAAGTTAAACAGCCTCCTCCAGAATGAAGACAATATTGGATTAATTAGGTAACTTGCTACACTTTTAGAAAATGAAGATTAATATCCTTTTTATAACCATATTAAAAAGCTACAGAGTAAGAAACAGATTGTAATCTGTTATTGTAGCATAATTCACTAATATCTTTTGAATTACTCAGAAGTTAAATCAGTGGAAATCAGAATCTGGCCCCATGCACCTTAAGAGAACATTTGCCTCATTACTCATGTAAAAGGACACATAATGCACAGGAACCAATTTGTTTCATAGGAGAGTTCAAAAATGTCTGCTAAAAGAATTCATATTCTGATACTCCTAAAATACTACATTATTTTCATTTGTCTACATGATGCTTTTCCTACTAGCTATGGAGTGAAAGTCTGGAGAAAAGCAGAAACTAGGGTCCATTACTCAGACTTGTCCCCACACGATTACCAGAACTTGGGCAACTTTCTTCCTGTGACCCAAGACAGCGACTGGAAATACTGTAAGAAGTCCATAAAGCATTTATTGGCCAAATCACAAACCACAGACCAACAAATATATTTTGTAACACATTTATGGTCCAAAACTAAAAGCATGCAACTCTCAATAAAATACACAAAAATGTCACAGCTGAGTCACAAGTCTCTAAACAATCTGGTCTATCATTCTTATAGTCTATTTTTAGATGTGCTTTTGCAACTTGGGATCTGTTTACATAAGCTTTTTGAAGACAGATTAGTTTTCTCTCTGCCTATACTTTATGACGCTTCTGAACCTCAAGTTGTGTTAGCAAGGAATCATCCATGGAAAAGTGAACCTATCTGAATGTTTAAAACCTAACAGTGCAACATGGTAAAATCCTCCACATAGAGCTGAGCAGGTAAGAAAGTATCTTCAAGCCTTAAACACTTATGTTCCAACTGCCAGTGTGTCCTTTAACTTGAGTGCTACGTATTCCACTGTTCTGACAGAAATAGGGATAGCAGATTGACCATCTGGATTTCAGTTTAAGTTATGAAACTATGCTCCTTCTGACTGTCCCACTTCCTTTCATCCCACTCACTGTAAGGCTTGGTGAGAATCACAAACAGAGCTGGAAACAACTGAGCAGCAGCATCAGTTTAAAGACAACACAGTTATGTCTGCCACATTCTTGAAGGCTTCAACCGGTAAAGGCCCCATAATGTTTACACAGTCCATCATAGGACCTGTCTACATCCTTACCACTAGAAAAATTTTCCTAAACTTGTTATTTCTTGCAACATATTCATCCCGTCACTTTTACTCTACTCACTGTGAATATTGCAGATTCTTTTCCTTGTGTGTCACACATCTTTCTGTTCTCCATCTTTATTCAATACATTAATCTTATAATTCAGTTTGTACAGCTGCTGAGGCCTTCTTCAATATTTTTCTCAATATTTGGTGTTACTTACTTGCAAGTTAGAGTAAGAAAGTTTCCACTTCAACTGGAGCATCATCAGGCTGTAACTGGTCAAAATCTTTTTGAAACCATGATTAGTTGCCTTCCTAAGATTACCAGTTCTTTGGGGAGTATCTTGCTGTATAAAAATTTTACAAGTCTTTTTCACCCAGAAATAAACTTGCATTACTGAGAATCACAGAATAGAGCAAAAATAAAGATAAGGTCTTCCTCAGAGGATGTTAAAGAGTAACTGAAGGAAGGGAGCATAAATACTCCTTTTTCCAGCCAGCTCCTAATGACACAGGTGGTTCTTTCTCACCAAGATGAACTCAGCATCAGGACAAACCTACTTCAGAAGTTCTCATTTCAGTTTGTTTCTGCCACTACTACGCTTGCTCCTCGGGCACTTACAGAACACCTCCTTGTAGTACAGTCATTCCATGGCATCCCTTAGAGACATGCATACAAAGATCTGCATTTTTTTTTGCATGGATGCTTACAGCCACTCTCTGAACACTTTGCATACTTGCATATTCATTGAATCACCTTGCATTAAAATAAGTACTATTTTTTTAAGGTCTGGCTTTTTAGTTCTGCATTTCCCTTTCCCCTCATCCATTTAACAGTGAATTAGTGGATTTAAATGTCTTTAAACGGGCAGTACACTCAGACTTATATCTCACCTTATATTGGTGGTGTTATGCTCACAGCAGTGCTAACATGAAAGGAAGTTTCTTCATTTTCCTAGTGTTTAAGGTAGGCGTGGCTTTTCTGACTGATTCCACTAGAACAAAAAGATGTTGAAGACCCACTGAAACAACTAGAACTGTAACTGCAGTGACCATCACAGCTATATTTCACTGATGACAGGTTTGCCAAAGCATCTCATCTTCAGGATTATCACATTTAATCTTCTGCTTTCAATTCAATATTCAGTTTTATCTGGTAGCTCATCTGACATCGAAGAACCAAAAGAAATGGATTTTCTGCAAGATTTCAAGATGCCCGCTAGTCTATCTAGCTACTTGTGCAATATTTATACTTTAGGTACAGCAGAATTCTTTGATTACAGTGGGTTGACTGATTGGCTTCACACTACTCTTTTTACTCTTGGGCAAGATGAGTCTGAAAATTATTACTTCTATCGTTTCTGTTTTATTTGTGGTATATAGTACCAACAGAATCAGCTCTGTCATTATGGAAAAGTTAAACCTAAGTGTGAGACTGGCAAACTGGCCCTTACACAAAGCTGCCCTGTCAGATGTGCTGCCTAGTTCCAGATTTGAACAAATGAAGCCTGCTCTGACCACTCGGTTCTCCTGTCTCTTCCTTCTCCTCACTGTCCATGGAGAGCAGATAACATTAAGCAGCAACTCTTTTCTTTCATTATCAGCTAGCCTTCTCCTTCCTTTTCTCCAGAGCCTTTATACAGTTATATAATCTCCCTTAATATTTTCCGAGAAACTTAAAAAGAAATTGCAGTTTTTCAGCCTTTCTCTTTTGCTTACAAAATGTTAATAGTTTCCTTCCCGGGCTGAAATTGCAGCCGCTTTCTATTCTGCAAAGAAAACAATACAAACTACACATTACGTATGTTCTGCAAAATGATACAGAAGCTGAACAAATACATCATGAAAAATAAAACTATGAAACCCAACTAATGACATACGCACCACACCTGGTTTCACATGTTTTTCTGTAATAATATTAACCTTGCAGAATTGCCAAGAAACTCAATAGCTAAGTAGATTGGCAACAGTACACCAAGGCTTTCACCAGGAGTGTATCAGCTCAAGTTCAGCCCAGATCCCTCTAGGAACTGAAAACCTGTGCTCTCTCACAGGCTGCCAATGAAATGAAATGATAATGGCTATCTGGTTCATACAAAATAGGAGATCACAGTGCTGAAAGAGATTCACCAGTATAAACAGTATTTCCTCTGACTGTTAAGATATTAACAACCTTGAATGAAAAAAACAAACTGGCCAAGAGTGTCTTCATTTGCTAAAGTGAAATTAACCTAAGAGATGCTCATTTTAGGCCAGCTAGTGGAAAGGCAACATAAAGAAGATTCTAAATCAAACGTACTTTCCAGGATCTTTAAGTCTTCATCTTTCACATGTAACAGCCTGCCACCAACACCTTTATGCTCTATGTGAAGACAGCAGAAACCAGATGTACATGAGAAGGCATGAGGATGCATGAATAGACCACCTATTTATAGCTAGTAAATCCACACAGAGTGCTTGGTCACATCCTGGTGCCTATCACCCTTACCTGCCAGCAGAGGACCATAAACACACACTTCTTTGAGGCATATGTAACCATACTGCCCTGGGCTGTGATCTCATCAGATTTCACTGCTAAGCAAGGGTCAGACCTCTGAGGAACACCCTCAATAAACTAATGGGATCGCTTATTCAGTAAATGCAACTCTTCCTTCTGAGTCAGTGTTGAAGTAATGCCAACATCCATCATAAGTCATGAGAAGAGATTAATCCATGGATCTTTGCCACCAAAATACAGGCCCCTAACACTGAAGAATGAGGGGGAACTGCTTCACATGGTAGAAAATAGCAAGCTCTTATTCTATATGCAGAGGAGCCACTGAATTAGGATATAACACAATTTCACAGAACGTCAGACCAGCAAAATACTCAGAAGCAATCTGTTCCTTCTAGATGAAACAAACGTATTTGTCATCCCTGAAATGCTTCTTATAAGGGCACAAGTACCAGTGCCCATTCTGAGAGCACCCTCTCATTCTGCTTATTGCATTCCATCTCTCTAAATTCACCCCACGCCTTTATCAACTACTTCTATTTTATTTCTTCTTGGCTTCCCTGTCAAAATGCTTCCTAACAAGCATGGGTAACTCTAAACAGTTGTAAAAAATACTGCTAAACTCTCACTGTATTCTACCCCAGGCAAAGTAGCTGTGTCCTGATGCATTTTTATGCTGTATTTAGGACATAGACCCCTTTAAAATCTACATAAAGCCAACAGGTCATATCAAATTATTTGCATGTTATCCACTCTGGCCGTGGAGGGACTGTTCCTCATCATGTATTGATAAGATCCAGCATGCCAAACCCCACATCCTAAATGCTAACACTATGCTAGAAATACCTGTATAAAAATGTTTAGAAGCCTCATTTAACTTAACTCTAAAAATAAAGATGTTAACAGAAACAAATCACAATTAAGATTTTTGTTGACCTACCTTCTCCCTGCAGAGGTGACAGAACAGTTAATCTTACATCTACACAGTATCTTTCAGTCTAAAGGATTTCATCCAAGTTACCTCATCTTAAACATACTTACACAGAAGAGCATTGTTAACATACACAAGTAATGCTAAGTAAACCAGTTTCATTACCAGCAACTACCAAGTTTGATCCACTCATTTGTATGGAGTCTTTTTATCTATCTTACCCTCCATCAAGGAATTATCCACCCATCAAAAAAACGCTCCCTTTAACATCAGCAATACACTGACAACAACTTAAATTTAAATCCCTCTGTTCTGACTAAAGAAAACCCTCCAGCTTCATTCAATCTCTTCTCTACCACCAACACTACCAATTAATTCCCAGAGACAAATATCAAGAAGGCGTGAATCTGGTTACCTGTCAGATAACTTCTTTAATGCAGTCACCTGGGGTATATTGGGAGTATGTGGTTTTTAACAGACAGACCAATTTTTTCCATCTTTTCCTGCATACAGAAGACTTAAACTTGGCTTCCAAAACTTCAGAACACCCCTGTCTTGCACCACCAAGTACCTAAACTAAAGGTCAGTCTCACCAACCAGCTCTACCCCAGATCAGCTTTCCCTTGTGTGTAGTACTCCTGAATGATGGCTGGTTTAATCATTACTAGACAATGAAGGGTTATTCTGAATCACTTGTTTTTATCTTAGGGTTAGCAAAATAGGCCTTGTTTAAACAGTTGGCTGTCAGGTACCCACAAAGCATGTCAGAGGGAAATCCATCTCCTCCTCTGCAATTGGCACGGCTGTTGGAAAACATTCCCTGATGGTATTAGTCTGCACAACAATTTTTTTTTTATTTTTTTTTTTCAGAATACTGGCTTTGAGTAAAAGGAATTGCAAGAAACCAACACAATAGTATCAATCCAACCAAGGGTCCCTCAGGAAAACTGCTATTACACCTTGAACCTGCAGCTTCCCTGGCTAAGCCTTCTCCCAGTCTACATGGATGAACAAGACATTTAAAGTAATGCACCCTGGAAAAAATCATCCATATGACTCTCCTGCTCTCAGCCTCCTCCAGAAAGCAAGAAACTGGTAGCAGTAGTCGTTAAGGACCTGCATGGCACACAGACTAGTCAGATGACATTGACAGTCTTGAGAGTTGGGTCCATGCCAACCTCATTAAGTTCAACAAGGCCAAGTGCAAGGTCTGGCATCTCAGCTGGGGGAACCCTAAGCACAAATAGAGGTTAGGCAGAGAATGGATTGAGAACAGCCTTGAGGAGAAGGACTTGGGGGTGTTGGCCAATTAAAAGCTCAATATGAGCCAGCAATGTGCACTCACAGCCCAGGAAACCAACTGTGTCCTGGGCTGCATCAAAAGAAGTATGGCCAGCAGGTTGAGGCAGGTGATTCTGCCCTTCTACTCCACCCTCATGAGACCCCACCTGGAGTGCTGTGCCCAGTTCTGAAGCCTTTAACAGAGGAAGGACATAGAGCTCTTGGAGTGAGTCCAAAGGAGGGCCACAAAGATGATCCAAGGGCTGGAGCACCTCTGCTATGAAGAAAGGCTAAGAGAGTTAGGGCTGCTTAGCCTGGAGAAGAGAAGGCTCCAGAAGACCTTACAGCAGCCTTCTAGTACCTGTAGGGGCTACAGAAAAGCTGGGGAGGGGCTGTTTACAAGGGTATGTAGTGATAGGATGAGGGATAATGGTTTTAAACTGGAAGAGGGTAGATTTAAGTTAGACATGAGGAAGAAATTCTTCACTGTGAAGGTGGTGAGACACTGGAACAGGTTGCCCAGGGAGGCTGTGGATGCCCCCTCCCAGGAGGTGTCTGAGGTTGGATGTGGCTTTGAGCAACCTGGTCTAGCAGAGGGTGTCCCTGCCCATCAAGGGGGTTATAACTAGATGATCTTCAAGGTCCCTGCGAACCCAAACCATTCTGTGATTCTATGACATGAGACAGCTGTTATGGTATCCAGGCATTATATGGGAGGATTGGAAGGAAGCAGTAGTACCTACTATCCATCATTGCTACCTGAGATTAGTAAGCTTTCTTAGACGACCAAACAAAATGCTGCAGAAACTGTCAACAAACAAGAAGCTGTTACCCTTGCATCCTCTACGCCACCCCAGGATGTTAATTTTTTTCCAAAAGGAAAACAAACAAATTAATAAACCAGAGCTGTTTACTAAAAAATCTATTGTTGCCTACCCTTGCACATCCACCATCCCAGTATTGACTCAGTCTGAGCCCATATGATGACCCTGTTCTGAGTCATGCATTTATAAAAGCATAAAACCCAACTGTCTTGGCACTTGAAACTACTTGGCCCAAGTAGGTACATTCCACTTTGAGAAAAATCAAAGTCAAGGATGGTTGCCACAGTATCTGACCTAGTTTATCTTGCAACCTTCAGCTAAAACTAGAATATAACACAGATATGAAAAGAGACTGTTAGATCTTGTACTCCATCCCCTTGAAGACACAGAATTGCCACCTCCAGAACATTTGCTAGTGATCTGCCCACTCTTATTTTAAACACCTGAAGAGGCATGGGGGGTTCTCACTACACCTGGCATAATACAGCCTCCCGTACATTTTCCTGTCACTGTTTATGCCCAAAATTAAGTTTAAACTTTTATTCCCTTGATTGCTCCATTTATTCCTAGGTATTTTCTCACATAATTCACTAAAAAAACCAATCAGATTATTTTGACTACAATACATTTCAAGTACCTAAAGTAGTTGACCTATCTCCCCATATTCACTGCCAGCACAGAAATCCATCTATTTTTCAATATTTGCTCTCAAACTAGTTCTTCCAGATCCCCAAGTATTTTGCTGCTTTTCTTTGAACTTCACTCAAATTGTCAGTACCTTCCTGTTGATATGATATTCGGAGTTTTTGGTTGTGTTCACTTCATTTGTCCACTGCACTCTACTATCCTATAGGAATTCTCCTGAAGTTCTGCTTATTCCAAAGCAAAGACATTAGAGTCAAAAGCTACAGGTTTCGATCCAGGCCCCTGTTCAACAAAGCATTTCATTACATGCCTAACTTTCACCCAACACTTAAATCCAGTTGATCTCAGCAAGTAGAGATGAGCTTGAGCATACACTGAAAAAAAAAAAAAAAAAAAAAAAAAAAAAAAGATATTCAAGTCAGTGCTTTGTTGAACTAAACCCTCAGTTTCTGTAATCACTTGGACGGTTTATTTTCCATATTTGGCAAGAACTGACAGCACAATGTTTTTATGTTACAGGATTTTAAAATGAAGCTTCAAGAGAGTCCAAAATTGACATAATGCTTTTGCTCCTTTCTTAAAGTAAGAAAAAGAAATACTTCAGTAAATACACAGCAGTACAGTATGCATTAAGCCTATAGGATTTAAACAGGCAGTAAGTAGCTCTATATGCTCATTACTGCAGTACCCTCTCAAAAAAAACAAACAAACAACTATGAACAGTTTGAAAAAGCACATGTAAGATTTGCAGCACACACTGGTACCTCATTAGCCATGGCTGTCATTGCACAGTTAAATGGAGAGAACAACGTGGTCCATTTCTTAATTCTGATTTACCCAATGTCTTTAAATGCAATGGACTTAATTTACTATTTTACAAAAGATAGATTTTTAGGGTGGAAGAAGTGGGAAGGTAAGAAGGTACTAGCCTTTTGTTTTGGTGATGAGTTGACTATTTCCATCAGTCCCAACCCACATGACAGCAGATATAAGATTTTACATTCATCACCAGCAACAAATCCAGATGGCATAATGGGAATTTTGTGGAGAGTATTTAAAATCACTTCCAAATGTCTTCCATTGTTTACATGCAGAATACTCCACAACCTTTGTTTCCGCCTTGTTTTTTTTTGTTTGTACTTTTGTCTTCTTTGCCTTCCCTCTGTTGCCTGGTTAACACAGGCAGAGGCTAAGTGGGGACTGCAATTAAGCAGCCACACCAAGCTTAATCTGTAGACTACCTAATTGTAAGATTCAAGGTTTGGGAGGAGTGCCATCTGAGAAAGAAACAGAGAAGAAAAATTGGAAAATGACTGCTTCCTCTCAATCCATAAATGAAGAGACATGTGTTGTTAACACATTTGTACCTCAGTTCTTGAGATTAATCAGAGAAGTACCTATAGGCAATATAAATAAATGGTACATGTCTGTATCTTGGATCTCTTAAACAACACTGTGAACCCCAAAGTCACTCAGAGAGCGCTGCTCTCACCCTTAGCACAAACACTGCTGTTTAATAATGCATGCATGATTAAGTTCACTGTCTTCCCCACAGCATTTTTTTCTTGTGATTTTATAGTTTTCCAGATGAAAATAACACCTTCACTGTCACAGACTCCCTGGTGGAACCAGTAGAAAAACCTCCCCTGTGCTTCCTTAAATACCGCTGAGTAGCAAAGACTCATAGTAAAACTCTGTGCACAACTTGTTGACACTTTCTACTATAAAGGGAGGGAGCGTGGCAAAGAAACAAAAGCACAGAAACTCCTCTGCTGCATTGTACATACAGCTACTCATCTGTGCCAAGTCATCTCCTTTCCCTA
>NW_009953761.1:1413866-1416551 GCF_000747805.2 Chaetura pelagica | reverse complement strand
CTTTCCCTCCTGCAGCTCAGCATCTCCAGCAGCCTCCAAAGCTCTAACACCTGCTGGAAGGCTGAAACCCGACAGGCAGCAAGCACCGAGCCCGGGTTACATCCACAGCGTGCACTAATGGATTTTTTCAGATAGATGGCAGTGCACAAAGTGCATCCGAGATCAGTCCAGGGTCGAGATGCCATTTCAATACTCAAGACACTTTAACTAAGGGAATCACTGCAGTATCAAAAGCACTTTTAGAAAGGTCATGGCTTAGGACCCGATCCTGCTGCCCTGTGACAGCTCCAGCTCTTCTGAAGGGGTGAACTGTGAGCCAAGAACGGAAACATGGCAAAGAAGGATTTTACTCCCCATTCCTGTGAGTAGGAAAGGATTTTTTTTTCTTTTAATACATTCTACCAAACATAGTTTTAAAACACAAAATTAAAGGATGACTAATGAGACAAAGTCCAAAGAGATACTGCATATTGGATAGTGGAGATGATAACTCTGATTTTCAAGGGGTTTTAATAGCACAGACTTAGAAGTAGCCCAGCAATAAGAACAGGGTATTTCAAATCACTCTTGTTGGCAAAAATTCTACAGCTACTACTTAGTCTTGCGCCCTTTTCCTTCTAACAAACGTTGTTACCAAGCTAGGAGAGCAGAGTGAAATTTTAACCATTTAACTGTACTTACCCCAGCAAACCCCTTTCACACAAAAGCAAAATATTAACAAAGCAGCTAAAAAGCACAGGAGTATACATTACTACACAATTAGTAGTTCTGTACCTACTGCTTGGGGGTTTCGACCTATAGCTATCATGATGTGGAAGCATCCACCATCGTTTTGTTTTCTGTTCACAGTAGGGGGTTGCTAGGAAACAAAATACTATTGTCTGACTTCATGATCTATTGCCTGCTTTGCCTGGCAATAGAGTCTTTTAAATCTATTACTAGATTATTTTCTATTTCACAGAGAGATTAGGACTACCGTTAAAACACAGGCACAGAGACAGGAAGAGCAAAAAAATACTTCAGAATCCAAGGAGAAAAACTACCCTGAGGAAAATAATATCTGAAGCACTCTGGTGATATTTATACCCGCACACGTGTACCAGCGTTCCGTGACTGGATCTGTAGTTTTGCCGACTTGTCAAAGACTCTCTTGCTTCTGAGGATACAAAACGTTCTCTTACTCCTGGAGAGCTACTGTGCACTGCAACTTCTGTAAATACCACATGCTGCAGAACACCTGGTGCGGGTGAGCACACACGCCGGAGTCATTTTTGTTCTTGGAATTCAGCTGAGGGGAGCTTCAGTGCCTTGATTTCTTTATGTAATCATATTTTTTGTACATTCGGACAGACAGAAGAGTCCAAGACAATCCCCTACTCTCCTCCTCTCCCCTCCCCTTTGCCCGTAACATAGGTAGGTAGGTAGGTAGGTAGGTAGGTAGGTAGGTATGTAGGTAGGTAGGTAGGTAGGTAGGTAGATAGATAGATAGATAGATAGATAGATAGATAGATAGATAGATAGATAAAAGCATCAGAAAAAGAGATCTGGAATTGAAAGCCATAGTAGCAAATTTCACCATTTTTTACAGTGGCAAGTCTTTGCAAAGTGACACACTGAAAGATTATTAAAACAAGGCAAATGTGGGGGGCTATGAAGGCATCCTCAGAACATGACAGGGGACCTCAAAGGGAAAAAAACAGTCATACGTAAAAGCTGAGAGACAGATGAAGAGAGTTTGGCACAAAGCCCTAGAACAAAAGGTTTTAAATAAAACCTACTGATTAGTTGTTAAGTCTTTTATGTGTATCCACAATTTCACACCATGCACAACATGCACTATTTCAAAGTGCTTTCAACTTATTTATTGGTGTCTATGCATTTATCACTATTTTAAATTTTAAGAAAAAATGAATGAGGTACATTGCAAAAGACATCAAAGCTTACAGCAGAACTTCCAGTGCTAATAAATATAATAATAACACACAACACAAGAAAACACACAATTCATGGGAAGGATCTGAGAGCTTCTTGTCTCTCCTGCCCAGAGATGGATTTATTCAGCCTCCAACCTTCCTTTCCGAAACCAGGAGCCCTCAGCAGAAACACGTTTAGAATTGAAGAACAAAAGAGTAAAATGCAAGGGAGCTTTTTCCATCCCAGACAGCAGCGAGCTACTTCTACCGATTAGGTCAAGGCAGCGACAGACGGACACGACCCACAACCAATCCCACTCCTCGCCCGTGTAGGATACGGCTTGTTCCCCAGCTGGTAACCCACTACAATAACACTGCCAGTTACAAAACGGTGCCCAGAGGTTTATCTGTCCCTCACCAGTCGCACACCAAGATCCCATCACCTACATATTCGCGGAAACCTGTTTTTCAAGCACTCACTCAAGGAACGCGGAGAAAGAGGAGGAGAGGGATGGGACAGTCACCTCCCGAGCTGTCACTAGAAACTGCTCTGCAAACTGCAGGGGGGCTGCCGGGGTCCCTGCAGCCGCAGCCACCTGAACTCTCGGGGGGAGAGCGAGGTTTGCAGCCGGGAGGGACCGACCCCGGCTGCCCGGAATGCGCTGCCCGCCCGTCCAACGCCTGTATCCCGGGGAAGGCTGCCCGGAGCTACGGGAGCCCCGTCCCTCCCGCCGCTGCAGCATCAACCGCAATTTAAAAAAAGAAAAAAAAA
>NW_009953761.1:1356563-1412877 GCF_000747805.2 Chaetura pelagica | reverse complement strand
GGGGTGAGGGGCCTCAGGAAGCGGGGTGAGAGCCCGCGGCGCCGGCTGCCGGGAGGAGCGTCCCCCGCTCCGCTGAGGGGTGAGGAGTCCGTGGTGGGCAGCGGGGAGGGGTCCCCGCTGAGAGCCCCGGGGGCCGGAGATGGTCGGGGCTGGACGGGGCGACCTCCTTCAAGCCGGGACTGCTCCAGGCACCCCCGGCCGTGCATCCTGCCCTGAGTTTTCCCCGGGTCCTCCTCTCAAACCCCTCCGGCAAGCTGTTTACAGCACCCTGCCCATCTTTGGGAGCTTTACCCCATCCGATGGGATCGGTACTTCCTCTGGAAATCCTCCTGTGAAAAGTAATTGCATGTCTTACCTGCGGAGGCTCACGCTTCCCAGTTAGCCGTGGCTTAAACCCACCACCCCTTAGGGGAAACCCTTGCTACGAGGTCTCATGTGTTTTGCTTGTTCATCTCCCAGGCCAGAGACAACCCTCAAGTGTGTCAAGAGCACCTCCGCTCACCTTTCCTCCACCAACCATGGGCCAGCTGGCCAAGGACACCTTTTCATAGGAGAAGGTGCTGGGCTCAGGGGAGCTGGTGACAAGAAGAGCTTCCCCAAAGCCAAGCCCTGCTCCTAGAGATGCTGCCACACGTTGCATCTGGGCACAGAGTTAACAAAGGCTTTTGTGGCAAGATCCCGGGTCCCACAAAAGGTGCTTGCTGATCTCAACTCTTCCTGCTATTTGAATGGGAAAAGCCTGTTCTTCTCCTGGCCTGAATTACCATGCAGGACTGCTGTAAGCAGTCCCTCTCTAGAGAAGGTTGTGATTTAGTACCAGAGAAAGCCTGTGTATGCCCATTTATAACACATTTCAGCACACTTCTGGGTGACGATTACTTGGTAAATGAAAAGTGGCTGTGGCTGAAAGGTGGAAACGAACATCAGATATTAAATATTGCACGTGGCAGCTCTGATTTCTCGTGGTAGGAAGAAAATCTGATAGAAAAATCACCTGCCTCTCTTTTTCAACAGTACTTCTTTCACCACAGTGGTACTGATTTACATCCACAGGTATTCAGCTAATTGTACATGCTCACCAGCCCATCGATTTAGGTTTACCAGCAAGCACACTTATGCAACAGAAGCAATTTCCACACCACTGGGCTCATCTGATTTAAACAATACTGGCTTGTGTTGCCTCTGTGTGTAGCTTTTTTCCCTTGGCTGGCAGGGTTAGTGTCACAGCTTCAGTCTGAGAAGTGACAACAAATAATACTGACACAAATTATACTGAGCAACACAAGGACACACGTGTGGAGGAGAAAATATGGAAATTGATGCACTGGTTTAGGTAAGTGTAACTACCTCTGCCAAGGACCAGGAGCTACTCCTGACCCAACTGTGAAGATGTGGATTACTTGTTTCCCGACTGGTTCTTGCTTTGCTTTTCCATTATGATACAGATAGAGTGATATAAAAGAAAAGTTGCTGGAGGCACTTCTGTTAGATGTAGTCCTGATGAAAGTAAGATGTAATTGTAACTTGGCCATCACAGTAAAATGCATATTTTTAAGCAAAGGCCCCAAGCCTGTTCATTCTTAAGCAAGAACCTTCTAAACAGCACACAGGAAAGTCATGGGAAAACTCATGTGCGACTCATATTTCACCTGTACTGTAAATTAGCTTGCAGGACTAGTTAAAATATCACACAAACTCCCGTGTCTGGATATATTTCTGAAGTCTGTTGCCTTTATCTGTGTTAAATTTGCTTCTTCATCTCTTTGTCCTCACACTGGATGCAGCTGTGCTTAGGAACATACATACAACCACACAAGTATTTTAAACACGCTCCCCTTGACTGTTGCCTAAGCCTTGGTTGAAACAAAACAGAGATAAAAGAAAGTATCTCTGCCAGTGTTGGTCTTGTTGAAGGAAACTGACTAAAGAGTGAAAACACTTGGTAAGTTTATTTCATTATGGCAATTTAGGGTTTTCCTCTCCTTTCCCCTCATAGAACTGCCTGGACGAGTACACGCACAAAACCACACATGCAGAAATCTGCAGAAGCAGGTGTCACCTTCTTTGCATTAATTTTACTAACACTTTCATCATTTATTTGCTATTTGTAGGCCAGTACAATGTTTAGTTTCAGCCAACACCTCGCTTTGTTACGTTCAAAGTAGTGACTGGGAAGTTGCTGGCCTGACCCTGAAGACTTTGTAGTCTAATTTTTAAATAAGCAAAGGATTATTTTTCTTCACTTAAAAAAGGACTCCTTTTAGCTGTCGCATAAGCATGCATTATAACCAAAGACTTCAATCAAAGCTGCACAGACATATCAGAGAGCACAATTAGGCCCTCTGGACCTTTTAAAGCTTCAAAAATAGTCATGTGTAATTCCTTCTTCTGTGGATCCTGCAAGCTTTAAGAGAATTTTTGAAAGCTGTAAATTCCTATTTATCCACTAAGAGGCTCACAGGCAATCTTCCCCTAATGGTAATAGAACTGTAAAGCTGAGACATTAATATACACAATATGATACATTACGCAGGGATAGACTCGTTGGAGCCAACGAGAGGGCACCGTGGCTGTGCTGCTACAGAGTCAGAGCCTAGCAGGTTCACTGCACTTCCTCAGCTTCCTGCACAAGGGTTTTGCTGTCTGATTTATATTAGTACTGTTCAGTTGTCTCTTAAAAAAGAAAAATAAAATCAAAAACCATCTGACCTTTGAATCACTCATCTGCATTGGCTGGCAGCCGGTACTGGCGAATCAGAGGGCACAGTTTGCTCTAAATATGAGACAGCTATTCTTCAATAACCATGCTGTTAATATGCAAATCTCAGTCCTCCGCTGACTGTAATCTCCTGCTTCTGATTGGCTTTGGTGATGAAAGAAATTCATGTTTTTTGTTAGCAGGCTAAATCAGCTCTTCAGGTTCCCCCTTAAGATGAAGCGTTAGAAAGCCTTGGGAACACGCATGCTAGAGACAAACAGCAACAAAACAAGGCAAAAGGAAACAAAGAAAATGTTAATAGAAACATGATAAAATGGGAAAATGTATGTTTAAAAATTCTCCTGATTCCCTTTCTTCTTCCTGATTTTCTCTTGGGAGTTATGCCAGTGGCTGCAGATGGGCCATTTTTGTTCATTTCTTTCTCAGCCTTTGGCTTTGATATACAATGATGTGCTCGAATTAACAGCAGACTTGGATTTGTACTGAGAATGTAATTTCTGTCCTGGAAGACATGCACATGTCATGGGTCAGCTTTGCCTGCCTGCAGATGGAATGCTAGGAAGAAATATATCAATATGTATTGATAAATAGCTTGATATCAAAAAGGTGGATGGAGCAACTGAGCAAGAAACAATCGATGTTTCAATTCTTTAAAAGCCATCACAAAAAACAACCATCAATAACAGCACCAATATTGGGATATTCTTCACAAAAGGCCAGACTTGGTTAACCACTGAACTTGGCAGGACCTTTCCTGCAAAATACGAGCTGATAGGAATGATCATGCCAACTCAAACTGTCAAGAAAAACATTTCATTTTCCATGAGATTCCAATATGGCATACAAGAGAAAGATGTATTTCTTCATTACATGGTATAAAAATTAAATGGTTCTATCAAGTTTGGTAGAAGAAATTCTGTGGAACCTTCGCAGAGCTGAGTTGGACTTGGGTATCTCCAGAGTGGATGTGCAGCCTTCTCTGGCTTTTTCTTACACATTTTCCTTCATTCTTGTAATTCACTTTTTTCCTGAAATATAGCACCTGACAAGCTGTATTGTCTTCATTCCTGTCAGATGCAGCCAGCTCTCCTGCTTCCTTCTCTGAAGTGGCAGATGAGATCAGGTTAGTAATTTCTTAGATGTACATATGTGGGCTGAAATCAAGGTCCCAGTGAAATCAATACAGATTTTATCATTGGTTTTGTCACAGATGTGAATTTGCTTCTAGGAACTGGCAGCAGAGTGTTTTTTGAGGACTGGATAAGGATGACTCCAGATGAGATGAAGAAGGCCAGCTGCTGTTAGTGTACAGTTAGTGACCCTTTTCTTTCCTCAGGCTTTTTGCCAAGGGGGAGCTAGGTTATTTTGGGCAGGTGGATAACTTCTCTGATTAAAAAGAAGCAGTGTTCTGAGAAATAAGGTAACCTAACCTGTGTTTCCCACAAGGCATATAAGGCAGCTCCTTGTACAAATTTTTAAGCAGAGAGTGAAGCACCTGTGTAGAACTTGCATTAAGACTGTGATAGGGTGACCTGACTGTGAACTCTTGGACACCTTGGAAGGGCTGGGGGGCTGAGCTCAGAGGGTTAACCACTGAACTTGGCAGGACCTTTCCTGCAAAATACGAGCTGATAGGAATGATCATGCCAACTCAAACTGTCAAGAAAAACATTTCATTTTCCATGAGATTCCAATATGGCATACAAGAGAAAGATGTATTTCTTCATTACATGGTATAAAAATTAAATGGTTCTATCAAGTTTGGTAGAAGAAATTCTGTGGAACCTTCGCAGAGCTGAGTTGGACTTGGGTATCTCCAGAGTGGATGTGCAGCCTTCTCTGGCTTTTTTCTTATACATTTTCCTTCATTCTTGTAATTCACTTTTTTCCTGAAATATAGCACCTGACAAGCTGTATTGTCTTCATTCCTGTCAGATGCAGCCAGCTCTCCTGCTTCCTTCTCTGAAGTGGCAGATGAGATCAGGTTAGTAATTTCTTAGATGTACATATGTGGGCTGAAATCAAGGTCCCAGTGAAATCAATACAGATTTTATCATTGGTTTTGTCACAGATGTGAATTTGCTTCTAGGAACTGGCAGCAGAGTGTTTTTTGAGGACTGGATAAGGATGACTCCAGATGAGATGAAGAAGGCCAGCTGCTGTTAGTGTACAGTTAGTGACCCTTTTCTTTCCTCAGGCTTTTTGCCAAGGGGGAGCTAGGTTATTTTGGGCAGGTGGATAACTTCTCTGATTAAAAAGAAGCAGTGTTCTGAGAAATAAGGTAACCTAACCTGTGTTTCCCACAAGGCATATAAGGCAGCTCCTTGTACAAATTTTTAAGCAGAGAGTGAAGCACCTGTGTAGAACTTGCATTAAGACTGTGATAGGGTGACCTGACTGTGAACCCTTGGACGGGCTGGGGGGCTGAGCTCAGACGGAACTTCACACAGGCTTTTGATTAATTTGCCACAAAGAGAGAAGTTGTAAAAAAGATAGCTATGTCATAGACCTGTTTTGTTTGGGGTTTTTTTCTTTTTTTGTTCTGTCTCATGCATTTCAAAGACAATGGGAAGTATACAACCAGAAATGCAGGTGGATGTCTTAAACTAAAGGTTAGAAACAAAAGATTTTGACAAGAACCACTCAGACTTTCCACAGCAAAGGTCAAACACTGACCTCCATGCAAATTAGGATCACATCAGTTACTATAAAGGAGCTTTAATATTTCTGTTTGAGTAAAAAAAAGCCTGAAAAATGCACTATGTAATTTCTATATTCTATTGGGGCTTTTTACTCCAAGTGGTATTACCATCTCCTTCAAATATACAGAAGCATTCTCATTTAATAAATAATAATAAATCTAGGTAATAGTTAACCCTTAAATATGTTCTCCCTGGTCTTGCCCTAGGGAAAAAAATAATAATAATTTAAAAAATCCACATGCTTCAGCAGCCAGAGCTACAAGCACGTTCAACCATATAATTGACACAGCCGTTGAGGCAGCAGTGTTAACTCTGTTTTAAGCTTCCTCAAATCATCTAGCTTTAGAAACCATGTAACTTAATTGGATTGCTACAGACCTGACAGCTCCCCGTGTACCTTACACTAATGGTTGCATCCTTAACTGTAACATTGGATACATACACTAGCACTGTCAGTCCTGAGAATTCTCACCAGGCCTGCAGCTCGTCTTTCATCTTCCAGTAGCCAACAGAAAATGAAAAGAATTATGTCTCCTCCTCCCCAAATCTGAAAAATAAACTTTGGCAGAGTTTAAAACCACCATCTATCAGAAGCAGAATATTTGCGCCAAACCTCTCATCCTTGGCCATGCAGGTGATTGTTTGCCATGCACCTGGTTTCACTGAAAGACCGGTTTAACTGGCTCATCAAAATAACCACTGATACTTAGATGAGGAAAAGTCTGCTGAACAAGGTCTTTATAATCCCAAAGGAGAAAATATGAAGACAGTTTACAAGGCAGTACTACATATGCTCAGCGAACACGGAGAGAGAGATGGTGGGGGTAATAGAAGCTAAATAGCAGATGGACAAATTCTAAAATGCAGTTTCCACCTTAACAAAGCAAGAGCCAACAATATTTCTAAGCCAGAGATGTCCCCAAGGCATGAGTGACAGGTAGGTGCCAAATCATCATGGAAAGTCTGTGAGAATTAGATACCTCTCTGCCATGTGAGTCAGCATGCATCTCCCTGGCCTCAGAGGTATTTTGAAAGAGAAGAAAGAAGAGACCTTTTATGCTGTCCCTTTGCTCCTCATTTTCTGAATGCCCACTGTGCTTCACCACTATTCTCTTCATTTTGTAGCGCAGGGATCATTTTTATTTAGAAGTCACCCAAAATACCAGTAATCCTTGTTCCTAACTCTTAAATGGGTTACCCAGACATTACTGCCCCCTTTTTAATTATCTGGGGAGAGGGGCCTTGAAATTACAGAGTTGCTCAACCTTTCTCTTGTTAATATCAATAAATGTTAAGCTGCTACTGATTATTATTTTGTAGACAAATGTCTGTTTTTCTAACAATACCACAGGCATTTTTCAAAACAGACAAAAGCAAACATTCCAATGGGTTAGTCCTTTTCTTTTTTTTATTGGTTTGTTTGTTTGTTTGTTTGGGGTTTTTTGGGGGGTGTGTGTGTGTGTTGGTTTTTCAAACCAGTCATAATGACAGCTATGCAGAAAAATGATGTTCCAAATTAGCATTTCCAGACACTCTTAGGACACTGTAACCTTTTTGTTTAAGTAACAGTCGCTGTACTTCATTGTTGTAAATAGTCTAGAATTTTGTTCAGGAGGAGAAATCCTGATTTATTTATTTATTTCCTACTTAGTTCAGCAATCTCTTAAATGCAGCCACATCTGGGTGGCTCTTTAGCGATACACAGCAGTGCTATATAACATGATGATTGGGAGGGGAAAATAAAGACTAATGTATTTAGCTGAAACGGCGACTGAAATTTCCATAGGCACAATGATAATTACCTGAGCTGGCATTCTGCCAGGACACTGGGGTTAACACTATTACTCCTACAATACGCCCATTTATAGGAAATATGGGGGAAAAAAAAAAAAAAAAAAGGTAACAACAGGGTTGTTTTTTTTTAATTGAACCAGTGTGAACTCAACTACAGTAGGTTGCATTCCAATTAAAATTGACAGCCCAGTGAAGCGGGTACACATAACACACAGATAAATATAGAAAATCCAAGTTGTTCTCTTTGTCTTCTCTTGGCCGTGTGTTTTGTTTTGGTTTGTTTTCTGCTGGATATTTTGTTTCATTGTATCTTTTGATGCCAGGAAACTATCATTGACTGGAAACGCTAGCTTTTTGCAGACAGTTTTCATAATTTAAAATAAAGGTGGGAAAATATATCGTGTTAAATGTTTCAGCATTGCATTTTTTTCATTTTCTACAACGCACAGTATTAAAATTACATTGGCTGTGCAGCAGGAGATTAGAAAGAGCAGCTACTTTTAACCTTTAAAAGTACATGATGCTAAAGTAACTAAATCTGTCTTTGAAACACACACAATGCATGCACTACCAATTGGTAACCTTTAGTTAAACTACAAGCAAGCAATACCTAAAAAAATACCCTACCTAAAAATGCTGCAGAGTCTCATTCCTGAAAGGTAAACCCACTTATTTATTTATTTACCTGTTTATTTTAATTTCGGCTTGCAATAGCAACATGCATTGCACTGTTTACTCCTGGTTCTGTAGTCTTTATTCACATGAGTATGTCTTTCTCTGAGATGTAGAACCATGCAAACACCCACCGAGGTCAACAGGACTCTTGGGGAATTAATATTCCCCATCTGACAGAGGTGTTGCAAGGCACACTTCATTAGTGCTCTGAAGCACTCCAAGAGCCCAAGATAACAGCTGCTCTGTGTTGTAAGAAAATAGTACTATTCATTATTACATAAGAACTAAACCATGTTTGTAAGTGACCATTTCCTGAATCTTTTCCAAAGTTATTGAGTTTGGAGATATGCCTCCAAGCAAACCTGAGATTTAATAAAATGAAGAAAGCAAAGATGCAACTGGGTACATTTTAAGAGCAAAACAGAAGAAAGCTCCCCTGGGCTGTATCCTATTGACCTTTAGTTCCATCATTATTTTTTTCTAATATGTTTTCCCATTTAAGGCATTTCCACTGAATCCTTCCCAGGAAGCTCTGGGAAAGGATACAAACAAAGTGAGGTCTCTACTAAGCTAGTAACATCTCTAAAAATGGAGGGTTGTTTTAAGTTCTGCTGACAGCCAGGTTTAAGGGGGGAATCCCTCCAGGCTTTCGTTATGAATTTTCTATAAAATAATAAATGGTGCCATCTACTGGCTCTCTTCGCTTTTGATCAGTGTCAGTGTTTGTACAGTATAGCTACTCCAAGTAGCCTAAGAACACCAAAGAAATCAAGCCAACACCACTGCAGTTAACATACTTCCTGACAAAAGATCTTGGAGTGATTTACAGGGGTTTCCATAAAGCAAACAAGCCTAAAATGAAATAAAGAGAAGTAGGGGAAAGAAAAATGGCAAGTTGCAAGCAAGGGAGAAAAGGCAGCATTCCAGCAGACATGTGAAACTGGATGAAGGGTTGATACTGAAGATAGTTGCAGGTAAGCTGAGCCAGATGCAGCCATCCCATAGGAAAAATCAGTAATGGGCCTCCTCAGAGAGAAAATGAGAGTTTCTCCATTCCCTCCCAATTAATTTTCTGTTAGAAAAAAATAGCAAATAATCTTGTTTTTTTTTTCCATCCACCCACTAGTTTCTACTTTTAAACAAAGAAGAAAATGTAAACAGCCCTGAAAGAAGAAATATACAGATAGACAGAGAAGTTATGAGTCAATTTATCTCTCTGAGTCCAGTATTTTTCCTGATTTAAACAAGGAGCAAGAATTTACTTTCTGACTTATGCCACAGAAAGCTAGATGAGCAGTATCATGTTCTGCTCTTACCTACACTAAGACATTTTAGCAGCTCTTATGAGCCCAAACTGGACGCACAGAATAAAAGGATTGCTATGGAATATTATTTTTGTTTTATTTTTTTGTTTTATTGTATTTTGTTGTTGTTGCTTTTAATGTGTCTACATAATTTGCTTGGAAAAGCAAAATCAGCCATAGAGCTATTTTAGTCTAATTTCCTAAGAAACAAGTTCAATTGCAGCATCTGGAAAAGGGGAAACTGTCTCAAAAACAGAGTTTTGTCAAGTGCTTTACAAAAAACAGACTGACAGTTTGTGCTCCTTTGGAGGAAAAAGCATGTGAGGGAGCTCTTAAACCCACCAGACGCAAATCCTCTCTATCAGTTCAGCTTCTCGTAAATACATTTGCCATGATAGTCTTCACCTGCTAAGAAACAGATAAGCAAGACAGGATGGAAATGCAGGATCATCAGGACTTTTCTTGCTACAAACAGAACCTGTACCAGAGAAAGTTACAGCTTCTTGGGCTCCAGCTTCATCTCCTGTCAATGAAGATCATGCTTATCTGTGCCTCATGGAGTGCTTTTAGACTTTAAAAGTGCAACAAATCACAGAAATTGTTTCTTGACACAGGTGAAGGTTGAATCACAAGTGCAGACAGAGTCAGCAGCAGAGTCTCATCTCCACTACTGGACCCCAAGTTTAGATTTTTATACAGCACTCAGGAGTTTTGGCAGCAGCCACAGGCTGAGGAATTTCAAGCAATACAACCTCATCTTGAATTGTGCTGTAAAGGAATGGGAACACTGGAGCTTCTGTGGAAAGCCTTTCACAGACCCCTTGAAATGAGAGGGTTTTGGAAAGTAAAGAGCGCATGTTGAGAACTTTATTGCCACATGTACAATCAATCAGGGCTTTCCAAGGTGAGTAACTGAGGACCACAAAGAAGCCTATGACAATATAAGTGCTATACATTTTGTGATTAGCATGCAGACTCAGTCTAACCGACTGAGTTCATGTTAATGTGTGCACACAGTTTCTTCTTGCTTCGTTTTGTTTACCCAGTAGATAATGTCCTGATATCACAAACCTCAAGTCCTATAGATTTGTTATCCTGTTAGATACAGGATCTGTTTTGTAGCAGTCTTTCATTAGTCTCTCTTTACACTTCTCATCACTCTTAGATTAGTGTAAGATTATAGCACAATGAAGAGGATATTCTGTACATTGATTCCTTCCACCAGGCAAGGCAGCTTCTGTCCCAGTTTGGGTGTGAAAGGGTAAGAGCTCTCTTTTTGGCCCCAACTCTAATCTTCTGTCTTAAATAGACCCCAACTAGTCCATAGTGATCTCTTGAACCACATTAGGTTTAAGAGGCCTAGTTCCTCTAAGAAAGGCACTGAAAAAATTTCCGTTCTCCAGCTCCAATAAGACATTCTCCAGACCATGTGCAGCACTGCAGAAATTGGCTACCTCTCTGTGCATGAAACTTAAGGCTTTCAGTTCAGTTCTTGGCTCCAGGAACAGGCAGGGAGCAAGCATGAGTCTCAGCAGCAGATAAGGACTTTGCCAATCAGTCTGTTTGGGGACATCCACTGATGAACACTCCTTTTCTCTTAGCAGTGACTTGCCATCTCAAAGAGCTACAGATATGGGAATGATGACAAAGAAAGTGAAGAAAGGCATCACTTTAGTGCAATTGATCATTTTTCCTTAACTGTGCTAACGAAATTTGCTGCAGAATGTTGTAAGGCAGCTTGGGTTTGGCAGACTCTTTGTAGACCAAAAGACAATTTTTCCTTCAATACAGTGGCAAGTGACAATGATGCTATGTGACTGCCACGATGTGCCACCATTTCTAATGCATTTTGCTGCTTTCTTGAAAAACCTGGTGATAATCATAAAAGAAGGAAAGCAAAATGGCCCAACATACGTGCAAAAAACCGCGCTGGATGAGAACTGCTATGAAAGCAGTGGTTCGTAAACAAGGGATCAGAACTCAGTAAGGGTTATAAGTGTGACAAGAGTTCTACTGCAAAAGCAGGATTCACAACCAGGAAAAAAAGTAGTAAAAGACTGCAGTTGCAACTGGAAGATAATTCATAAGCACACTGGAACAAATGGAAAAGTTTGGGAGCTGTTCCATCAAACTGTTCCCATTTAAAGAACGGCAGCAGATTAAATCTTTATGCTATGTAAAATCAAACTCTCACATTTTCTTCTTCTCCAGAGATTACTGGCTACATATCTGAGTATTTCTGCAGTAACAACTGTGACGTTGTCTTCTGTAATGTCCCTGCCATAATTTACATGCTCTGGGACTGTAAATGACTGTGATTTTACTGCTTTGGGGGAGGTACTACATCAGAGATTCCATCTGCCTTTCCCTTCTGAGACGAGTTGCTAAGTTCTCTGTGGTTTTTAAGGATTTTTTTTCTGGTTTTCATTAAAATGAAAGAAAATTAGAATACTACACTCATTAGAGATCAGCCATTTACAATGCATTAAAATAAAAATATTTTTTAATTGAAAGGATATAAAATGTCTTCTCAAATCAACAGTGCCTAAATAGAAGGAATTTTACTGTCCATGTGGATTTTTTTTTAAACTATGTGTCACCGTTTGACTCAGGTCCGACAACAATGCTCTCGATCCCCTCCCCCTCCCACCCAGGTAGGGAAGGAGAGAGAGAAAAAGAGAGAGACTTGGCTGGATTGAAAACTAAACTACACAGCTTTAATTAAAACACTAATGAATCATACAAGAAAATATATACAATTATATACAGATATATTCAGGAATGGGCAAAAGCCTCTCGCCTCCCCCCACCCCAGCAACTCCCACAGCACTTCCCTGAACTGGTAAGAGTCCCGAGGAATCCCGGAGCTGCTGCTGGAGAAAGCAGAGAGTTATGGGGGTCACGAGAGATCAAGCCTGAGGATCGACGGTGACGGATGAACAGAGTCCTCCCTGGACGCCGGCCATGGACGGAAGAGAAGGGAAGAAGAAGAAGGAAGGAAGTTGTCTTCTGTGATCTCTGACCTTCCTCTGAGCTACGTAGATATATGGAATGGAATATCTTTGGCCAATTTTGCTGTCCGTCTAACTCAGCCTCCTACGGGGGGGTCACAGATCTCCCCATAGTGTCTGAGCCGGCAGAGTGCAGGTGCAGCCTTGAAGCCTCAGTAGTTAGAAAAACATTCCACTGTCTTATCAGCCTAGCAGAACACACTGTTGCTAGTTACAAGAAAGCTTACTGAAGGAAAAAAAAATCAGTAAAAAGAAAAATTGGCTTCACCCTGGCTCAAACCAGGACACTATGTCATGTGGAAAAATGTCATCCTCTACAGGGTTAATTTCCATTCTTTCACTGTTGATGGATCTTTGTATTTCCAAGTACAGGAGGTGGAAATTGGAGATGCTGGCAGAACCATCAGTGGAATACCTCAACACAAACCATAATTTAGGATTTAAAAAGGACTGCTTTGCCTTGACTTTTCTGAATGTTACCACCTCTATACCAGACACACACAGAGGAAAAAAAGACTTTTTTTGCTGTGGTACTTTGAAGAGTTGGTGACCGGAAGTTACCTAAAATTAGTGGTGAAGATAGGCAAAGAGAAAATAGAGTCTTCATTTAAACCAGACACCCAGATTTTACATTGCTAAAAATAAGTGGGTTATATCTATGCTGTATTTTAGCTGCAAGAATGTCAAGTCCAGATGAAGCCAAATGTGTTGCTTTCTTCTGTAGCACATGAAAAAAGAAAGAGTCACATCCACAGGGTGACTCATGCTACCTCTAACAGGCATCAATTTTAGCATGTACACTGGATGTGCTTCTCATTCCAAGAAGCCAAGACAATTAGCTTACATTAGCTAATGCCTAAATGGCCATATATTAGACAAGATTAATTCCAGCACAGCTAAGTGAAGTACATCACTGCGGGGCAGTTCTGTTTTCTTAGAGCAACTAATTTCCTCAAAACACTTATTTGAGGAGAGGGTGAATCACCTTCTTACAGTACCTCTCTTTCACAGAGGAAATCTAGCTCATTCGTTTACATTCATGGTATGGCTAAAGTCAGGCAAGGAAAATCCCAGACAACAACCTTCACTGCAAGTCATCTTCTGCCTTACTGTCCATTAGACTATTAAAAGTCTCTTTTCCACGCTGGAGAGGGGGCTGATCAGCTAATATGGCATCCAAGTGCAGGCTGTGGAGAGAAATGTTTTGCAGATAAATCAGTTGGAATTCCAGCACTGAAGAACTGCAGTAGTGGATCTACTGAGGAACATCATTCCCAGTTGGAGTTTATTAGGCACATCTGAAAAGTAAGAGAATTAATGGCTGTGAAACAGATCGTTTGCTCTCATGATCACTAAAACCCCATTGAAAAGGTACTCCCACTTGGCTATTGATTCAAACTAACTGTTAGCTTAAATAAACATGTCCTGAACTCTGCCCTAAAGATGATTGTCAAGTACGAATGAGGAAGAGATCAAACGGACGTGTATTTCACCCTGGCAATTTGGACTCAAAAGTCAAAATTTCTCTTTTGTTATGTCTAATAATTATGCCTCATTTTCCATTCAGGAACAAAAAAAAAATATCTCAACAAATGTATTTCCAATCAAACATTTCATCAGAATTATCTGCTTTTGTACTAAACTTCTAATTTTAGTATAATAGCATGTTTTCTATTAGCAGATCTTTTTTTTCTCTCATTTATATTTGACCTTCTATACATCATTAATTAAAGTTGTTAGCATCACAACATGTCAGCTCTTCTTTTGTTCCATTTACTTCTAAAAACAATGTTGCATTGCTGTTTGTTTTTTTTCTTATCAGCTGCTCTTTTATGCTTTTTGAGAGCTTTTGTACTGTTTGCTTCCCAGTGTACATTATTTTCCACGCTTATGTATTAAAAGCAAACATAATTATACTAAATGGTATCAGAAAATGAAATCATTTGGGAAATACACTAATGAAAGTTCAACATTCCCTTTGTGTAAGAAAATTAGCAATCTTGAAGGTCTAACAAGCATGGTGAAGAGAGTCTCTGGTGCCAATAACCTAAAAAGTCATCAAAATCTCCTGTGTCATCATCTACTAATGTAACATCAAGGGGAAAAAAAAACAACCAACCAAACAAACAAACAAAAAAACCAACAAACAAACACTGAGAAAAAAACCCCAAACAACACAAACTCAATTGGAAAGAAACCCATCTGCAGCTGCCTGGGCAATATGAAGGCAAAGTAAGTTAGATTAAGTTTTTAAAGTGTCAACTAAACTACCTACAGGTGTAATTGCCAACGTATGATTCCTTTTTCACCTCCACACTTAGCAACATGAGTGGAGTTAGACTAGACTAAGGCTGCAATAAATCAGCACCTGATCCATTAGTTCCTACTTTTCAAGAGGAAATTGAAAAGCCTTTGAAATTCTCACTTATTATATTTCTGAAAATGGAATGAGCATGCTCTGTAGCTTCTTTTTAGGTATAATCCATATGCACCAAAGGAGTCAAACCACCAAAACATTGTGATTGCTACTATAAGAACTGAAGTGGTGTTAAAATTAATGTAATGAGTTACTTTTGATTTCATACTTTGTTCCCTCTTTGAATAGCGAGGCGGTTCTTTGTTGTTTTGTGAGTACTAATTGCTGCAATGCTGTGTTAAATCATTGTTATGCTGGTTTTCTTGAGCAGCAGGATGGATAATTGAATAATTACAAAGGAGAAGTTCATTAAAATGGGTATAGCTATAGTAATGAGATTTTCCAGCAATTCAGTCAGGGCTTGTGTACAGTTATGCAAACAATCTATTGAAAAACTTTCTTTTCCTACCTAGAAGATCAAATCTTTTCTGCACACAGTTTCTCTCAGAAGTAGACTGGGAAGTGACAACAATTACACTGGGCTTTCTTCTCCATGTGCTACTGTGAGTTCAACCATAATATTCCTCCATTAGGTGTAGCTCACCGAAATTCAAATTCTGTGTGTAAACCCACATCTCCAGTGTGTTACAGATGTAGGAGCTACTGTACACAACTGAAGAGCCTGCAGAATAACATAGAATGTCAATGAGAAAACTCACTTCCACTTTGGTCATTTAAGCAGCTTCTTCTCTTGTGCAGAAGACAGCCAAATGTTGGGGCCCATGATGGTTGAATACACCTGAGCCATTAGGCCATGCAGTAAGGAAAATCTGCAGTGTTACGCTGCAACAAGATCTAGTTGCTACCTCTCCAGCTGCCATACCTAGTGCCTTAAAAAATTCAAGCTGTTCTGCTCCCTATGGGGAAGCACTGGAGGTGCCACAAGGAAGAGAAAGGCATTCCATGGGAACCTGAACCATATGTATACCAAGCAAATCTCAGAGCTTGGTTCAAAGAATGAATTAATAAAAAGTAACCTTGTAAGATTCTACTGGTACTTGTAGGACTAGCAAAAGGATCAGTACTTTAGATCTTTAGCACAGATCTCTGTCACATGAGTTAATGGACATTGGCAATAAGGGTAGGCTGTGATTTCCCAGAGGAAAGAAAGAGAAGAGATTATCTGCTGCTGACTGTGGAGAAATTTTCAGATTTAGGAACCTCACATTCCACTATGGGATCTGTAGTCTAAATAGAACACGGGCTTTTTTACTCCCTCCACCAATTTAATCAAATCACAGAATCAAATAATTTTTGCTTGAAAAATTCCTTTTACTTCCACCCGTTGCAGCCTGTGTCTGACTCCTATTCCAACTGCATCCGCATTTTCAAGGGACCGCTCAGCATTTTTCTGGTCACTAGGTACTAATTTTAACAGTCTGGGTTACAAAGAAGAGACAGGAAATTCTCATCGGTGCAAGTATTTTTGGCTACTGGTGAGTTGGTTCACATTAATGGAATTCTAAAGGTCTTTAGAGGTGTTCAGAGGAAGACGTGAAAGTAGTGAATTATGTAGGGGTAGTACTACAATGACACTGCTAGCTGGTCTGTATATCCTGAAAATTCAGAAAATAATTCTCAGTGTGCTAAAACCGGAAAGACAAGAAGATAATACAGCAGAGTAGGAAGGAGGGAGTGTCTTTATAGACCATGAAACCATAGAAGAATTACTTCTTACGACTTGTCGGCAGAGGCAGACTGCGGGGGAGCAATTGTCTTGCCATGGGAGAATTCAATTTCAGAAATGCAGCATGGAGGTCACACAACTTATTACAGTTTCTAAAATTACTCCCTGTGATCCCTTAACACAGAAAGTATTACTGCTCTCGATACAGAGCAACTCAATTATGGTCTCACTACAATGGGTAGAGCTGTATTAATTCCTGGCCTGGAGTAGGTGAGGGATAACAGGAGATGATAGATGGAATTTATGTCATGTAATTTTAATCATCTACCGTGAGTTCAGAGCTAGTTGCCCTGTCTCCTTCTGCAGGCAACAGAGGGAATTAGACACCGACAGAAGGCAAGATGCGCCAGCTATCTTTGGATTCTTTGTATCACCTCATGGTAATTATCCAGAAGGTAGATTTCTTCCTATCCAGATCCCCTCCACAGTCAATGCAAAGTGCAAGGCACCACCAGAAAATGAGCTATTAAATTCTAAAAAGTTGTTGAAGATGGGCAGGGTGAATCCCTTGCACAGTGGCTGATGCTGCAAAATGGCTTATTTCCCATGGTTGAATAAAATTGCGAGTGAAGCTGACTGGGGAAAAGCAGATAGGGAAAAAAAAATATATTAAAAAAAACAAACAAACAAACAAACCATAACCCAAAACAAAAGAAAAATGGGAGTTCTATGACAGAAACTAAATAGATGCTTAAAAACCAAAGATTGTTTCACCAAGTAAAAGGAAATCTTTAGCTAAATCATAGAATCATAGAATCTTAGGGGCTGGAAGGGACCTCGAGACATCATCTAGTCCAACCCCCCTGACAGAGCAGGGTCACCTAGAGTACATCACACAGGAACTCATCCAGGTGGGTTTTGAATGTCTCCAGTGAGGGAGACTCCACAACCTCCCTGGGCAGCCTGTTCCAGTGCTCTGTCACTCTTACAGTAAAAAAATTTTTTCGGATATTCACCTTGAACCTCCTATGCTCCAATTTATACCCATTACCCCTTGTCCTATCACTGGTCATCACTGAGAAAAGCCTAACTCCGTCCCCCTGACACTCACCCCTTACATATTTGTAAACATTGATGAGGTCACCCCTCAGTCTCCTTTTCTCCAAGCTAAAGAGACCCAGCTCAAAAGCCTATTCTGGTTCACTATCAAATGGAAATAGCTGTTAGAACCAACCTCCCACTACTCCCACGTGTAACATATGGAAAACATGACATTGAATGTCATACATAAATAAGAAGCTTACAGCTCAGGAAGCCAGAGAAATACAAAGAAAGATACGTGGCCAGCAATGAGACAATAAAGGGGAAAAAAAAAAATGTTGAGCAATGCTGTAGTAGCTGTTGTGGCTTAAGGATATAGGGCTTGGATACATCTTACATCACTTTAGACATCAGAATATAGTTATTTACATCTGAGTTAGTGACCCTTCACTGCCTTTACAGTCAATTGAGAAAAATGGGACATTTTAGGGCACAATTCCTGTCATCCTAATGTTACTATACAAATCACTTCAAATGGAACATCCCCAGAAGTGTTTCTTCACCTTAATGACTAGGAAAAAACCCCCAACACAACAAACAAACAAAACAAACAAACAAAAAACAAAACCACAAAACAACAAAAAAACCCTGATGTAACTGGGGAAAAAATGGAGATATCCAAGTTCTCCTCTGCCAAAATGTTTACTTGTTTTTTCAGCTGCATCAGTTAACAGAATATGAATGCATCAGCCATTAAAGAAGTCTTAGCAACAGCATGTACTCATAATTTGAGAGGTGGTAATAATAGTAGTAGAGAAGCACAAAGGGAAGATAATATATTTGTCTTACACTGCAGCAGGGCATTCCAGTCCTTTAGTAAATGTGACAGGTATGACAAAACATAAGGGTAAAACTTTAATCATGAAACCCAGGTAACTTTTTATCCAAGTTGGCTGAGAAGGCTGCTGCTCTATTGCTGTAAATTTTATATGCATGTTATAAAGTCAGGATTCAGTAGAAGGAAATTATGCACCAATACCAAAAAAAAAGGGGAAACTGATAAAAGGAGGTAACTGCATGATCATTAATGTGAATCTCTCCTCCCTCTCCTATCAAAAGCCCCCACAAAATTGAACTCTTTGCTCCAAAATAAGCAGCTGTAAGCAAAACTTTAAATGTGGGTGAAAAACAGACTGGCTGTGCTATTTCTGGGCTTGTCTCACACAAAATAGATGTTTAATTGAGTATTTTAAATTAAGGGTATTTGCTCTAGGATTCTTTTGTAGTGACTGGAAAGAGCCAGACTCTACCATAAGGCATGGCAAGAACTGAACCAGCTGCAGGATGCCTTTCTCTTGTCAAATATGCTGGAAGCCTCAAGCAATGACATTCATACCTTGCCTTTAAGCTTTCCAGAACACTGACCTTTAGACAGAACTGCATTTTCAGGCCAAAATATTCAGTCCAGGAAGGGTTATTTAGAGAAGCCTGAAAACAGGTTATATAATATGTTGCAAGTCCATCATTACTAGATATTGTCAGTTTTAGTCAGCTCTATGTCTGACCTAATATTTTTTAAATACACTTTTCAGTAAACAGCAGCAAGCCAATGATCTTAAAAAGAATAGTTCTTACTAAGAAAAAAGTAACCTAAAGAAAAGTTTGTGAAGGACTGCTTTTATCTCACAGAAAAAGCCATTACTTTAATTTCTTTTAAAGAAAAAAAGTGTAGTCCTTCTATTTGTAGTTGGCTTTTTATTTTAATTTGGATTGGAACAGAAGGTCTGGGGAAATTGGCCAAATTATTTTTCCTTTAAAAAGGGATCAATAATTAAGAATAAATAAAATTAACCTCCCAATAGTTGTTTGCGGTTGGAGGATTTAAGGTGCTCAGCATTTCCCTTTAATCCTGCCTCTCCTGAAATAAAATAGCACTGGAGAGTATTCACCAGGTTGTGTAGAAATACTAATTATTCTCACAATAAGTACTGAGGTGTTTAAGGAAAGACTGGATGTGTCACTTAGTGCCACAGTCCAGCCGATGTGGTGGTGTTTGGTCATAGGTTGGACTTTATCATTTCAGAGGTCTTTTCCAGCCTTAATAATTCTATGATTCTCTGTGATTCTGTGATCCTCAAATCGAAACATGCCTTTAATATGTAAAAAGATATTTTACCACTAGAGGGAACTATTAGACTTTATTGTAGGTAGGGAAAAAAAGCAACTGCCTTTCAAACTGTCAGTGCTAGTTCCACTGCAGAAAAGTCTTCATAGCTTTGTTGAAAAGACTGCAAGTGATTTATTACGTTTATTATTATAATGTGTAGATGATAGAAAAGCATTGAAGCATTTATGTGACATTTACTCAATCAGTATTAAATATATGGCATATTTATAACATAATGGGACATTAAGAAGCTTGCTGCTCTTCGAAAGATTCAGAGAATTTTACTGAATTCTGTAAAAGTAGACTATGTTAAATTAAAAAGCTACTGAAAAATGTAGAAACATTCAGGTGATTTCCTAATAGCAAAAATCTCTGTTTGACAGAGAGCATAGTCCTTTGCTCATTACTGTAGCAACCGTTTTCAACCAAAATTACATTTAGTGACATGATAAAGCTGTCACCTCTGTCTGCTTTCATCCAGAAGGGCAATGTGCAGTGCAATTCTCATTCTTTTTGGGGGTAAGGAGGGTAGAGACTTTGTTTGTTTATCTTGCTTTGTCCTTTGCAGTTTGTGGTTCACTTTTTTTATCTTCATTTTAGATCTCAGAAGATCATCATGGTTGGAAAGGACCTCTGAGATCACCAAGTTCAACCATCAGAACAAAACAAAAACCTAAACAAACACAACCAACCACATATACTTCACCAAAAAGCACCCACAAAAAAAAAAAAATAATCCTATACTTCTGCCGCTAGAACATGCCCTGAAGTGCCACTTCTACACATTTCTTGAATACCTACAAGGATGGTGACTCAACCACCTGGCCAGCCCCTTCCAGTGCCTGACCACTTTTAGTATAGAAATTCTTCCTAATATCCATTCTGAACCTCGCCTGCCACAACTTCAGGACATTTCCTCTGGTCCTGTCATTATTTACTTAGGAGAAGAGACCAACACCCACCTCCCTACAACGTCCTTTCAAAGAGTAATGAAACCTCCTCTCAGCCTCTCTTCCCCATACTAAACATGCAGAGTTCCCTCAGCTTCCCCTCATATGACTTTTTCCCTAGACCCTTCACCAGCTTGGTAGCTCTCCTCTGAACATGCTTCAGCACCTCGATGTCCTTGTAGTGAGGGGCCCAAAATTGAACACAAAGTGCAGCCTCACTAGTGCCCAGTACAGATTGTGCCTGGGGCACAATCACTTCCCTACTCCTGCTGCCACACTATTCCTGATGCAGGCCAGGATGCTGTTGGCCTTCTTGGCCACCTGGGCACTCTGCTGGCTCATGTTAAGCTGGCTGTCAACCAGCACCCTTTCGTCTTTTTCTGCTGGGCAGCTTTCCAGCCACTCTTCCCAAGCGACCACTTTGTTAGGTCACTACTTGTTGCTTCCTCTAAATGTTAAGAGAAGCCAAGTGAAAGAAAGTGCTACTTTCAGCAGGCTGTGAATTCTTTTTGCTCAGTCCATGTTTCTGAGGCAGTTCATTGCACTGCCTTAATCCTGCCCCTGAAGGAGTGCCTCCTGCAAAGCAGACAACTACAAGAAAAACATTTCAGTACTGCTTGGAATTCCTCAGGAAGACGCTGTCCCTACATAACTCAGAGCCACATGCTGCAGCTGCATTTGAACAACAGAACTAATCATTACTTCAATAAAAATATATTAATAAATTTCAGAAAATTGGGTAAGAGTTCTGCAGGTTGATTGTTTTTTTTTGTTTGTTTGTTTTACTCTTTGCAGCATGATACACTCTGTACAATGTGGCCACAATTTCTTCTTCCCCTGAAGCATCATGTATGAACCATAGTGGGATAGCATGCACATGGCTCTCTGTACCTGACTTTCCTGAAAACCAAAGCAAAGTCTGCAACAGTGGCAAAGTAGCATAATAAAATTGGTGCCTAACCCCAAACCACCTTCCCTCTTCTACTATGTATCACATGTAACCTTGTGAGAGCAAAGATCTCAGCAGGTCTGTGTTATCTGACACATTTCTGCTTCAGCATCTGAGGTTGTTGGGTCATGTGAACAGGTTTCATGGGGAGCATCAGTTTACAGCATGGGGCAACCATAGAATCACACAAAATCGCAGAATGGTAGTGTTTGGAAGGGACCTTAAAGATCCACACCTTCCACTAGACCAGGTTGCTCAAAGTACCCTCCAACCTGAACTTGAGCACTTCCCTGGGCAAACTGTGCCAGTGTCTCAGCACCCCCTAAATAATTTCTTCATAATATCCAATCTAAATCTAACCTCTCTCAGTTTGAAACCATTCCCCCCTCGTCCTGTAACTACACACCCTTGTAAAAAGTCCCTCCCCAGCTTTCCTGTAGGCCCCATTCAGGTACCAGAAGGCCACTATAAGGTCTCCTTGGAGCTTTCTCTTCTCCAGGCTGAAGAAACCCAATTCTCTCAGTTTGTCTTCACAGGACAGGGGCTCAAGCCCTCAGATCCTCTATGTCCTTCCTGCGTTGGAGACTCCAGAACTGGACACAGTACTCCAGGTAGGGTCTGACCAGAGTGGAATAAAGGGGAGAATCACCTCCTTTAACCTGCTGGCCACACTTCTTTTGATGCAGCCCAGGACACGATTGGCTTTCTGGGTTGCAAGCACACATTGCCAGTGATGTTGAGCTTCTCATCAACCAGCACCCCTAAGTCCTTCTCCTCTGAGCTGTTCCATTCTCCATTCTCCACCCAGCCTCTATCTGTGCTTAGGATTGCCCCAACACATGTGCAGGGCCTTGCACTTGGCCTTGATGACTTTCATGAAATTCATTAACTAAATCCTTTCCTTTTGCACCTGTCAGTACATTGGCTGTATCACATGATGTGATCCAATTTGGACCACCATTGGAGTTCCCCCAATATGTTCCTAATGATTTACACTACATTGCTAGAATAAATCCAGTTTCTGATGCTCTAAACTTTAGCTAGGTGGTGGGTGGAATTTGTTGGATGGTAAGTTTTTCCACGTTCTTATTTATTTACTTGTTTGTTGCTGCTTGCTCTCTGTTTTCCTATTCATAGTGGCCGGTCACTCTTCTTCCCATTGCCTGCAGAGCTCTGAAGCCAGAAGTTCTTACTTAGCTCCACGCCCATCCTCAGGAATGACTGACACAGATTTGGCAGCAGCCTTCTCCACAGGGAGCTGGGAGAGCCTCATGTAATAAGAACACAAAGTGCATTCGCTGAGTAATTCCCTGGAAATCACAAATCATTCTCGTACTGCCTGTGCTTGCTTGCTGAGGGAAAAAAATGCTCTGAGATCAACCTACTGCTGTTCAACATTGTTCCAAGAAAAGCTGGTCCCAGCAGGCTGCCAGGATTTGTTGGAATTGGACATTTTTATAAAAAAGCTACGTACATTTATTTTTTCTTCATGTTGTACAGGCTGCTGGTAGTTGAGAGATGGTGGTAATTTATATTTCCTTGTTGCAGCTGATTTTTTTCCCACATGGGGTTTTCTCCTCATTAACTGCAATTCAACAGTAAAATGTTTATATCTCTCTTATATTTATTACCTGTTAAACATTGAATGCTCAACTTGAAATGCTACACCTGTGAAACAATGTAAATTCTGTATGATACAAAGTTCTGTTTAATTAGCAGTGTGCAAAATGTACTAGAGCCTGTAAAATGTGATGTTTGGCACATGAAACAACTGAATCCAGCTTTCAGGTGTATGCAGTGACTGAACTTCTGCAAGTTCGGTGGGGACTGAGGACAATCAAAGGTTCAAAGACCAGAGATGAATCAGCTCAGGTGCACAGGCAGTTGAGTTAAACACATAAATAGTATGTTTATGTGGTAAGAGAGATTATAATTGTGGTAGTTAACTAGGACAGTGAGGCAGGATGACAGTAACAGTCAAAGTCTGTATCTTATAACAAATTATTTCAGAGATGGAACAGACTTTTTGCAACACATTGGATTTTGTACTAAACAACATTTGCATTAAAAAGTTCATAATCTATATAGTCGTAAGCATATGTAAAATGGAGTAAGGACTAGCTAACACATGTCCATAGACAATTGTTAAAGAAATAGCAACATGTGAAGCTGGTATTCATAGTAGAATTCCACAGGTATTTGTATTATGATCAATGCTAGTATTTTTCGTTGGTATGGTATTAAAGATAAACTTATTTCAAGCATAATTTCTTAATTAAATTAGAACTGAACAGTAGCACATAGCACAGCCACACATTAAATACTAGAACTATAGTTACATTTTGTGGCAGGCAGGCTGAGAAGCTGAGGTGCATGTTAATTTCCAAAGCTCCCGCCATTCATATGGGGATTTAGCTAAACCGTGTATTAGATCCCTTCTGGCCTGAACAGCTGAGTTTCTTCTTGATAAAACCAGGACATTAATTGGAGGGAATCACAAATGGCCAGGGCTCTTTTTGATACGGAGTTCAGCTATGAGCAAATGTAGGGGAATCCTCTGTAGTTACCAGGGTGTTTGATATACAATTGAGATAAGCTTAGCCCATTTCAGTATGTATATTGAAAAAGCAAGTTTTACACTGAGGAAAATGGAGCAATACACCTTTGAATGCTGAGATGCCTTGAAGGAGTCAAGGGTCCCAGCAGGATACAACATGAGTTCTCTTGCAAAGTACAAAGCAAAAAGGAGTGTTAGACAACTTAGGCCTTACATGATAGGAAGGGCTCTGTGTAGGAGAAGGGAACACTTCCTCTGCATATAGCACTCCATTACATACAGCTCTTGTATGCGCCTTTATTGAATTACACTAAACAATTCTAAAACACATGCAAAAGAACCATTAAAGTAATGTGAGATACTGAAACTTACTGAGATTTATGAGAAGGGAAAAGGAAAATGTAGGTCTAAAGTACTTACCTGATACATACGACTCATGATGTACCAGTGTTGATACATAGAAACTGCCCCAATACCCAGATAAGTCCTAAGGAGCATCTTTACTAGTCAAAAATACAAATAAAGGTATGATCTTTTTGTTACATGAGAAGGTTCAGATTGTTTCCTAGAGTTGTTTTCAACTGGTAATTAAGTGCAAAGTTAAACTGTGATATTATAATCAAGATAATAAGTGTCAGGGTAAATTTGGTTGAAGTCATTGTGCAGCTGATACAAAATGTACCTTGATGCATTAGTTGTTCTGGTTCAGAAATAATTAGAAACTAAACACGGAAACAAGACAGTATCAGTAGTAAAAGACACATTTAATGGCACACAGTCTTAATACCCTGGAAATTTTAGATGTTGTACCACTTTCGAGAGGACAGATGAAACTGAAGCTCTCAGTCAGATCTGACAGTCAATAATTTTGGAAGGCTTTGTCTATTTAATTCAGCAAGAAGAGGGTGCATGAGTATTTTTATGGAGATAAACCACCTGATATAAAATACACTCATTTAACCAGATGGCTGAATAAACTGAAATGAGAAATTATGCAAAACAAAAGAAGAGCAGTTAATCACTGAAATTACCAATAACATAGTAAATTATCCAATTTTTCAAGTCTGGATCCTTTTCTAGAAGATACAAATGCAAGAAATCCAAGCTGTCTTGCTGTGTGCAGGGATGAGCAGTTGTAATATTACAGTAATGTGCTATATAATTGATAAGTCTCAGTGTTCTGGTGAAGCTTTCTGGACTGGTGAGCAATGAATCTGTGAGCCATTTCAGAACAGAAAGGTAGTTGAGATTAGGGGTTAGTTATAAGATGTCTTTCTTTGTCTTCTTTTAAAATAAATCAGGTCAGAATAATTTTAACCCAGAAAATTATTTTTATCATGTAACTGTTACTGTAGCACATGATATTGAGGTTTTCATTTCCACATTATGGTTTTAATAAGAGTAGCATGGTGGATAATATTGGAAAGGAAAAAGACCAAACCAAACAAACTTGAGAGTCTAACAATGTTGAGGAAGAGCCTTCATGAGGGAGCATATTGCTTAAAATAACTTTATCTTAAACAAAATAACATAGTAAGAAAGATGTAAGTATACATGAATTTATGAATGTTTTAATACAAGTAACAACAATATTGCATTTGCTTTTCTAAGCTAAAAATTCAACAGTTAAACAGTTTAAGATTTTCCACAGTAAATACTAAATTTGCTTAAACCTTCATTTTATAACCAGGAGTAAAAATAAATCAAAACTATTCAAGACAACACCTCAAATAAAAAGCTATTTCAATAGAACAGACATGTTACAAGTTATGTCCAGTCAGAACTATTACCTTAAGTGTAAGAAGAGAGAATGTGCTGTAAATTCCTCAAATGCCAAGCATAAAATGAAAATATAACAACAAAGAAAAATGTCTACTGTTCACTACTATTTTAACAAGATTTTTTTGGTAAGTCATCAGTTATGTTAGGAATCATCTTACCAAACATTAAGCACTTAGATTTTAGGTGGCTAGTCCAAGTTAGTTAAGATCCTCTACACAGTAAGTTCCAGTATAATCAGTGTAATGCATTTCTATTTCTAGAGGGTGAGTTGTTGCATTACAAAAGCTGTCTCCTTGCAGCTCTCTCTTTACCTACTCATTCCTCTTTGCTAACCTATGTTAGACCAGTTGAAGTCAGATTATTTGAAGCCCAGTTCCATATGCACTTATTCCTAGCTGTTTATAGCTGAACAGCCTATGTCCTCTTTGGGGGGCTTCATCCTGCCTCAAACTAGGACACCCCCATGCTAGGACATCCTGGCAAATATAGGGCAAACAAGCTGTAACATCACCTATGTGAATCTCCCACATAGCAAAATACAGGTCCTTGGAGCTTTTAGAGTTCCTTAGTAGGTGCAATAATAAGGGATGCAGATAAAATATATGGAATTTTGGAATCCCAGGAATGCACATATACACCGATACTAATTCCTCTGCTGGAAAAACAAGGTTGATGTCAATCTTCAGAGATCTAATAAAATAAAAAGGAGCTCCTCAAATCTTTTTTGGTTGACTTCAAATGACCTTTTAGATAAAACTGGAATGTATTTGGGAAACAACGTGGAAATGTTAATAACTTTCTTCCTGAACAGCCTCTGCAGCAAAAAGTTACTATAAAGCATTACAGACGGAGAACATCCTAGTTTAGGCAACAGAATGAAATTGCTGAGCCTTGGCCCAGCTATTGGGCTACTTGACTATTCTGAGTATTTAAACAAACAAACAAACAAACAAACCTCCAAAATACCCATCTGGAAAAGATTATCCACAGTGAAGCCTTTCTAATTTTGTTTTACATGCTGCTTTGCAACTCCATTTGCCCAAGACTCTTCCTTAGTTCTGTAGCCTTCTTCTCCAACTGCTGGATGTTCCAGTGCCATTGTCTTTTATTTGAATGGAGTTTGTTCAGTTGGCAATGCAAACGTTTTAGAATAGCATCATATCTTTTATTCTGTACCTAATAAAATAGAATTCACATCAAAATTTCTTTCAAGTGGAAGTTTTTACCATGGTGAGTTCAGGTCATCTAACTCTTAAGTGTAGATTCTAATATTTGACTAAGTCATCCCATTTTTGTTTTCTAGGTACTGAAGAGACACGGAAACATCTAGGAAGCCTTTCATCTGACTTACTTCAGATACCTGCTTTAGGAAATATGAATAATGTCTCTCCTACCAAGGAAAAGAAAAGCTCTGTCCAAGTGAGAGCTGATGCAAGGAGTTCAGTGTGGGTATCTGCTCTGTAGATGACCAATATTTAACAAAGTAAATCCCACCCAAAAAGTCAGTATCTCACAGCTGTGGTAACACTTTACATGGAAGATTTTAGGCTCCAGAGTAAGAGATGAGTAAGGAAAAAGTTTTCATTCTTTGACAAGTGTGTTTGGGTATACATCAGAATACAAATGAGGTAACATAGATGGCTGGAGTAGCATCTCCACTGTTGCACTGCAGTTGAAAAGGTTAGTTTCTCTTAGGTAATACTGTGGAAATGCAGTACCATATAAATTTTGCCCTCTTTGTTGCCTTATGTGAAGAATGGCTGCTGCATACGACCCTCTAAAGATTTGCATTCTGAAGTGTACAAGCATGAAACATTATCATAAAATTTGAAATAATGGCTATTGACTTAATGAAAAATTGGGCTTACTTACCCTAGTTTGAATGTCATATGAGTGGTAGCATATAATTATTCTTCTGTCTGCTTACTGAAACATTATTACACTGTATTTCACATACTCTTGATGGTGTACAGCTGCATCCAAAATACAGAAGCCAGCGACTTCCCACGAGTCTCACTGCTTAAATTTCACATATAACCAACTAACTTCCTCACTAATGTTTTATAAATTACACTGCTTCCTTTTATGGGTGATGGGCTGTCTTGGTTAATGTTGCCTGGCTGTCCACTATAATCCTTCACAACTTTTCAAAGGATGTTGTCAGATTCACTCATCTGAATGAGTGCTTGCAGGATATGAACATCAGTAGGACTGTGTTGTAGGACACTGAAACATCTGTGATCAATATTGTCTGCTTTTTAAAGAAATGTGTCTCTAGTATCATTATTGGGAGCTGTCTGGCACATCTGCTGAGGCAGGGAGCACTAACTTACTTATTGGACACAGCGGGGAATGAACATTGGTTTTTTTCTGGGCTTTTAGGACATTTAAGTTATTAATAAAAAAAATTAAAAATTGTCCAAGTACTTGTGGAATCTCAATCACTGGGGTCATCCAAAAACAGGTCAGACAAACATCTGTCAAGAATAATATAGCTACATGGTGATGGACATGAAGGACTAGATGACCTTTAGAGGTCCCTTCCAACCCAAGACATTCTATGATACTATGATTCTATAACACGGAGCTGTTGGAGCAAGTCCAGAGGAGGGCCAAAAAGATGATCACAGGGCTGGAGCACCTCTCCTATGAAGACAAGTGGAGAGAGTTGGGGCTGTTCAGCCTGGAGAAGAGAAGGCTCCAGGGAGACCTTATAGCTGCATTCCAGTGCCTGAGGGACTAGAGGAAAGCTGGGGAGGGGCTTTTCCCTGGGGTTTGTAGTGATAGGACAGGGGACAATGGTTTTAAGCTGGAAGAGATTTAGATTTAGATTTAGGTGAGATATTAGGAAGAAATTCTTTACTGTGAGGGAGGTGAGACACAGGCACAGGTTGATTCCCTGAATCCAGAGAGATTTTTGGATGACCCCTCCCTGGAAACGTTCAAGGCCAGGTTGGACAGGGCTTTGAGCAACCTGGTCTAGTTGAAGGTGTTCCTGCCCATGCAGAGCGTTTGGAACTAGACGATCTTTAAGGCCCTTTCCAAACCATTCTATGATTCTGTGATAGTTCCAAACGCCTGCCATGGGCACGGAAATCCTCCACAAGACCAGGCTGCTCAGACCCCCATCAAACCTGTCCTTGAACACTTCCAATGATGACAGCTTCTCTTGGCAAGTTGTTAAATTCTCACCATCCTCATTTTAAAAAAATTTAAAAAAAAAATAATAATAAAAAAAAATTCTTCCTCATGTCCAGTACTATATATTTTCTCAGATGCTGAGAAAGTGGCTGTGTTTTGTTTTTCAGTTTAAAAATTCTCTACTGGCCCCTATCACATGAAAAATGATTATTTTTTCTTCCTATATTTTACAATGGGCAATAGAGCTAACCTTAGATCATTTAATCTTTATGTCACTGAGCTTTGCTCATTACATTTTGTGGCATTTATCTGAACTAACATGATAGACTATGTGAAACTTCCAAACTAAAAACTATCTACACATATTAAGCATTTTAGTAAGGAAAAAAAATGTAAAATATAGTTCAATTATTTTAAAAGATAATGACTTAACTATCAGAATTTTATCTTGGCAGCTAATTAGGAGTTGCTGCATTATTTAATGTCAGCTCAAATTAGGGAGACTCATGGGAAGTCTATTTTCTTGTTATAATTGATTATCCCATTGATGAACCATCAGACAAGTCATGAATAATCAAGTCAGCAGTGAAATTTAAAGTATTTCCACAGTATTACAGAAATTAAAAAAACATGCATTTTGCTTTATGACCATTTGGTGACCTATTTCTTTAAGGATATCCTTCCAAAAGTTCACACTTGAACTCCTTCTTACAAGACTTAAGGAAAAAACGCTCTCAAGTTCAGTTTTTCTCATAATAACAATTCAGTTCTGAATTTTAGGAAGACTAACAATACCAAGAATTTAAGATAACATGGTTACTGTATATACTTATATAATGTATGGCCAGCAAGGATGTGTTAAGTACCTGAAACTTCATTTGCACTGCCTATATTCTGTTTGAATTATATTTTATTCAAATGACTCACCTCAATTTCTTTTCTAAGCTTAGCATGCTTTTTCTTCTCTTCTTCCAGTAGATCTGTTTTTTTACTGATGAACTCTTCCAGTGTTGTGATTTCCCCTCTTAAAAGTGCAATTTCCTCCTGCAGATATAAGTCAAAATACAGAAATCCTTTCCTTGGAAAGCTGCACAGTACATCTATTGATGTACCATTATTAATGTATTATTACTGATGTACTATTATTAAAAATGTCACATTTTAACAGTCTCACTTAATTGAGATGAGATAAAGACCTATCATAAAATGCTGCATTAAAATAATAAAATTAATAATAATTTAAGAATTGTAATTAAAATGAATTATTAACAAAACTTATAACATGGCTTTAGGTACGGAAGAAGATATATCCTTGATCTGAAATATTAAAAAAACTACAATGATACAGGAATTTGAACTCATTTTAGTGAGTTACCTGACAGCAAAGTTAGAAGAACACCATGCTTACATAAAAAATATAACAACATGGCAATATTCCTCAGAATTCTGGAAAGTGTCAATGTAAGTTTATCCAATAAACCAAGAAAACCCACCAGTAGTTTCAATGTAAGTTTATCCAATAAACCAAGAAAACCCACCAGTAGTTTGGCAATATTATAGTTGAATTTACAGCTCTGTAATTTTTTCATACCGAGTTCATTCAATCACACAGAATGGACCTGGCTTTTACAATAGCATACAGATAAAAATGGCTGATAGTATTTTTTACTGCATACTGAAGTCAAGATGTCTTCAATTAATGAAACATTATAAATTTTCTGTATTCTTCATAGTCAGTTCCTCGTGCACCATAAACATTAGACAAAATAATCACATTAGTTAAACTATGTCAACATTATTTTATAGAAAAGGAAAAGAATCATAGAAAATACAGCACCTGCACTTGTTTTATAACAGATCCTTCTGGATTCTGGAGATCACACATTAACTCCTCTTTCTTTGCCTTTAATTCTTTAACAGCAGCTTTCTTCTCAGCAAGCTCAATCATAGCTGGCATTTTACTTTCCATTTCCCAAAAGAGATGTTTATGAGCCTTTATTTTTTCCCGATATTCATTATTTCTTGCAAGTGTCATTTGAAACTCTTCTTGTACTGTTTCTGCATCATGCCTCAGCTTTAAATTTTCAGAATATAAAGCCCTGATTTGGACCTCCAGATTTTCACAGTGATATTTTGTCACTTCTATGGCATCATCTTTCAGATATATTTCCCTTTCTGTCATCTTCGTTTCTAACTTAATAGAATCCATTTCTTTTTCTAGTTCCTGTAACTTTGCCTGTAAAATATTTCAGTGTTCATTTGATAATATTTTTTGAGAGTTTGATAGTAGATATTTAGTTAATCACTGTAATTTATATTTATTCAACAGCCTTCTTTTTCTCTTGTTGAATGTGGCTGGAATGGAAGAGAATTAGGGTTCCATTTCCTAAAATCATCCCCTTAGATATATAAAGCAAGAATACTATCTTAGTCTAAAATAAAATAAAGTACCCTTGAAATTATTTTAAATTCCTCATATTTGCAAGATACATAGAATGTGACAGATCAAACTCAGTCCTAATGTTTGTTTAGAGCTGAAATCTGGTGAAGCCCAAGTTAGGCTAAAAATAGCTAATTATGGCAAAAATCACTTACAAACTCAAACACATAAATGGGTGTTTGGGCTGACAGAGCTTAACTAGCCTGGTTCACTGAACTTTTCAATCCTGCCTTCATCATGGTAGCATTTGAGAGTAGTAGGATTAATCCCAACTATTTTAACTCCCTAAGGAACTATACATCTAGTCCTAAAAAGTCTACATCTTTTCACTGATGAGAAGGGAACAACTCCAGGATGCAGAACTTCAACCCATCACAAGAAATCTGAGTGGGCTGAACTGCTGCCTCAGAAGTGTTTCTCTCTGTTTGTTGACTCCCAAGGGAGCCTGGATGACTAATACAGGCTGAACTTCTGGCTTGTAGGTGATGTAAGCTAGCTATGATGAATCCCACCCAAGGCAACAGCCAACAGTAGCGCATTAAGGGAGCGATTCAGCTTTTTTATTTATGTCTCCTATCACCTTTCCCTAATGGAAGCCTTAGAGCACTATCAAATCTTTTACTCAATGTCTTGAACAGATTAAGACATTATTAACTGGTAAGAAAAAAAAAAAAAAAAAAAAAACTTCTGCTTAACTTTTAATTTGGAAATCTTGGGCTACAGTTTTGGCAGGATTTGTGTCCCTGCCAGCCACTATTGGCTGAGGACAGGAAAGCAAACGATCTTAATGGCAAAGATCTTCCACTTTGGAAAGGAAATTACTGTTTTTCACATGTTTTGTGACATGTACACATGGGAACAGACGTGAAGATAAAAAAGCAGTTCTGCATTCTGACTTTCAGTTTCTAATTATTCAACTTGAATTCTAAATATTCAACAATGTTCTGCGAACATTAATGTTTGTATAGAATACCCAGGGTTTGGGGTTTTTGAAAGAAAAGAAATAAAATGTGTGTAAGAGGAAGAAAATAAATGAATTAGCTTAATTACTTAGAGCTCCAAAGTAGTATGTGATTCTTTGAAAAAAGAACAGCTTGATTGTAAATTAATTGTTGCATACTGTATTATGGGATGGTATATGATTGGGAGAAAGCTTCTTGCAAAGTGTGGACGGTCAGTTGATGTTCTTAAGCAGTTAAGTTTTCACTGCTGTTTCAAATAAGTTATCTTTGTGCAAAATTTCATTCCTCAATTATTTCAGTTGTAGGGCTATTCACAGATGTTATAATTGGAACTCCAGTATTTCCATTTGCATTATTCCATGCTGAAAATACTCTGAACAGTATTGTGTTTTTCATCAGACTTAAATGTAAGTGTTTCAGTAGAAATTTGGTCTCAAAGGCTAAATAATAATTGAAATCTTAATACATTCTGTAGGAGATTAGAACAGAAATTATTACATAGTCTTCACAAAAATTACATGTATCCAATGTTCCACAAAAGATTACCAAATAAAACCAGTATTTAATGACTATCCAGGACACTTGCTTCACACACACAGAAAAACAGTATTTTTTATGAAAAAGATGCTAAGAAAAAAAACATAGAGACTGGTGAAAATCTGCCAAAAAATGATGCTTCTTAAATCGTGGGATTTTCCCATTAGTTTCTCAGGAAATCACCATGAAAGAATCAAAGAACTCTAACTTTGTATTGAGTATTTGTGGGTTTGCTATCTCAGTGATTTGGAGAGTTTGTTGGGTTTTTTTCCCCAGACTTCTGCTATAACCTGCTCTAGTGAAGTCTTAGCTAAAAACTTGTGTGTGTGTTGTTTTTGCAAGGCTGCAACACAGCTAAGCTTAAATGCCACACACAGGAACAGAACAGCTGCCTTACACCTGAATGCCAACGCCCAGAAAAAATGAAGTACCACCAGCTTGTCTCATTCACAGGATTACTTCCTCTTCTAATTAAAAAAATCAAATTAATTAAACTACTGTAAACAAGGTTTGTTACCTGCAACTGGAAAAGAACCGTTTTGCTTTTTTCTATCTCTGACACCTGTGAATGCTGTTGCTCTGCAACTTGCTTTACAACCTCAACCAGCGATGGGCAGTTTTGCTTGGCCATTTTAGGCAAAAGCGCAGAACTGTGAAGGACATTAAAAGAAAAAAAATAAGTTAATTGCTTTATCTTCGCTCTATTTAATTCCTAACTTCTAATGAAAGAGGACAACATTAATGAACTCCCCCCAGAGAAGGCTGCACCGGCCTCCCCCTCAAGCACTGACCCCCCAGGGGAGGCTCCACCGGCTGCCCCCTCACGCACTGACCCCTCAGAGGAGGGTCCCCCTCACACACTGACCCCTCAGAGGAGGGTCCCGCTCACACACTGACCCCTCAGAGGAGGGTCCCGCTCACACACCGACCCCTCAGAGGAGGGTCCCACTCACACACCCGCCGCCGCTTCCCGCCCAAACCGCAGCATGTGCCCCTGGCCAGGGAGGTCCAGGCCATCGGAGGAGTTTAGGGAAGGAGCCCGGAGAGGGCCGAAGGAGGGCCGAGGCAGTGGGGGGGCTGTCCCCACAGGAGACAGAAGGAGCACAAGTCTTAGGAGGAGCCTCTGAGGGAGCTGGGGTTGTTCAGCCTGGAGAGAAGGAGGCTGAGGGGAGACCTTGTCACTCTCTGCAACTCCCTGAAGCTACTACCCACAGCTACCCGCCTCTCCCAAATAACAAGCGATACAACGTGAGGAAATCACAGAGTGGTTTGGGTTGGAAAGGCCCTTTGAGATCATTTCATTCCAACCCACCCGCGTGGGCAGGGCCGTGTGGCCTCAGTTGTGCCAGGAGAGGTTCAGATTGGATGTCAGGAAAAATTTCTTCACTGAAAGGATTGTCAGGCTCTGGAACCTGACCAGGGATGTGGTCAAGTCACCATCCCTGGAGACATTTAAGAGATGTGTAGATGTGGGACCGCTTAGGGACATGGTTTAGTGGTGGGCTTGGAGTGCTGGATTAATGGCTCTTTCAGTGATCTTAAAGGTCTTTCTCAACAAAAACGATTCTGTGATTCTGTAACAACTCACCCTGTTAGAAATGGGTGGATGCTCTGCAGCAGGGCTCATAGCAGGAGTGCAGCCTGGCCCACCCTGCAGCTTCAGGTGATTTGGCTTAGGTTTTTTCACCTCTTAAGTTTCCTGAGTAACCTAATTCATTATAGCTAACTGCATTTTCTGTCATAACTTGTTGGCATTTGATATACACTACAAGCAACATAGGTTTCAGTGTGCACTTCTGGGTTACAAGGGAAAAAACAACATGGCCCAGTTTCTCCTGCTCTACACCATGTCCTGTTTTATACCTACAGACTTGTCCCATGACCACATGTATTCCTCTGAACTCTGTGTTCAGGAATTTTAATGACAAATCCCAAATTTGTATAACTTAACTGCTCATGTCTGCATATAGTCTCTTCTTTTCATCCCGTTTTTGAAATAGCAGAAGTGGAGTAGTAACACTTCAACCAGACATGTAGTATCAGCTTATAATTTTTCAATAATGTTTTGTTTCCCTGATATTTTCTGACCTTTTCCTTAACCTTTCTCAGACTTTTGTGCCAAAACTAACTCCAGTTATTATTTTTTCTACCTTAGTCTGGTTGAAGGAAATAAAATTGATTTGTTGGTCTCTCTCCATCAAGTCCCCTTGTTAAAATTTAATGGCCTAGTTCAGTGGCCTTTGACAGTGGATCCTCAGAGACAACAGATTTCTTCAGATTTCATGAAAATAGGTGTCTGGATGGGGAAGGACAAGAAACCTGCTCCAGTTCCCTTTGGGAGCGAGAGCTAGGAGGATTCAGATCCCATCCCTTCACCCAGTACATGCTGGAAGGAAACGCAAGAGGGGGAATGCCAGGGGAATCCCAGGATATGTTTTGGATGTGGCAGAAATGTATGTTTACTGGAGCTGAAGGGCATGGAGGAACAGAGGACAGTAATTCACAGGAAATCTGATTTTATTAATTCCTCTGTTCATGAAAAAAAAAAACCACCACTTTTTTTTTTTTTTTTCTTGTCCTTTAATTTCATATACTTATCTGTCATGTCTGATTTTAGCACAGCTGAGAAACATTATCACTTGATACTTGGACAAAAGCTGATCTAAATCACTCAGTCCCCCACTTGCCTTTTGACCTTTGCATTGTCCTGTCAAAACACTCAGAATTTTTTACAGAGCACTGCATAATAATTTATGTTACAGAGCACTGCTCCAAGGAGAAACTGCCTTCCTCATTCCAGGCCTCTGGCCCTGAAGACTGACCTCTTGTAACCTCTCAATCTGGGTCCTTCTGGGCATAGTTTTTCTTGACTGACTGCCAAATTATTCACTGGAACACGCAGTTATGGCTCAGAAAAGGAAGCTCAGTCTGCACAAGTTTTCCTTAAACTTTGTGTTCTTGATCTGTTTTGCTACGCTGTGTGGTTCTGAATCTGTTTGAACTTATGCAAAGCATAATGCATTAAAACGTATGATTACAGCAGTGAGGTACATGGCAGGGTTAATTCTGCTTCCGGGTTTAATGCTGCCCAGGCACTTAATCACGCTGGTGCCTTTCAGTTCAGTTTGTTATTTCCTGTGGATACTGACAGCAACAAAGCAGGGTCTCATCAAAAGAAGAAATACAGGTTGTCGGGTTGCCGCTCCAATCTTACCTAGAATAGGAATTTCCTTCTTGTGCAAATCAGCTGCAAGACTGACAGTCAGGAGTGAGATATATACAGCTGGTAATGTTAGTTTAGGTCAGATGGTATCTTTCAAGAGTTTGAAAGGATTGTCTACCTGTGTAAGTAAATGTCTGTGATTTAAACTTAGAGTCTGTTTCTGCAAACTGCATATACTGTAATATTTTCATCGTGGGTGCTGATTTCTTTTTCTTCAACCTTGCCTAAATCTCCCTAAGTTAAGAAGCAACATGTTTTATTTAAAACCAGTTTGAGAGATTTTTATGTATTTCCTACCCCTTCCCCCTCCCCCCTGCTTTTTTTGTCTTTGCTGTTGTTGAAATTTTATTACAACTGTGCTCTTATCACTGTTCATTTGGGCTGCTTTGATGACCTGATTTCTTTCTCTGAAAGTCTCTCTCTAGCAGAAGTTAAATATTTCTTGTTTATTTAATTTTCCTAAAACTGTGTCAGTTCTCTGAATTTCTGTAGGAAAATAGGGTGATCAGAAGGATTCACACATGCAGGAAATTGCCAGCAATCTTGTCTTGGCCAATTAGATTTCTGGGGTTTTTAAAGTTACTTTTTGCATCTTTTTTCTTCCCTTCAGCTGTCTCTTCTCTGCAGCTTGACTTTATTTCCCTCATTCTTTCTTTTCTGTATTCACTTTGCCTTTCTCCTTTTCACTCTTCTTACTCCCCTCACCTCTCCTTGTTATCTGTCTTTTTTTAAAATTTTCTTTTCCTTGACATCTGTGCAAAAGTATTTTTACCCTCAAAGTCTTTGTACTGACTGAGTTTTCAGGGAGTGAGCAAAACAGCTAATGGGTGGCCTTGGCTACAAGTTTGTGCAAGTATTTGTCTTGCCTTGTATACTGAAATGAGCAAGTCCTTAAGAAATGCACTTAATCTTTTCCAATACAGTTACGTGAAGTGAGATATTCCTTGGTACACTGGGACCATACAGCATGTTACTTAAAACCTGAATAACCATGAATACATTTCTCATAAGCCAAACATTGCTGTGCGTGGGAAGCCTGTATTTTGGGAAAGGTTTTTTGCAGGACTTAAAAGTGGTAAAAAAATTGTACGATGACTGTAAGCAAGTTTACTTCTGACACCACTGACCTCAAGTAGGACTCTGTGATGCAAAACGGGAAATCTACGAGACTGAATCAGACCTATTGTTGCTCTGTGTACATCCCAGTAATTGACCCTGTGGACTTTTTGCAATGTACACACAACTTAATGTATGCAATTACTTGTCCCTCTGCAAACACTTTCCTTCCGCCCTTTATTTGGTGGTATTTTTCTGGGGAAGTACAAGGACAGCATTGAACACTACTTACCTTCCACTATTGGCGTATCTGAAGTGGATCAATAATCTGGTTTTTTTTCACCACAACCTTCTGTTGTAGTGTTTTTGCAGGGGCTATTAGCTATACCCAGCTTGGGGTCATGTCGCAGTCTCACAGGCCTCTCACAGAGAGTGTCAGGATAGAAAAGGAGATATCCTGATTTCCCAAGTCATGGCTTTTGACATGAGTCTGTTTTGACGCTGTTTTCTTAGCAATCTGTTTTCTCTAAAATCTGTTATCAGCTGTGTGTAAATAATACTATGAGCAAAATCAAGAGTCATGAATTCCTTGGCAGATGATTCTATCTGCTGTCACATTTTGATACTTTTAGTTCATCTGTTATGATAGTCACTAATTAATCTTTGTAAGCATTTAACTTGCAGAAAGTAAAACATTATTTTCAGTCAGGATTATTTGTCTTCCAGTCTGGGGGAAAGAACAATCAAGAAAACAGAGAATGTTTTCTGTAAAACCTACTCTGAGTAAACAATCCATTTATACCCAAAAGGTCTTTGACCCCTTATTTGAGCGTAAAAACTCTGCAAATCCATTGTCAAACCCACAACAAAACTGGAATGACACCATGGGCCACAAGACAAGTTGTGACCTACAACCCAGTCTTGGATAAGCTTAATGGGTCTTGATTTCAGAGCAAAGAGTGCAGCTAGCACAGTGTAAAAGCTGAGGCATGAAGTTGTGCACATTATTACATAATTTTTACTTGATTCTGTGTAGTTCTTGTATTACCAATTAAAGCTTCAGTAACCCGTGCTGAGTTCCTGTGTGTGTTGAGAACTATATTATAATGATCACGTGTGCCCCTCCACACAGAAGTTGGAAATTAGCAAGTCAAAACTTTTGGTAATGCAAAGGGAGAAGTGGAAAAAATCTTGCGAGGGCTGTGGGAAAGATGTCATTGCCCTCACAGCCCAGCACCCTTGCTGCCAGAAGGGGGAGCAGACGAGCTCTACCACAGCAATAAGCGTGTAAAACGCCTCCAAAAAAAGTTGTTACAGAAACTCCTCCAGCCCTAGCAAGCTGAGGGACCTCTGTATTTGGTTCCCCTCATGGGAACTGGAGGAGAGCCCAGCAGTCAGAGGTCAGGAAGATCCATTAGGCTAATATGCTTTAATTGAATAATAAATCTGTCACGTACTAACCTTTTATCATCCCTGACCTGGGAAAAACCTGAGGTAGGTAGGGTGGTAGGGAAATGCCTAAGTACTTAAATAAATACAGAGTCACTCCTATTTCCAGTTTACTTTATTTTGCTGTGGCTTCTTTTAATGCAGTGAGGAAATCCTAAGACATTACTTACTGCTATGCTACCCTCTCTACACGGTATCACTGAATGTACTGCCTTATTAACATAATTCTGTATTTTGACCTAATGATGCTGTCTTGCCTTTTTTGTTGTTTTCGTGTTTGTTTTTTTGTTTGTTTGTTTGTTTGTTTTGTTTTGTTTACCATGTTTCATTACTGACTACTTGGCCATTGTAGGAATCTAAATATCCTGAAATATGGTGGAAGCAGTACTGATAGATCTGTTCAGCCTGCCAGCCAACTTGCAGAACATCCAAGAATTACTATGTAACATACTGGAAGCTGTTGAGAAATGTTCTTCCATTGCTGCTCCATTTGTTTATGTGATGTGTTGCCAGAGGCAAGGGCATGAAAGGAACGATAAACAAGAGTCCTTGCTTCTAGCTCTGAGAGATTTTCAGAGTCTGAAAAAAAGACTGGAGGTGGTACGTGCTTTGACTACAGCTGCTGCTTTGTACGCCATCAAACAAAGCCTGGATGAAAAAGACCTAAGCATCATCAAAGTTATTCTCCCTACCTTAAGAAAAGATGTAATGAAAGTATATTTAGACCATCTCTTTACACCAGTCTACAAGTTTGAATTTGAGGATTTACAGGTGGTGTCTGATGGTAAAAACCTGCAGATAGCTGAACCTCAGAATGAAGAGCAAACACTTCCTACACAGGATGTAGCTCTCATCCAAAGTGAAATTCAGATGTACCTGGAAAGCCTGCCAAGCTTGAAAGGGGACCTCACCATCCTCAGATCTTCCCTGATCCCAGGTAAAGAGAATCCCAGCTAATAGATTTTACAGAGACTGTTCCCAAGCATAATTCTTCAAGGGAATTGCAAAATGGGAAAGATTTGGAAATGTCTTCAGGCAGCAAATAACTGCATATGATGTTGTAATACCACATTATAAGAAGGGGAATTGCCGACAGAGACATAGCAAGAGACTGGCAAGTCCGCAGCATAATCAGAGAAAAGAGAGGCCTGGGTTTAGTGAGAGCATTACAGGAGACAGTGAAATCTCCTCAGTGCTGTGTGGGAATTTCACACTTTTAGAGTTACAGTCATCTTCTGGAAAGGCAGGACAGGAGTTTCTCCTTGTCTGCAGCCTCACGCATGCCTGGTTAAGCAGACTGAAGTCTTAGTATTCCTGCCATGGCATGACCCAGTTGGCTGTAGCTTGTCTCTCAAACTGTGTGATTATGTAGTCTTGTGATTCAGAGGACAGCTGAAATATTTGCTACTGCAAAAATTTGGAACTCTTTTTCACTAAAATATGTCTGAAATGATCTGGAACATGAAAGGAACATGAGTTATGTAAAGTTGTCTTTGCCTTCATTGTGCTTCAGGATTTTCACTGTGACTTTGAAAGGATCACCCTACATAGATTTTGAATCTCAACTGTGACTATGTCACTAAGTCTGCCAGCTGTTTAGACAGTGAAAATATTGTGGGACTATCTTTCTGTGTTTAACTTTGCCACACAGATCCCCTCCCCCCAGCCACCTCTGAAAACAGTGATTGCTTTTAACAGATGAGGCTCTGATAGATGATCTGTGTGATAAAACCAGGATTTTTAAATAATACTCAGTTCTGTCAGTGCACTCTAAAAAGATGCTTGAGATTTTGTGAAGTCTTGAGGAACAGTAGTTCATGTGCTAAAATATCTTGAGAGATAACACCTTTGAAGATTTGTTTAAAAGCCTACTTTCATTTTTCTCAGTGAGTTACACCTTCTCTAAGGCTTGCACTACAACTCTGCAAAAAGTCAGGCTATACCTGCCAGGAGTCCTTCTAGCTCAAACCCTCCTACCTTGGTCTCAGAGGATTATTAATATAAGCAAGAAGAAAACTTAGAATCCTTACATTTAAATGCCACAGATACATATGAGATAAAGTTAAAATATGAAGTATTAAATAAATTTTTAAAAAATCAACTTGATGGGCTGATTCTAGGTCTCTCCAGTATAAAAAACATGTAATATCTGGACTGATATCGTGTTGAAAGCAATTGTTTGTTGTCTTTTTTGCCTTGCCAGATGATATTTTCCTACATGGCTTCACCACACGGACAGGTGGGATCTCCTACATACCAACTCTAAGCTCCTGCAATCTCTTCAGCAGTTCCAAGCGGAGGGACCCACAAGTTGTTGTTAAGGAGAATCTCCGCCGACTAGCTAACGCTGCAGGATTTAACCCAGAGACTTTTCACAGAGTCAAGGTATCTCATCAAACAATGGATCCATGTAAATAGATCAGGTCTTCCTTCATGTATCACTGGCTAAAACTAGGCATTATTCTTATCTTTCTCAGCAAGAATTTTGGAGAAGCAGGACAATGAAAACATTTATGCTGGCAGTTTATCCGTGGGAACAGCCATCTAACTGAACAGCCATTTGGCACTGTATGGAGAAGAAGCACTGTTTCTTCCAAGAATATTCTAACATATAACTTACCACAGAGCAGAAAAATCAGATACATGATCAGAGCAGTTTCTCTGAAAAGAAAAATACACCACCACTTCCATAGTGGCTTTCTACTGATACATCTGCATGGCATTTAAACAAGGGAGACCTTGATTTCATGCACAAGCAGTTGGTGCTGAAGTGTGTTTCATGCCAAAGAAAAACCCTTGCATCAGTCAGGATGGGGTTTTTTGCTGCCATATCCCTGTCTATGTTTTGGGTTTTGTCTTGACAGGTCGATCATGCCAATGCTGTGTGTATTATGGGAAAGACAGAGCCTGACAGCTATGATGGAATAGTTACGAATCAGAAAGGTGTTACGATAGCAGCTCCAGGGGCTGACTGCATACCTGTGCTGTTTGCTGATCCTGTCAGAAAAGCCTGCGGTGCTGCTCATTCTGGTAGGAATTTTAAATCGCAGAGATCAAAATAACTAGGAGACCACTGGAAGGGGAGTTCTGGACTAAGGATTATAAATTATCAACCAAAGGAGCACTCAGTGAGAATGCATAAATACAAGATCACATAACAATATAGACCCTGACCTGTTAAGTTTGTATCCAGCCAAAATAAGATTAGTCTTGAGAATAATTTGTTTCTCAAGCTATATTTCTCTTATTTTATTTTATTTTATTTTAATTGAATTTAATTTTATAACTGTAGTAATTATTATTTATGTATCTCTACATTTCTTTTTCTGATCTAGTAGCCAAAAACTCAGTCTTTTTTTTTGTGCCCTGTCTAACTTCTATAGTTATATAAAACCTGGCTATAAAATCAATGCCCATCCTCGTCATTTCGGATCAGAAGAAATACTTGTTTGACCCAAACAAAATAGAATAAAACTGAAGCAGGGGTGGTTACTATAACCTGGGGCTATGTCTGTATTCCCAAGCTTCTTTCTCCGCTGCCTCTTCATTTATATAAGTCCCTGGCACACCACACTGTTCCTCATGCTATACTCCTGCCTTCTCCACATGTACTTCCCAACTCTAACCTGAACTCCTACCTTCCTTCTTCCAAGTTCTTGCCTTCATTCCTGCAACACAGTCCTTGTCAGGCTTCCAGTTATATTTTCCTAAATCTTTTCCTTCCTGTCCAGCCCCACTTCAGTTCATGCTTACCTTGAACTTATGTTGCTTGAACACATATACAAATAAGGATAATTAGGTATAAGCTCATCTCAGTCTTTGGATGCAGCAAAGCAGAGGAAAAGTTATTAGCATATCCTATCCTTCCTTACGTCACACTCCCTGTGCAATGCAAAGACTTCCTTGGACTCAAAGCTGGGCTTTCTTCCATCTATTTCAAACAATGCCAAAGCACAAAACTTGGCTTTCTTTTATCTGTTCCAAATAATGTCTCTAGCTTGAGTCTCGTTTTTGTTTGGTTTTTGCCTTACAAGAATACTAAAAACATTTTGACCGTATTATAAAAAAACACTTCTGACTGTGACATATTTCTGTTGTCATATTCCTATTTAAATGTTTCAAGCACAGAGGACCTGTGAGGTACCTTCTACTTACCCAAACCAGGACACTGGGAAAAGGAATTCTGGAATCCAAATCTAAGTTCTTCTCTCTAGCTTCTACCTCCACAAACGGACAGTGGTTAATGTGTTGGCTTGGTTTAAAAAACAAACACAACACAATTATTTATTATTAGATACAATTATTTATTTTTTACATATTAATATGTCCATTCATTTGTACCTGGAATAATATCATATGTTTTAGCTAGTATAAAATTAAAGAGATAATTTATACAAATTCTTTTTTTTCAACTCCTCTCACAGGGTGGAAAGGCACATTGTTAGGAGTTTCTATGGCCACAGTAAATGCTATGGTATCTGAATACGGTTGTAACGTGAAAGATATTCTTGTGGTGCTGGGCCCATCTGTAGGACCTTGTTGCTATAAACTTCCCCAGGAATCAGCAAAAGAATTTCACAGAATTGATCCAAAGTGTGTGAGACTATTTGACTCTGCAAGTCCTTATATTGATATTAGAAGAGCAACACGGTAAGCTTACTGAGTGAACAAAAAACTCATTACACATTAGTAATAAAAAATAATTTTGATATTGTGTTATCCAGCACTATTATGGTGAGGGTCCTCACCATCTTAAAGGACTCTCCAGTACTTTGCAGATCAACATATTATACCTTTGAATGAGTGGTATCTGATCACTTTTGCTGTGTTTCAACTACTATTTTACAGTTACACTCTTAGTTTATGGATTATAGAAAAATGGTCAAATTAAATGTGGCTTTATTGGTTGCAGAAAAGTAATTATTTTAGTTTAATACTAGAAGAAAAAAAAAAAGGAGAGAGGAAAAAAAAGAGAGAAAAAAAAGAAAAGCCAAAGAAAGTCCCAATCACAATATTGGCCCAGTTTGTTCAGCTGATACTTGAGGTGCTGTCTGAATTATAGTGTCTTAAGGAGTGTGAGGATGTACAAAAAATACTGTTTTCTGTTTCACTTTCATTCTTTCTTTCAGGATTCTTCTTGAGAGTGGTGGGATCCTTCCTGAGAACATTCAAGATGATACTGTCACAGACCAGAACCAAAATATCACTTTCTGTACTGCATGCCATCCCGATAAATTTTACTCTCACTTCCGTGATGGCACTAACTTCGGGACACAGATTGGCTTCATATCAATCAAAGACTGAGATAATATCTCTTACTCTGAAATAGTATTTAGACAGTAAGTCTGGTGCATTGTCTGGTATCCTGCTTCCCTGATAGAGGTTCTTCCTCCTTCCTTTCATAGACATGCACTGGGGAATTCACGGGTCTTGGAAGTCTCTTGCTTCTTCCCTTCCTTGCCATTCTGAGGCAAGAAGAAATGTCAAGGGTGTGGGGCCAATAATTCTTGTATGAGACAGGGTAAAAAGGAAACAAGGACAAGCCACACCAGTGACAAAGCCCTTCTGTAAGACCAGGTGCAAGCTCCACATTTTTTTAACCTTCTTGACCGAAGATTTCCCAGAAACCTCACCATCTTAAGGTGCTCTTCATTGGCTTCTGGGTGAAACCTCTGAATGGAGTTAAATTTGACATTACTGATACAGGAAGGGAAGCCTGTATTGCACATCAGCTGTGTGAAAACACCCAACTTTGGCAGTTTCAGCTGAAGGTTAACCTTATGGAATTATGTGCCTGGGATTGTTTTTCTTCTTTTAGTTTAAAGAAGATCTCCAAAACATTTACAGGATTTTTTCCTATGGGAAATAACTTGAAAGTGAGAAGCAAACAAGTTTCTTTGGGGCAGACATTGAAAACACATGAACCCTCACAATTCTGTATTTTTTGATTGCAGAAAAACTAGGACTAAGACTCTTAATACGATAAGACATATATGTTCATATTTCCTTAGGATTATTCTCTTTAAACTATAGTTGCTCTGCTAAAGTCTATTGATACTTGCTTAATGGTGCCAAGTTATTTACTAAATGTCTGAAAAGGGGAGTGAATTTTGCCTCAGTTAATTTTACTGACCAATCATTGACTTACCTGTGTAACTGAGCCCATTCTAAGTGTGCACTCTTTTATTCTGGCCTGGAAAATATTGTCTCAAGACGTTATAATAGACGACAGAATTTCTGACGCATAGACAGTGACACATTCCTAATAGTAAAGCCACTTGCTGGCTGTAGCTTGCAGAGTTGCCAAGCCCTGGGATGACTGTCCGCATGACGTATTTTCTATTTTGAACCCAACGGTCTGTACCAGCTCTAGACTTTAGTGTCCACCAGAGGACAGTGCTCGCTCACGCTGCACCGCAGCCCCTGCCTGCGCTGAACGGACGCATTTTCAAACCACGCACTTCGCAGAGCACCGTACGGCAGACGCTGCCGCTCCTGCCTGTATCATCGTCTGCCAAGTTATTCTGGTGCCTGTGCTCAAATAGCAACCCACTTCACATTTTGTTGGGTTGCAATTCAGAGCTGACCAAATTAGAGCTTTACTTGTCCTCTGGGAGAAGAGACTTTTAAAGTAAACGTTACCTGTGTTTTTTTTCTCAGAGAAGAGCCTGGTTCTGAGTTTGTTACCCTCTGACTGTAACCATCTACCCCAACTCTTCTTCCAACTCTCCTCCTTCCTCTTTAGAAATATTATTTCTCTTTGTCTGTAGCACTTCAGTCCTTGACAATAAAATTCCTACATTTTCAGTTACCTTTTAAAAAACCTCACTGTTGCTTTCATCGTTCTCAGTTTTGTTTTGTAACTTCACTGAGGTGATGTTCACAGCTGTGTCCAAACTGGAGATTCAGGTTCCAGTAGGGGCAACACACACTCCTCAACTTAATGCTGCCAAGCATGTTACTGCACAGTAGCTGATGGTGTCTATGGTGTATATACAGGTATTGTGTTTATTGTTGAGTTATTCCAAATACAGGATAATTATATGGACACTGACAGGCTTATCTTGCTGCACTAGGTAGAAAAACACAACCTACCCTTGCCTTTTAGTTCTGTCTCTTTGCCCTGGTATCTAAGTGTGATCTGCTTTATGAGCACTGATAGACGTAGCAGTGGAATGAGAGAGGTGTCCTTCCTTCTGCTGTTTCTACTGTGCAGGCAGAACCATCACAGAGTCTTCACTGCCCGCACCTGAAGCTCAGCCAAAGCTGATCTGTCAGTGCCCTTTGCTTAACCCTCTTCCCTTGTGGATTAAATGCATGCTGTCAAAAGCAGCTGAGTAACTTGGTTTTGTAAGGTAGTGCTTGGCAGCTGTAGCATCATAGGTGTCCATGTGCCTGCTGTTAGCCCATCTCACCTCGAACGTGGTTTTAAACTAAGGCATTTAGCTTTGCAGTAAGTGAAAAGACCTTGCAGCCTAACACAGTTCAAATGCTTGACATTATCTTAAATCACAGTAACATTATACTGATAGTAAGCCCTGGCTTGTTCAGACCTAATCAGGAATGACAGCAGAGTCTTTCTTTTCAGAAGAGTACAGTTAACAGATCATGGTAGGTAGGACTGTGCAAGCTGGAGATTATGTCGGAATAAGCAGAAACACCAAAGGCTCTACCTTTTGGAAGACCAATTGCTACCACAATTGTTGTTTATTATTTCTGTTACACTGAACTACCTAGACTGTAAACCTGTCAAGAGACAGCAAGCAGCCTGTTGTGCATGGATTAATGGGGTGGAGGAATTCACAACCAATGAGGAAATAAATAAATAAATAAATAGATAAATAAATTGTAGTAGTAATAATAAGTCCCCAAACAAGCTAGGCTCTGTATCATACAGTTTCTTTCAAAAGTCCTCACTGCAAAGGCATTTAATTCTGGTATTAATAAAACAAACAAACAAACAAAACCCAAACAAAACCAAACACACAAAAAAATTAAATTAAAACCACTCACACACAGAAAAACCAGAACAAAGACAAAAAAACAGAACAAACTTTAGAGGAAGTACATGACAAAAAAGGAGACAAGGCTGTTTCACATCTCTGTTTATTTACTTCTCATTACTGTTGCTCACTAAATGAGCCAAGCAGGTCAGCCCTGATTCACCACTTCTAGAGAAGCTCCTAAAATGCTTCATAAATAGTTCAGCTGTACCTACCTGATGATCAAATTTATTAACCTTGCCCAGGAATTTATAAGCTGCATTTGCCCCATTATTCATAATAAATAACATTATTAATTAATATTGTGGTGCGCCCTGAGGCAAGCACGAGACAAGATTACACTGAATATGGGTTTTGATAGCTATTACTGTGCAATGACCATTTGTTACTGTTGTAGATTCTGAATATGGGCCTCTTAATTTACATGTATATATTGGTATGGAGCATACCAGAACATGTCTGAGAAAGGCTTTATTCACTATTCTAGTAAAATAGGGCAGCTACAACACAGACTTCTTGTTCCAGAGCCTGGGGAAGCAGGGTACAACTTCAGAGGCATAGATCAAAGCCTGAGATAATTAGTAAAATGTTTATCCAAACTGTGGCATTTATTGCCACTGATATGGAGGTGAAAAACATAGGCAAGGTTAGATGAAAAATGTTTTTTAATAAATACGTAGAGATTAGGTTCATCAGTAGCTGCTAATCTGCTTCTACTGCTGACCTGAGGAGACAGGATGGGGGCTAAACCCCGACTTGGTCTGAGTTCTGCATTTGATGGCTGTGATTGTGAGCTGCACTAAACTCAGAAGCCATGGACCTGGACCTTTAGCAAAACATCTGGGCACATCTCATCTCATAGGAGATCTCTACCATCTCTCTAACATGCTTCTTGCTCTGCTCATCTTTCATATTCTGAAAGCTTTTTATGAGAATGATATAAAGAAGAAAGCAGAGAGTCAGAATAAAATTGTCTGCATAATCCCGTCTTATTTAATACTAATTTTTTTAAGCACCTATTAAAACCACCCAAAAGGGACTGAACCACATGTCACAACTTTGTTTTTACAACTGAGTTTTTTGTGGTTTATTCTTATGCAGGAAAACCAAGCTCACAGCTTTCAAATAGAGAAAACCAGAGCAGAAGAGAAATGCTTTCATTTAGCAGCAAGGTTCACTTGAATATTCCTTTAGGAGAGAGCTCAGTGCCTCAAAGAGAAATGCAAAGATATTTATCTCAGATAGGCAGAGCTTTCTATAGTTGTAACTGATAAAATCACTTTGAACTGAAACATATGACCAAAACTATGAATTGCTGCCTAAAAATATTGCATCACATGAGAAGTAAAATTGCATCTTAAAATGCAAACATTGCTTTCAGCCTCCCATATAAAATGCTTGTTAAGTTTTACAGGAGGTGCACCCCAAATTTTTATACTGCAACCTATTTACTCCAGATGTTTAGGCCTTTGCTACATGAAGAAGAAGCAACAACAGAAAAACAAATAGTTGTGAATTACAATTGCACAGGAAAAGAGGAAAAAAATCCTTCAGATAAAATAATTGTGAAAACAAACTCACATATTGATTATTTTTTTTTTTGTCTCAGATCTCTTTTCTGTTGCAGGAATCAAATGGAAATCCATACCCTGTCCTTGCTCCGTGACTGTCAAAATTCAGGTTGCCCTGGAGACACCATGCCACATTCACAGAAGAGGAAGAGAGATACCTCAGAGCTGCTGATCTCAGGGGACCACACTCCTGAAATTCTTCTGTGGGCCTCCTTTGAGTCCTGAGAGCTCACAAAGCCAGCCAGCCAAGTATTTGTAATTTGAGATGCTACTGTAAATTAAACGCTTACTAATGAAAGATCAGAGGGATCACTTTAAAAAGCGACCTTCCTATTTCTCTGCGTGCCTTTGGGAAATACATAATCATGCTTTTCAGCAGCACAGCCATAGGCAGTGTATATTTAAAGCAAGCAGAGCAGCAAAATCTCTTAGTCTTCTAAAAAGGTGTAACACTGGATGACAATTAGTAACATCCTGGATATAAGAATATACCCGATTAGGACAGTTCTTAAATCCACAAACATTTCTATCTGAATCATTCATCTGGAAACACTGGGAATCTGCTGGGAATGGAAAGTAGAACAAGCCAGCCTTACAGGCTGAGCTTGCTGTCAGTCTTTGGAGGTACGTAAATCCCTCAGCAGGTCAATACATTATTTCCTCTGTTACATATAGGATTTACTGCTCCGGTCAGCGCACTGTCCTGTTATATTGGTGCACAAGAGGCTGGAGTTCAGGCAGGACTTTGGTACTGGGAGAACAAAAGCCTTGCACGCATCAAGGCAAGAGCACATGTGCCCTCCCCCTGAGCCTCGGGGCGAGGGAGCGCAGCTCATCTCCCTCTGCATCACGCAGCAGCAGATGGGGCATGGAGTGGAAATGAGGACAGCAATGAGGGAATCTAGGAATACTGACTTATTTGCCTTGTCGGTTGGCAACTGGGAGCCCTTGCAGAAACCTGTAAAATAGGAATGGGTTGGAGGTTACTAATAAAGATCCTGTGCTGAGGAAAAAAAAAGTTCCACACTGCTGCTAAAAGAAGGAAAGGCAAGTGGGCACCAAAGGAAGCCAGACTGGTGCTGCTCTGCACAGAACAGCGTCTCTTTCCTCCAACACCCCCACGGCTGGGTTCACAAGCCTTGCAGGGCCTTTGAGAGCCGTGCTGGACAGAAAGACAGCAATGCACAAAACATAAACACGAGGATAAAATAAGGCTGGAAGCCAAGACGACCACTTTGTAAACTGTGTTACTTCTGGGGAAAGGAGACACCTTCCTGAGACTGGATGTTTGTAATTTGGGAGGAATGACACACCTCTTTCTAACATGCATGTTAGAGAAATGGTAAAGATTCAGACAAAACTAATAGCTAGCTTCAAAATCCTCAGAAGGATAGGTTTCAATCCATCTTTTGGAACAACTCTTCATTGCCTGTTTTGAATTTTAAGAGCAATCTGAAATAGATCATTTAAAACAGAAGAAGTGCCATTGCAAAGGAAAACAAATATTGACATCTCAATTCATGCTGAACAGAGAGAGTCTGTCTTCTGCAGAGCTCCTCTTTCTATTTATGTATGTCTATCTGCATGAGCTAATCCTCTTATTTTTTCAGTAAATATTTCCTTCATAGATTGTAGATTGTTACATTCCCTCTGATAAATGTTTAGCTAAGTTTTACACGAGATATTTAGCTCCATTAGTCTTTCCTAAGATGATACTTCCAGCTCTTAATTCTCTCAGTTCTGGCCTATTGATGTCAAATAGGTGATAATCAGTTTTCACTTACAAGCTCTTTTAGAAAGGGAGAAACATTTAAACTTTGTAGAGGGCATGTTTTTTTTCTGGTAGGCTTGGAAAGTAATGCTTCTTTGTACAAAAAAAAAAAAAAATAAAGGCAGCTTGAAAACAGCTTTAATTGAATATGCTTGGTCTCCCTTTATTCCCTCTTTTTCAAAAGCATCATAGTCAATTGCACTTCAATTAGGATTTATTTTAGGCTTCCTAGCTATAGCCCAGCATGCATCACATTGTTCCAGAAGCAATCTTCATAAAGGAGGCTCAACTTGGAAAGTGAAAAATAGTTGGTATTTTTGAGGCTGACACGGGATTTATGGTAGGGGAATATTTTTAACTTAAGCAAAAACTTTATAGAGATCTGATGTTGGAAAGCTGACACAAAGAAACTAAGATATTGAAATAATTTCACATTTTTTTTGCCAGGGGAGGGGGGAAAAGTTTAACAGTGTGTGAATTCAAATATTCAACCCTTGAATTATCTTCATTTCAGGACTGTGTGCCTTTGTATGTGCTGATTTATCCCCAGTAAACTGGGCTGAGGATGGAAGAAGAGGGTGAAGTTGTTTGCCTGCTGTAATAAATGATATCAGGAAAGAGGAATACAGCTGCATTCCCTTAATCATGTGAGTTAGAGAGTGCTCGGGCTAATGATGAACCACTTTCTACTGAGCCATAATCTGAGACTGAAAAAACAGCCAGTCATTCCTTGGCTCTGCAGCACTCCTGGAGGCTGTTATAAACAAACAGAAGCAGGGAACAAAAATCTCCTTTGGGATGCAGCTAGTCTGAAACAGATATCCATGGTGAGACACTGTTGGATAAAAGAGGCAGAAAAAGGCAGCATCGTGATGATGAAGACATTTCTACACCTGCTCATTAAAGATTTAGTGCAAGAAGAGTTTATCCATGTGGAAACACGGCCCCCTAGCATATTGTCTGAGCAGAAAGCAGTGCTGCCAAACATCTTTCTATGTGTAGTTACTGCCACAGTTGCTAAAGCTATCAAGGCTTCTTTGTATGGTCAGGATTTTCCCCCAGAACCTGGAAAAGTTGGAGTATTGAATGCTTATGGCCATGTCCCAGTTCTCCTCTCTCTTCATCCCTAATTTAAACCCTGCTTGTAGGCATATCATGTACTCACCAGTTTCAGATCTATGCAAGCAGAGGGAGGTCCACGGTTAATCGTGGGAGGCAAATAATGACCACTCTATATATTATCTACATGCAGGACTCTGGGGCCTTGCTGAGCCCATGATAATTTCAGTCATGGACAAGCATGCCCTTGCCTACTGCAGCTGTACTTCTGGGCAGAAAATATGGAAGAGGAGCTGCTTTTTGAAATTTCACTCAGCTTGGCTAACAGCCCAATTCTGCCGACTTGGAAGATTTTCTATCATAATATTTCTCTGAAGCTAGCTGTGAGAATAAATGGCATGAGGTATGTTTGGCTCAAGAGCTGAGAATTTAAAATTTTTGGAGAATCTTCTCTTGTTTGTTATGGAACAAATCCCAAACTTCTTGCTTAGAAGTTCAGGCTCCCTGCTGCTATGGGGCCCAATCTGAACTTCTTGACTAAAAGGGACTGAAGTGCATCTCCTGTGTGAATACTTACCAGTAACGTTTCTGCTCTCAAACTAATTACTATGGCAGAAGTAATTGCACAGTGCACAAGGCAGATTGACCTCCTGGTCAGTCCTAGGAGGGCAGAAAGGACGAAGTTGCTAAATATGGTGAAACAACTCCTTTACTTCTATGGCAGCCACCTAAGACTCTGGGCAAGGCTGTGGTGCTGAGGAGACAAGATCATTAAGAGCAATGAACCTTGGGTTCTGTCAGAAACACATTAAATAGGTCATATTAGATTTTTTGCAGAATATCTATTATATATTTACTCCAGTCTGCCCAATGGAAAATCAGCAGTCATCTTGAGTGCTGCTTGTTTTGGAGTAATTTAAATTTCCTGTATCCTTGATCCTACCTAGCTTTTGGGGAGAGGTTTAAACATATTTGTACTAGTAGGTCCCTCAAGATTCGGCATGGTTGATTGAATATCCTGCTATTACCACACTTCTGATAAGAAAGCATTAAGGAGAAGCTTCTAATCTGTGAATTTACAGCGTTTTTCTTTTTCTTTGTGGGTATTTCACAGAATAACAGAATGTTGGGGGTTATAAGGGACCTCTGGAGATCATCTAGTCCAACCTCTCTTGCCAGAGCAGGATCACCTAGGGCAGATCACACAGAAACTCAAGACCCAAATGGGTCTTGAAAATCTCTAGTGAAGGAGAATCTACAACCTCTCTGGGGACCCTGTTCCAGTGCTCTGTCACTCTTACAGTAAAGAAGTTTTTCCTCATGTTGAGGTGGAACTTCCTATGTTCTAGTTTCCATCCATTCCCCTCATCCTATCATAGGGCACCACTGAAAAGAGATTGGGCCCTCCTTCTTGACACCCACCCTTCAGATATTTATATACATCAATAAGATCCCCTCTCAGTTTCCTGTTCTCCATACTAAACAGACCCAAGTCTCTCAGCCTTTCCTCATAAGGCAGGTGTTCCAGTCCCTTAATCATCCTCATAGCCTCCATTGGATTCTCTCAAGTAAATCCCTGTCCCTCTTGACCTGGGGAGCCCAGAACTGGACACAATACTCCAGGTGAGGTCTCACTGGGGCAGAGTAGAGGGGAAGGAGAAACTCCCTTGACCTGCTGGACACACTCTTCTTAATGCACCCCAGGATACCATTGGCCTTCTTGGTCACAAGGGCACCTTGCTGTCCATGGATAACTTCTTGTCCACCAGGACTCCAAGGTTCTTCTCCATGGAGCTGCCTTCTAGCAGGACAGCTCCTAGCCTGTACTGGTGCATGTTGTTATTCCTTCCCAGGTGCAGGACTCTACACTTATTCTTGTTGAACCTCATTAGGCTCCTCTTTGCCCAGCTCTCCAGTCTGTCCAAATCTTTCTGAATGGCTGCAAAGCCTTCCTGTGAATCAGCCAATCCTCCAGTTTGGTATCATCAACAAAGTGGCTGGGGACACACTCTGCTCCCGCATCCAGGTTGTTGATGAAGATGTTGAACAAGACTGGACCCAGCACTGATCCCTGGGGGAATCCGCTGGTTACAGGTCTCCAGCTGGACTCTGCACCATTGATCACTATCCTCTGGGCTCCATTGTTTAGCCTGTTCTCAATCCACCTCACTATCCACTCTCCTATCTCACACTTCCTGAGCTTGTTCACGAGGATGTCATGTGAGACAGTGTCAAAAGCCTTGCTAAAGTCAAGGTAGACTACATCCACTGGTCACCCTGCATCTATCCATTCAGTCACAACATTGTACAAGGCTATCAGGTTAGTCAGACATGGTTTCCCCTTGGTCAATCCATGCTGGCTACTCCTGATAACCTTCCTCTCTTCCACGTGCTTAGGGATGACGTCCAGAATGAGCTGCTCCATGATTTTTCCTGGGATGGAGTGAGACTGATTGGTCTGTAGTTTCCTGAATCATCCTTCTTGCCCTTTCAGAAGGGGGAGTGACATCAGCTTTCCTCCAGTCCTCAGGTACCTCTCCCGTTTTTCATTTCAAAAATGATGGAGAGTGGGAGGCCAACACCATCAGCCAGCTCTCTGAACACTTGCAGGTACATCCCATCGGTGCCCAGGTACCTGTTATATTCAGTTTTCAATGCCATTACTACAGACAGTATTGCCATTAGCATAGCTCACAAATGGGCAACTCTGCTGACACAGCACAAAGATCTGAAGGGATTGTGTTCTGGATATCTAAGAGCCACAGACCAAGATAACTGTAGGGTTGTGCCAGACTTCCAGACCCTGAAAAAGCCATCCCAGACTTTCAGAGCCATGAGACACATACCACATGCTCTCAAAGCGCAGGAAGGAGAGAAGGAAATTTCTTGGAGGCACCCAAAGAATGGAAATCCTATGTTTCTGCCTAAGATGTGTTTGGGCGGCATCTGCAGCTCAGTTTGAGTCTGTCATAGGGTACCCCAAAAGCACAGCATCTGCAATGAAAAAACAGCCCCTTTCCTTGAGCCGTGGAACACAGAGCTGGCCTGTGAGCTGTGTTGCACGAGTTTGTAACACTCATGCCTCTCAAAAGTCGTAGCCAAAGGGTTAGGGGTTTGGGTTGTTCTGGTCAATCTTCACAGCATATGCTCTGTTAAGATACCCTTCTACAGGGAACACAGAGAATTGGCGTGACCTCCAGGGTAGGCAGTACAAATACAGCATTAGTTTTACTAAATGGGGAAAAATTGAATTATATTCTATTGCTAGTTCATCTTGACTGCAAAGCCAAAAATAAAAAAAATAAGTTTAAAAAATAAAATAAAATTAAATTAACCAGGCTTTGGTCTTTCAACTGCTGTGCAGGATGTATGAGGGACTTGTAAAAGGATGAGAGGAAGCTGCAAAATGAAGTGTGGATTAAAAGACAAAAGCCACCTTCTGGTTACTATCCTCTGGAGTTTGGCTGGTGACCTATGGTAGAAGGAGAAAACTTGGAGGCTTGCAAAACACAATCTCTTTTAAAAACTCTTTTCTGCTCTCAGAGGTTATCCAAGAGGATTCACAGAGATGAGATTCTTATGAAAGCTTGCCCTGATTTATCAGTTGCACTGTAGGACTGCTGGTCTGGAACTACTTGGGAAAGTGCTTGCTACTGATAATGAAAAAAGCTTTCTTCATTTCATATCACCTGCATGTCTAGATAGATATTTAGCTTTTAATTCAATGTACTTCTTTGTTTGAGAGTAAAGTGCTCTGATGTTTCTTCCATTTTAGTTTTACAGTGTCCTCAGCATTCCTATCTGTTAAGACAAATTAGACCAATTGGTCCTTCAGTGTCCCTATACACGCCTGTTTTCACATTGTAGCCTGCAGAACTGACAGTAATGATTGCAATTTTTAATCACAGTTGAGTATTGCCAGTGGTTCTGATTTTTCTTACCAGAAACTCTAGCACATCACCCTGTTATATTTCCTTCACAATTTCAGTGTTCATTTTTTCCAGCAAGTGATCACACAGAAATCTCCCATCATCTTTCCCTTGTTATTTTTTTAAGTTAATGATGTGGATTGCAGTCTTCATTCTCCATTATCTACTATTACTTTCTCATTTTTGCAGCATATCTGGTATAAGCTGAGATGATAGTAGTTTTCACTGGTGATGCTGATGGTACAACTCAAGGCACTACACTGGGAACTAAACTTGGATTTTCCCCTCTATGGGCCTCTAGGACATAGAAAACCTAAAATTTTATCTCTCTCTAAGGGGGCATCTTCTAAAGGTCAAACTCTACTCCATACTGACTGCCATAGTTTCTTGATACAAAAAATTAATCCTGAAAGGAAACAAGCATTAGTACTGTTGTAGAAGAATGTGGTGGTAAGATCAATATATGAAAGTCTCATATGGGAAATATTTTGAGAGAGAGCATAGAATTATTGACAGTTACTGTGAAATACAGCAATGAAGTTTAAGTTCTCTGGTATCTCAGAAAATTTTGTTCTGTGCTTGAGAATATACAGACAAGTCCAGGAAGAAAGATTCTTGGAATTTAAAGATAAATCAGGGAACATATAGGTTTCTCTGCTGTTTCAATAGACGTGCTAACTGATTTGAATGCATATACTTCCACCGGAATTTTTATCATGTATTTACATGCACAGACACATACTTGCAGCTATGCATCTGTGTTTAAAAATGCACTCAAGACCTGTGTATGACTCTGAGCCTGTTTTTGTTTATGTATATATATGTGTGTGTGTGTGTATCAGGCCAGCCAGACAAATAGCAGCAATATTTCTCCCACTTGCTCATTCCTGGATGTCTTATTTGCATATTTATGCAGCTCCTATTTTCTTTTTAAAATAAAGCCCTATGAAATGGTCTGCCTAGGCTTTCACAAGGACACAAATCACTGAGCTTCTGAATTTTTTATTAATTCTATCCACTTCATTTTTGCAATTCTGGACATCCTGAATGTGAGGCTATGCCATCATTTGTCTGCCTTCAGCCAAGGCACAGTAGCTCCAAAATGCAGTCTTAGATATGGTCAGCATTTATGTAAACACTGTCCATTAAAAAATTGATTGAACATCAGCTTTTTTATATTTATCTCATAGACCTGACTTAGTGTCCTCTCATACTGAGTTACCTAACAGAAACAGGAATAAAATAGGACAAGTTTTGCACCAGTTTTATTTGTTCATTAATTTTCTTTAAAATAAGAAGCAGATTACAAAACTGCTAGAAAAAGAAAATAAATGGAACTCATTAAAAAAGGTTGTAACTTAAAACCTATGAGTACACACAGTCACACAGCCGTGCAGTTGTGACTTATGTGGTCTTTCTATCTGCTTTGTGCTCAGTTATGCTGTGCTTTAGATAGACTGAAAGACCCTGCAGGGAAAG
>NW_009953761.1:1349052-1356401 GCF_000747805.2 Chaetura pelagica | reverse complement strand
GGAAAGAGTTATACCCTGGCTTGTGGGACAGCCTTTGTGCTATGCCTCCAACAGCAAAACACGTGTGTACCAACATCAGATTATACCAAGAGGTGTAAATCCAGCTCAGCTATCAAAGGAAGGATGAACCCAAAATAGAAAGCAAATTAGTGGCCTAGAGTAAATCTTCCCACTTCAGCACTAGTGCTGGATGTAAATCTTCTGATGGAGAAAAAAGCTTTTCTGAAAGATCCCAGCATTTGAGCATGCAGTACTTAATCTGAAACATCTTGGGGTTTTCTGAGTTTTCAAAGAATACACAGATGATTGTTTCCCCATGACCAGGGAACTATTTGATTTACTCCTGCCTTTATAGTCCTTTCTAATGGAGGATTATAAAGACAGAGCCAGACTAACCCTCAGTGAAGGGATCTGATGCTGCACAGAACAGCAGCTAGCAGTTGTATCAAGGGAAATTCTGACTGCATGTAGGGATTTTTTCCTTTCCAGTGGGGATAATGCCCAGAGAGGCTATGAAATCCCCAGCCATGGATATTTCAAAACTCAACTTTTCAAGGATCTCAGCAATCTGATCTAACTTTGAAGTCAGTCCTGCTCTGACTGAGGCTTTGGAGCCTCAGATTAGCCTAAATCATTCTGTGATTCCTTCACTTCAGACACATGAAATATTGATATTTCCACTTGATTTAGGTAACAAAGATCTCTTTTATAATCAGTAGAGAGAAATCGGGTGCTGCTTATTTCATCCTACACTATTTGGGTCTGATGAACTGCACCTAAAAGGGTCTGTTTCTTTCCATTAGTTATAAAAGGCATCTAAGCAACCTGGTTCAGGTGTGAGCACCTACACAGCATACAACTGCATTTAGATAAGAAGAACAGCACCTGTTTTCAGCACCTGAAAAAACATTTTGGCAATGGGGATCCAGAACTCACAGGCTGCTTGGCCTTAGAGGAACTTGGTGGGATGTGAGAACCATGGAAGCCTTCAGCAGATGCTCAGTGAAATTAATTCTCACTTGGATATTCTGTATATTATTTTTTCCTATGTATATCATGATAGATCCTAAAGGGCTTTACAAAGGTGCTTTTCTTGAACCAATTCAACAAACCTGTTATTTTGCCAATTTGGGTGAGCTGGTGCATCCTCTGAGGATTTTCCTGTTTGGTTTCAGTCTCACTCAAACAAAAAAAGTTTTCAAACAGAGTTCTCCTGAGATTAAGAAATATTTGCATCTCAGTCAACTTGTGAGCCTGACTAAGAACCTTATGTAGAAGGATTGCCCTGTTTTGTGCATGGTTGAAAAGAGTCATAATAATTAGAGAGATATTTGCAGTGTAGTGAGAAGGGTAGAATGGAAGTCCCTTTACCTAACAGATCCCATGCTGGACATGTGACTGACATCCGTTACCTCTGAAATGCCATCTAGATGGGCTTTCTGACTGAGCTGGTTGTGAAGGGTAAGGATATTTTCTGCAGCCAAGGGACACTCTGCCAAGGGAGGGTGGAGTATTTTTACTGCCTTTCCTCTGATCCCTGGTTTGACTATGATGAACGGAGACATGGCATTCACCAAGGCAATGAGAGTAACAGGCAATTCTTGTCAGCACCTGGGAAAAAAAGTAATTAAGACTCTTTTTTTCTAGGAGGTACTGGTATGTCTCCCACAACTGTACACACAGTTTTAATTAAGATGGGTTGTTTACTACGATCTTGCTGAGCCAGAACAGATGTTGCACTCCAGCAAAAGGCTCCAAGATGACTGGAGAATTCAGTGACATATGGAAATTAATGGGATTTTTGTGGTCAAATTTATCTTAGCATCGCTTGCCACGAGGAGGTCTTGATTCGTGAGTGCAGCCTTTGGGGCTTTTCACCACATCAGTGCAATGGTATTACTAAAAGTAATGGTGAAACCACTTCTCTGAAGGTGCTTTGAAACATTAGTGACTATAAATAACACCTCTGAGTGGTGAAAAAACATCTTTATGCTAAGTGAACTCTCTTTCTTCCAAGGTGAAGGGAAGTTAACTTGCCCCAAGTGCTGGAACAATCTGGTAAGAACAGTGGGAATAGCCTTGATGGGTATTTAAGCATGGGTGGATGCCAAACTGTGCACTTCCCATGAGAGGCCAAGGCAACACATTGTGCTGGACTGTATCCTTTGCTCCCTATGTGGTTAGCCTGCACCAAAACGTGTACACCTCAGCTCAGCCTGGCAGCCTCTGTGTTGGTAGGACCAGCACCAGCTGTGATCTAAAAGCTGGGGATTGCATCTGCATGGCACTAACCCCCAGCTTCCCCATCCTGCCTGCAAGCAGGTCTCCTCAGGGTGTGTGTGCCCCAGATACGTGGGTTGGCATCTCCCAAGAGCACAGGCAGCATCAGCATGTGTGCAAAGCACACCACGTGTGCCTATATCTCAGGAACCCTGAAAAAATCTGTGAAAAATCAGGGAGAATTTGGCATCTTCTCTGTGTGGACTCTGCACTGAAGGAGAAAACATTTCTATGATGTTCATAAGAACAGAGTTTGGTCTGGTTGTTCTGAAGCAGACAAATGTCAAATATGTAAAACTAAAGGAGCACTTGTTTTGAAGACAGATCAGCTGCAAAAATGAATTGGCTTTTGCTTTCCAGATCCTCCTACGAGTCCCCAGAATAGCTGGTGTGGTTTGCATTTACACCACCCTATTTCTGAGCATGTTTTCCTCTCTTTTGTGCTGGGGAACAAAAAAAGAAAATAAAGAAAATAAAGAAAATTTTAAAAAAAGAAAAAAAATTAAAATAAAAATAAAAATCCTTAGCCAAGCTTTTTTTAGCGATGTCCAGTGGTAGGACAAGGGGCAATGGATGCAAACTAGAGCACAGGAGGTTCCACGTAAACATCAGAAAAAACTTCTTTCCTGTGAGAGTGACAGAGCACTGGAACAGGCTGCCCAGAGAGGCTGTGGAGTCTCCTTTGCTGGAGCCATTCAAAACCCACCTGGACACATTCCTGTGTGGTCTGGTCTAGGTGACCCTGCTCTGGCAGGGGGGGTGGACTGGATGATCTTTCGAGGTCCCTTCCAACCCCTAAGATTGATTCTGTGGTTCTGTGATTCTCTACAACAAGGGAAACAAGAGGCTCCCTACATCTCATGTGGGTAACATCAAAAGGAGAGTACAGGCAGGTACAACTGTTTCCACAGCTACATGCATCTCTGTCGCAGGATGAAGAGGGGGTTTGTAAATAGCCTGGTGTTACTGTATTGACATTTCCTCCTCGGGCAGTGCTCCGGCTTTGTGCAGGCGCCTGGCACTTGCACACAGCTCTGCTCTGTTATGGAAAGCCAGGCATGCGTGAGCTGATTGCTGGAGACAAGCGAGGAAAAGGGGGACCTCGGCGAAGACGAGTCAGCTGGGGACAAGGAACACTGAGTCTTTTGTGGAGCGGTGTTAAGAGGGAGAGGGAGGGCAAGAGGGATGCTTGCACGGCATCCCCAGGGCCTCCCCTCCCCCTGCCCCCTGCTCCCCAAACTGGCTACCAGCAAAAAGCAGACCTGCTGGAGCACGGTGGAACTGTGCAGCAGGAAAATGAAAACCTTGGGGTGAAATATAACTCTCCCCTGCATTTGTGGAATACAAGTCCTGAAGGAGGAAGGGGGGGTGAACATCACGCAGTTGCTGCTATGGAAACCAAATCCTCCCATCACAGAGAGGAGACGTGCCAAAATCCTGGGCAGCCTGGCTGCTGCTTACATCACAAGGCAGACCCCCCCGCTCCCCACCTGTCCATGCTCTCCTAAGACCTTAATGGTTTCAGGGCCTAGAGTACAGAAATGAAGGGTTATGAAGCTGCAACAGTGTCCAAACAACCTTCCTGGCAAAATCTATTGAGGTCGTCCTGTGAGAAACGCCAGAGGTTTTCTAGGTATTAGTTACTGTTACAGCAATATGCAGATTTTTTTGCTCCCCCTTGAATCAGACTGGGGGGAAAAAGGGGGATTTAGAGACATCACCTGTGTTTCATGTCTCCCTCTGGGCCTTTTTCCACTGTTGAGGTTGGATGAGAGATACTGGCTGGAGAATTCATTTTGAAGTGGGGCTCCTGGGTGCGAGTAATCTAGCAGAGGAAGACGTGCTTCCTGCCCGTGTTGTTCCTGCTGCATCCGAGTCTGGGGAAATGAGAGCAGGGTTTTACTGGCAGAGGCAAGGGGGAGCAAGGACTGAGGAAGGGAAAGGAAAATAAAAAGGATGACAAGGGCTGAGCAAGCCTCCCATTAACTTCTCTTGGTTTGGGCCTGCACCAAGCTGTAGGATATAAAAAAGATTACTGTCCAACCCCGGGATGTAGCAATGTCGTCCCTTCTTGGTTTGTTTTGGTTTTGGTTTGTTTGTTGGGGGGTTTTGGGCAGTTTGTTTTGGTTTGGGTTTTTTGTGTTTTGTTTTCTGTTTTGGTTTTTTTGTTGTTGTTTTTTTTTAAACAGCACCTGTTTTCATTACAGTGTGTGTGTTCATAGCAGTTTTGTTTTCACCAGTTTTCTTATACCAGAGCCAGAGGGATGTTGCTCAGTCAGTTACTACAGACAGGAAAAGCTGGTAGCCACGTATTTACTACACCATCTATACACAAAGCCTATGTTTCAGAGAAACCTCTTAAACAGGTTAATCTGCAAGTATAGATGAAGTAGAGTTCATGGCACAAAATGATCATGGCTGAGCTTGAGACCCCTGCTCAGAGGGTGTCCCGGTACCTGCTGAGATAAGGACACAAATTGCTGCTGAATTCCTCAGGAAGTACATTCCCTATATTGGGAACCAAAAAGCCAAGTATTGTGCCAGTGGCATGGGATGTTACTGGAAATTGGGAAAACGTATCAGGGAGAAATGCTTACCCTATTATTTTATCATTCCCTTTGTATCCGTAATTAGTTGCTGTTTGAAAGCCTGGGTGTGACAGACTTGCTATAGCTGCGTACAGCTATTCTGCTAATCTGACAGTCTCCTCTGCAAGGAATAGTCCCATTACACTAAATAGCACCAGTCGTGGGTGTTTCGTTATTAATTACTAGCAAGTATTTACAGGATTTTTACTTTATTGAGGTTTACAGGGCTTCTGCACTGGTCTAGCTCCTTGGACTTCCATGGAGATAACCCATTTGTGTTGTTGTGAATGTCAGTATCAACCCTGCTTGTTGCTACCAAAAGTTACTGGGGGCACACTGTCAGCCCTGCAATGCATGTTATAAGTTTGAAGTGCATTTTAACTATAGAACCATAGAGTTGTTAAGGTTGGAAGTGTCCACTACCACTAGACCAGGTTGCACAAAAGCTCATCCAACCTGGCCTGATCACCTCCAGGGATGGGACATCAACAACCTCCCTGGGTAACCCATTCCAGTTCCTCACCACCCTTATAGTGAAGAATTTATTCTGAATATCTAACATAAACCTCCCCTCTTTCAGTTTAAAACCATTACCCCTTGTCCTGTCACTCTGATGAAAAGCCCCGCCCCAGCTTTCCTGTAGCCCCTTCAGGTACTGGAAGGTGCTGTAAGGTCTCCCCAGAGCCTTCTCTTCTCCAGGCTGAACATCCCCAACTCTTTCAACCTGTCTTCATAGCAGAGGTGCTCCAGCCCTTTGATCATCTTCGTGGCCCTTCTCTGGACCCTCTCCAACAGCTCCATGTCCTTCCTGTGCTGAGGACACCAGAACTGTACACAGCACTCCAGGTGGAGTCTCACCAGAGCAGAGCAGAGGCTGCTGAGATAAGGACACAAATTGCTGCTGAATTCCTCAGGAAGTACATTCCCTATATTGGGAACCAAAAAGCCAAGTATTGTGCCAGTGGCATGGGATGTTACTGGAAACTGGGAAAACATATCAGGGAGAAATGTTTACCCTATTATTTTATCATTCCCTTTGTATCCGTAATTAGTTGCTGTTTGAAAGCCTGGGTGTGACAGACTTGCTATAGCTGCGTACAGCTATTCTGCTAATCTGACAGTCTCCTCTGCAAGGAATAGTCCCATTACACTAAATAGCACCAGTCGTGGGTGTTTCGTTATTAATTACTAGCAAGTATTTACAGGATTTTTACTTTATTGAGGTTTACAGGGCTTCTGCACTGGTCTAGCTCCTTGGACTTCCATGGAGATAACCCATTTGTGTTGTTGTGAATGTCAGTATCAACCCTGCTTGTTGCTACCAAAAGTTACTGGGGGCACACTGTCAGCCCTGCAATGCATGTTATAAGTTTGAAGTGCATTTTAACTATAGAACCATAGAGTTGTTAAGGTTGGAAGTGTCCACTACCACTAGACCAGGTTGCACAAAAGCTCATCCAACCTGGCCTGATCACCTCCAGGGATGGGACATCAACAACCTCCCTGGGTAACCCATTCCAGTTCCTCACCACCCTTATAGTGAAGAATTTATTCTGAATATCTAACATAAACCTCCCCTCTTTCAGTTTAAAACCATTACCCCTTGTCCTGTCACTCTGATGAAAAGCCCCGCCCCAGCTTTCCTGTAGCCCCTTCAGGTACTGGAAGGTGCTGTAAGGTCTCCCCAGAGCCTTCTCTTCTCCAGGCTGAACATCCCCAACTCTTTCAACCTGTCTTCATAGCAGAGGTGCTCCAGCCCTTTGATCATCTTCGTGGCCCTTCTCTGGACCCTCTCCAACAGCTCCATGTCCTTCCTGTGCTGAGGACACCAGAACTGTACACAGCACTCCAGGTGGAGTCTCACCAGAGCAGAGCAGAGGGGGAGAATCACCTCCCTGGTACTGCTGGCCACACTTCTTTTGATGCAGCCCAGGATGTGGTTGACCCTCTGGGCTGCAAAGCACACACTGACGGCTCATGTCGAGCTTCTCATCAACTACCACCCACAAGTCCTATGGCTAAAAGTTATAAAAAAGAGCATCTGAAAACAGAAAGAGAAACCTGGCTGAGTCCCAAGAGAGGGGCTGGAGATGGGAGGAATTTCACTGCTCTAATGATCAGGATCTTCTGTGAAGAAGGGAGTGGAAAGAATGTGAAGCATTTGTCCTATCTGCATCATTCTGTGACGAGAGATTCACCCTCTGTTTTGAGCCCATTTCAGTTACAGTAAAACTCCTGCATGCCTCACTTCAATGATTTTCAGTGAAAGGTCAGGAGGGGGTGGGCACTGGAGCAGCTAATTCAGCATTTCTACAGTACCCGCTCTTAGATTCTTGGGGTTTTATTCTGTATTACAAAAATAAGGAGCGGCTGTTGACTCGGGGATTGCTGAATGGCCTGTGTTCCCATGATACCTAGAGGAGGCTGACGATTATTCTCCCTGGGTTCTCCCTGGAGCTATTTTCTTTGCCGGCGGGGAGG
>NW_009953761.1:1257054-1349005 GCF_000747805.2 Chaetura pelagica | reverse complement strand
GTGTTTGTCCGCCAGGCTGCCTCGGTGGCAGCGGCTCCCCCTCAGACCTGCCATCTGGTAGTGCTATTCCCGTGATCATCTGTGCCAGGGCAGCGCTGAGATGGATGTCCCTCTGCCCTGGGCACTGCTCCAGCGTGTCAGGAACGGCACAGTGGAGATAGGTAAGGGACACCAGGGGCTGAAGGTGGGGACTTGTCTGCCCCAGTCCTCTGGGCAACCTGGGAACAGGAACTGCATTCTCCTGTCTCCAGCCCCTCCTGGTTTCTTACTGAAATACCTCCTTAAGCATCCACTGTATCTACCAGCTGCAGCACAACACCAGGTTCTGCCAGTCACCACTTCACAAAACAAGGCTTCTTATAAAGGCTCTAATTCAGAATCCTTGTATTATCCAGCAAGGTAAAAAACAGAGGAAATTTCACCCTGGTCCTCACTGCCCCAGAGGGTATTTTTTAGTTGCCTCGTGGTGTCCCACAGTCAGTTCTCTCAGGCCTGGATTTTCGGGTGACACAGACTCAGCTTAGCAGTCATATCGTGAGAAGGACGAGTTGTCCAACTCCCCCTCCCAGCTCTGAACCATCCCACGGCACAGACACATCCTTCCAGCCTGGCCGTGCTGAAACCCCTATCCGGAGATAAAGGCCACCATTTCGCCTCCCAAAACAGTTCTCCTTTCCCTTTGTCAGGAGCCGGGGAGGGCGGCAGGGCCGGGGGGATGAAGCCACCCCCCCGCCCCGGGAGCCTGCAGTGCCGGCGCTGCCCCACGGGGCGGCAGCGTCTGCACAGCGACACGGCGGGGACACGGCGGGGTCCCCACCCGGGGTCCCCACCCGGGGTCCCCACCCGGGGAACCACAGAGCGCTTTGGGTTGGAAGGGACCTTCAAGATCACCTAGTTCCAACCCCTCCGCCACGGGCAGGGACACCTCCCACCAGACCAGGTTGCTCCAAGCCCCATCCAACCCATCCTTGAACACTTCCAGAGATGGGGCAGCTACAAGCTCCCTGGGCAACCTGTGCCAGTGGCTCATCACCCTCACAGTAAATATTTTATTCCTAATAACTATTCTAAATATACCCTCTTTCAGCTTAAAACCATTCCCCCTCGTCGTATGTAAAAAGTCCCTCCCCAGCTTTCCTGTAGGTCCCCATCAGGTACTGGAAGGCTGTTACAAGGTCTCCCAAACCTTAATCCCTCAACTCCCAAGGAGTTTTTAATAATTTATATGATTTTTATTTAATAGGAAGTGTTTTGCTTTATTTTTTTGTCCCTCCTGCCTTGTTTTTGATTTCAAAATTACATTTGTGCCACCAGACATCCATGTGATTCAATATTAAAATGTTTTCAGCTAACCTGCCTTTTTATTATTACTAATATTATTATTATTGAGAGGGAATGAAAGCTTTCAACCTTATAATGATTCACTGTTTGCTGTTTCCCATGCTCTGAACAGTATTCCTAGCAAATGGCTTTATAGAGGTTGATATCTAAATCGTGTTTATTTTCACTTTCTGAAAATTATTACTTTTTCTTTTTCTTTTTTTTTTAACCTGGAAATCTGGGTATTTGATGATTAGCAGTTATGTTTTTAAGCTAATTTAATAAGTCCTAAGAAGGATATAAAAATAAACTGGAAAAAAAAAAAAAAGAAAAAGGAAACATTTCAAATCCTGTCAAGCAGAAATGGGATCTGCATTTTCCGTTCGTTCACTTCCTTGATTTTCTGGCTGTGCATCATCCCAGTAGCCCTCCTAGTTCTGACCTGAGCACTTGAGCTGTGGCTGGTGTGGGGCTACCTGGGGCTATGTAGGAGGACTTGCCCATATCCTGGCCCCCACATCATGCAGACTAGGGACCCACCTGCAGGATGCTACATCTCCTTTCCAGAGGAGGCTGAGGTGATGGGAATGACTGCAGACATGTCCCTCCATCTCCCCCTGGTCACGATACATGCCTCCAGCTTCAGGAACTGGAAGTGTCCCAGGTTTACCAGTTTCCGTCTGGCCACTCTGTCTGCTTTGCCTGGCGGAGCCACTTCCCTTCCCAGCCCAGAAATGCAATTTCTGTCCTGATTTCTGTGTGTGTTTTGGAGAAGTCAGTCAGGCATGACGCTTTGCCATTTTGGAGAGCGGGCTTGCTCCTCCAGTCTAGCTCTCTGCTGTTGCATTTTTAAACAAAGGACTCAGGTCCTTAAACAAAGTGCTTTAAGCACAAGAGAGGAGGGTTTTCCAGTTCTTTGGTTTAAAAAATTAAAAAAAAAAAAAGGGGGGGGGGGGGGAGGGGTTTTTTTACATGCATTTGAAGAAGATAGCTTTGTGGTTGGCAGGCAGAGCTAGAAGGAAGAGCCTGAGGAATGTTTTTTTGTTGTCAGATGACTTGATATATGACACACCCAGGAGTAATCAAAGAGGAGGGACTCAGAGCTACAGAATGTGAGGAGACCCTCAACACAGCTTCCTAAAGTTATATAGGGTACCTAAATCCCACTGAAGCCAGAAGCCCTGCATCATCTGTGGGGACCTTGCATGGAGATTAGCTGCAATGTTTTAATAGCTTTTTCTCTCTGTTTAAGCAAGTTACAGGTGGACTGAGCCAGGCTGACCCCAGCAGCCAAGAGGTGGATGGGCACCCCACGTGCAGGCATGGGAGGCCATGTTTTCTCTGACTTATGTGTTTTAAGAAGAAAAAAAAAAAAAGGAAAGAAAAAGAGAAAAAGAGAAAAAAAGAAAGATTGTGGCGTGCTTTCCCTCTCTTCTCCAGACCACAGTCAGATTCTTGTAGCTCTGCCCTTCCTCCCTCAAAGGCACTTGCCCCAAGACTGGTGGCACAACAAACAGGCTTTTCTAAAGAAATACAGAAAGCAGAGAGTACTTTTGCCAGTCTCATCCTTTCAGTGGCTTTGAATGCAGAAGGGCTGCTCCCTGACAGTTGTCCTGCCAAGTTTAAATGAGCTGAGACAGCTCAGGTTTGGATTCTTTCCCTCTTGGTCCCAGGCATTTTCTTCCACAGTTACTGTAGGACACAGGCAAACCAGGCAACTGCTAGAGGGAGTTGATGGCCAGACCTGCAAAATGGCTCATCACCATTTTGCCACGGCTGCAACTCAGGTGGCCTGCTGTGGTCAAGACCAAGGATGAGTTTAAGGTGTGGGCTGAGTTTGCCCATGGAATGTGAAGCAGCTTCTCCCTGCATGGTTCCTCATGCACCATGGACCTCCCAGGAGCAACCACCCTTTATCCTTTCTGTGGCAGAAGCAGACTCATCAGCTGCACTCCTTGCTTCTTGCTGTCAGCAAAGCCAAATGAAGCCTTGTCTAACTTTTGACCAGCCCTGAGCTTGATATACCAATGGGGAAATCGTCCGTGTGATGCATCACAATGTCTCTGGAACAGCACTCAGCCTATTAGCACCCCTCTTCTGCCTTGGTTTGCTGGGTGGAGGATGAAGGCAGGGGATGAAAGGTCAAGAAGGTCAGATGAACAATGTAGATGCAGGCCCACAACATGTCACAGCTGCCTTTTCTTCTGTGTGGTCTGAGCAATATGAAAGCAAGGACCAAAGAGCTTGCATGCCATGGTGCTGGTAGGAAAGCAGTGGCTGGCTGCAAAAGCCTCACTTGCAGAGGGATCCTGGCACAAGTATTGGAGACAGACATCCAGCTGTGTCCACTCCGAGGCTCCTTGCCCTCCTCATGCTCTAGCACTGTATGGGGAAGCTGTGGACTCACCTCGCACACCTGAGCAGGTCACTGATAATGACATATTTTTACTTTCTACCCTTGTATCCTGCATCTCAAGGGCTTCCTCCTCACTGAAAATAGAGGGTATGGCAATTGCCTAAGCTGTGTGGGAATGGCCTACCTAACAAAATTACTTGGGTGAGAAAAAGCCCTTCTTGTGTGCTTTTTTTTTTAGGGTATCTTTCCATTTGTGTTACTACCATGACTGAAGGGCCCATTTGAGACTATATTAAGGGCTGTGCCAGCATTTCATAAAAAGGGGGCGGTATCCAGAGTACCCTCCCAGAAGTTAATGACAAGTGGTACAATTTGACATGAGGAAATAAACAATATGTCTAAAAAAGAACACTAAAATGAATATCTGCTTTTTGGCAGGGGTTATTGTAAATAAAAGAAGAATCAGTTATCTCCGATTTTTGCACAGTCATCGTTTCTTCTGCATATCACAATTTAGAAGGTAATTTGAAAGGGGAGGAAGAGATCACTTCTAATATTGTGCCTGCAACCTAGCAGTTATAGTAGAAATGGATTTTCTGTCTTCTTAAATTTTCAGGTTAGGACTTGCTGTCTTTTCAAAAGTCCAGTGCAAGTCATTGGGCTCACCTGGAATTGCACAATCATGGGATAATTTTAGATTGGAAGAGACCTCATCAGGTCATCTAGTCCAACCTGCAGCTCAAAGCAGCACCATAGAATCATGGAATAATTTAGGTTGGAAGCAAACAAACAAACAAAAAAACAACAAGAAAACCTCTAAGATTGCTCAGATGAGGTTTCTCAGAGCTGTATCCATTCAATTTCGGATGTATCTCAAGAGATGGAGATAACACAGCTTCTCTGGGGCACCTATGCCAACATTTTTACACCCTTAGAATCATTTTTTTTCCCTGGCATATAGTCAGAATGTAACATGTTGCATCATGTCTTTTTCCTGTTTTTGTGATGCTCTGAGAAGAAAGTCTCCTCTATACCTTAGGTAGTTGTAGTTAACCATTGCAGTCCTTTCCCCTAAGCAAATCAGCTTTTTCTCATATGCCATGTGTGTCAGCCCTCTGACCATCTTGGTTGCCTTCCTCTGGCCTCACTCTTGTATATCCAAAACTGGAGACCACACTCTAGATGTGGTCTCACAAGGTTCTGAACAGAGGGCAGTGACCACTGCCACTGACATGTTGACTGTGCTTATGTTGACAGAGCCCAGTATGTGGTTTTCTCTCTTTGCAGAAGGGGCAGACTTCTGGCTCGTATTCAGCCTGCTCTCCAACAAATCACCCAAATCCTTCTCTGCAAAGTTGCTTTCTATGCAGTTGACTCCCAGCCTGTACTAGTGCATGGAGTTTCTCTCTCCCAGGTGCAGCACCTTGTCTTTGTTGAAGTTTGTGGTTCTTGTCAGCTCATTTCTCCAACCTGCTGTTCTTCCAAACAGGAGCCCTGCCCTCCAGATTATCTAATTTTGTCATCATCCACAGATTTGCTGAGATACTTCTCTGTCCTATCATTCAGATCATTGACAAAGAAAATAGACAGTGTTCCTTATCTCAAAAACCATTGTTCCATGACCCTGCTGCCAGCTGGACATTGTACTGCTCTTCACAAGCCTTTGAACCCAAAGGCCCCTCCAGATTTTAGCAGACCTTATTGTCTACTTATGCAGTCAGTATCTGACCAATTTGGCTGTAAGAATACTATGGGAGAGTGTGTCAAAAGTCTTCCTAAAGTCAACATCCACTATTCTCCCATTGCCTACTGAGCCAATCATCTCATCAGAGAGGAAAAATGGGTGGGTGAGGCATGATCTGCCTTTGGTAAAACCATGCTGGCTGTTCCAAACCATCCTCTTTTCCTTTGTGTGCATGGAAATGTTCTTAATAACCTTTCCAGGGACTGAAAGGAGAGACTTCCTGGTTTGCATGTCCCTGGATACTCCTTCTTGACTTTCTTCAAGAACACATTAGTGACATTTGCCTTTTTCCAATCATCAGGAACATCCCCTGATTACCATGACCTCTCAAAGATGATAGGAAATGGACTTGCAGTGAAATTGGCCACCTCTCTCAGCCCCATCTGATGAATCACATCTTGTCCTATGGACTTGTGCATGTGTGATTGACTTAGGTGTTCTCGCTTACCGAAGGTCCTGCTGCCACATCTTTGCCACATTTGTTAACTTCGCAGACTAAAACCAGCAACTACTGCCTACCCACCCCTGCTAGTCATACTAGCAGGCCATTAAAATCCCACCCTTTGCTTTCACTCTGTCCTGACAAAACGTTGTGGCTTAAAAGCTTTTTGTGGTTGATGCAGAAGCAGAACTTGAATTGTAGGCAGCAGTGGGGAGTGTTTGAGTTTTTGCCTCCCAAAATTACTCTGTGGGCCAGTCTTGATGGTGTTTAACAGAGTTCCAGTATAGCTTTTTCTCCAGCAAAAACCAGAAAACAGATTAACCGCCTTAAAACCATTGGATGCAAAATATATTCAGCTTCTGTCTGAGTAACCAGCCTCTTTGTCAGCTCCAGACCTTCTATTATGTCATTCAAATGCCCTGTGGAAGTGTCCAAAACCTTAGTTGTCCTCTCACCCTGAATATCAAGTAATTCTGATGTCAATATGCTGGTTTTCAATTATCATGTGATGAAGACTCAAGACTAGGAGCAAATAGCTGCTACAAACAGAGAAATAGCTGGGAAAATAAATCAGTTGTGAGTTGTTGGCAAATGCACAAACACACACGAGATCACTTTGAACATTCAAAAGGGTACATGTTACTTTCCTCAGAGTGGAATTGATTTTGAACAGTTCTTAAATCCATACAGGACACGACTCAGCAACACCATATGGTCTTGGTTAAAATTATTTTATATTGTAATGAAAGCAAAGCTTTCTCACTGAAAGAAGACCTTGAACCAGTTATCTGAGTACTGCTGAGGGAGTGAGAAACCTGCATTTGATTTCCTGACCCACCATAGTGCGAGTCACTTTGTCAAGATACCTTATCTGTGTACTTTAATAGCTTTGAGAATTTGGACTTTCATTTCTTCATATATGAAATTATGAGGTTGGTAATAACACCTCTGAGTTGTGAACTAATTTGATACTCTGCTACAAGTAATCCTATCAGTATCACAATATAAATTTAATAGAAATAAAATTGCTCTACTGAAGACTGCTTTATCCTAGTCTAAATGTAGCCCTTAAGATCAATAGCTATTTTTTCTCATTTTAATGTACAATTTCCTATCCTTTAGTTGTGTTGTTTTTTTCTTCTTCCAGCAAATACTGTCAGAAAGGTCACACCTTAGAATCCGTCTTTCTAATTCTGAGGAAAAAAGGACTTACTCTGCCAGTGCCTGACTTTTTCCTCTTCAGGATGAACTACTCTGACTCTATTCTTGTAGAGCAATACAGCTTTTTGATGCATGTCAGTGAAGTATTATCTTAATTTTTATCACAGCTCAATGTCCTGACTGTATGTTGCTGTCATCAGCCTAAATCTTTGTTCTGAAAATGAATGAGTGAAATTATCTCCATGGTACTGTTGGCCATGGTTAGAAATCACAGAATCAATATGGTCAATGGGAGAGAATCTAGTTGGAGGTCTGTGACTAGTGGAGTCCCTCAGGGGTCAGTACTGGGACCAGTACTACTCAATATTTTCATCAGTGACCTGGATGAGGGAACAGAGTGTGCCCTCAGCAAGTTTGCTGATGACACTAAACTGGGAGGAGTGGCTGACACACCAGAAGGCTGTGCTGCCATTCAGAGAGACCTGGACAGGCTGGAGAGTTGGGAGGGGAGAAACTTGATGAAATTCAACAAGGGCACATGTAGAGTCTTGCATCTGGGGAAGAACAACCCCAGGTACCAGTACAGGTTAGGGGCTGACCTGCTGGAGAGCAGTGTAGGAGAAAGGGACCTGGGGGTCCTGGTGGGCAGGAGGATGACCATGAGCCAGCAATGTGCCCTTGTGACCAAGAAGGCCAATGGCATCCTGGGGTGTATTAGAAAGGGTGTGGTTAGCAGGTCAAGTGAGGTTCTTCTCCCCCTCTATTCTGCATTGGTGAGGCCACATCTGGAGTATTGTGTCCAGTTCTGGGCCCCTCAGTTCAGGAAGGACAGGGAACTGGTTGAAAGAGTCCAGAACAGAGCCACAAAAATGATGAAGGCAGTGGAACATCTCCCTTATGAGGAAAGGCTGAGGGAGCTGGGTCTCTTTAGCTTGGAGGAGACTGAAGGGCATCAATGTTTACAAATGTAAACATCAATGTTTACAAATATGTGAAGGGCAAGTGTCAGGAGGATGGAGCCAGGCTTTTTTCAGTGATGTCCAGTGATAGGACAAGGGGCAATGGGGGCAAACTGGAACATAGAAGGTTCCAGGTACACATCAGAAAAAACTTCTTTCCTGTGAGAGTGACAGAGCCCTGGAACAGGCTGCCCAGAGAGGCTGTGGAGTCTCCTTCACTGGAGACATTCAAAACCCACCTGGACACCTTCCTGTGTGATGTGCTCTGGGTGACCCTGCTCTGGCAGGGGGGTTGGACTAAGTGATCTTTCGAGGTCCCTTCCAACCCCTAGGATTCTGTGATTCTGCGATCACAGAATCATCCTGGTTAGAAAGGACCTTGAAGATCATCAAGTCCAACCATAATCTAAATCCACCAACCATAACCTAATCTACCCGTTTGGTGCTTAAATCATGTCCCTAAGCACCACATCTATAGCTATTAGCTGTGACCATTGCTTGGCTTTTGAGCAGGATGGGAACTCTGCCAGGGAAGTAATTATTCCATGTGAGGAACTCATCTGTTTAGAAGAACAATTCCTACTGTAAAACTGCATCTATTATTTCTGTGCTTCTACAATTGTATAATGCAGAAGCAATGGTGGGATAGATGGAATAGGGGGCCAGTGGTCAGGACATCCTGGCTTCAGTTCCTGGGTGCCATGTTCTTTCAGCTCTAGCATGGGATATCACTTTTATCATGTCTCCTGGGAAGAGAGAGGGGGTTTTTATTAGCTGTGGGTGATGTTCTTGGTGATGCATGGAATCAGTGCTGAGATACTTAAGAAGAAGTAGCCATTTTTTCTCTTCTTGGGGCCTGTTTCAATCTTTGCAAAACCAAAGATCTATCTCGAAGCATGGTTTGTGACCCAAGTTTGATCATTGCTTGATTAGACAAGTTGGAGAGCTGTTTGTGTTATTGGAAGAGGGTTCAGAAGCCACTCCCAAACCTAAATCCACTCCTAATATGGGGTTCTGTGCTTCTGGGCAAAACACACAAAGATTCATAAGGCATTGTAAAGTCTATTTTTTATTCTCAGTCATTACTTCAGTGTAAACAGATTTCAGTGCTTTGCATGGGGAGAGGCATGAGCTTCTAGAGCTGGTGAGCCACCAGTTATGGTAATTGGAGTTTCTGGCTGTGAATAGAGACACACACACAAATCTCCACTGTAAACAGAGTACAGCCTGAGCTGCAAATATGAATGTCATTGCTCCGTGTTAATTTTAATTTCTAGTCAGTAAAATAATTCACTATGTCAATAGTACACGGGAGGCATGGATGCTAATTTACATTCCTTTATAAAGGGTTTCAGATTGTTATACTTCCCTCGCAGCCAATCCTATGCTAATGAGAACTCTCTGATTCCAAAACACTGCCAGGATTAATGTTCGTGGACTCTGCACCAGGGTAAATGACCTGTGGCATAGCTTTAATTAAGGAAGACAGCCACATAATTAGAATAACAACGGATTACGATCAGTTTCTGCAGCAAGTCTCAGCCCCTAGGTGATACGTCATTTGTGTGCACTGCCTGCATGTGGGTGGACTACTACATGAAAGGCCCAGAAAGGAAAGCTTTGTCATTTCTAAATGGATATTACATAAACTGCACCCTTTGTAGAATCCCTGAAGCAGCAGTTGCAGCTCATTAGTGCAAGAGGAGGAACAGAAACCAGGATTGCACAACACAGACCTGAGGAGAGATTTGTATGAACCAGAGCCTGCTCTTTTGGCCTCCATTTCAGGCAGATGTAGTAAAAGATTTGGTGATGTTTCAGCCTAGAAGGTGGCACCTCTGTGGAGAGTAGAGTACATGCCAAAATACCTGGGTTCTTGGCCCCACTCCCCTCCTCCATGCATCGTATGGCATGTTTTGCAGTGACAGAGCCTACCCTGAGTATTTTAGGCTGAGTTTTTACTTACCAAGTGTAGAAATTCCTGTGTGAGCAGGGAGCTGGTTAGAAAAATAAGTTACAATTAACCATTAGGCATTGTGCTGTCCAGATAAAGCTTTGTATGAGGAGGAGTGGCTCTCAACAGCCTGTGCTGAAGAAATTGGATGTGGACCCATCCCTGGCAGTGACTAGCTTCCTTTTGTATGTTTGCATGGCATCATAGTCAGATAAAGGCCTGCATTTCAGAAACAGCCTGTGGACTCAAATTCTTCTACAGCACAGATTCTTTAAGTCTGCCTTCTAGAACCACCTCAAGCCTCAAATCTGATCCTATAGTAGCTTCTGTGGGCCCTTGCTGCCACCTGAGCTTTCCTGACACACATGACTAGAGCCTCCTGCCAGCTCGTGTCCCAGTGACCTTAGATAACTCTAGTGTTCTTCTGACCCTTGCCCATCATCTCAGAATATGCCTATTTCACTGCCCTGACAGCTTGCCCAGCTACCCCATACAGTCATGAAGCAGAAGGAACCTTCAGGGGTCATCTAATCTTATCCCACAGCAACATCCGTAATGATGGCAGATGTCTAACTTGCTCAGAGAAAACCTTTTTGCAGTCTTCCTAGAAAGTCTATTTCACTGCTTCGCCATCCTTGCAATTAGAATGATTTTTCTTCAGATTTCAAGGAAATCTTCATTGCTGCAGGTTAAATATTATCCAATCTAACATGAATACTGTAAGAAAAATTATTTCCTTTGTTATTAGCAGCAGTATTTTATGTTCTTCAAAACAGTTACCATGTCCTTTCTCAGAGGTTTGGTCATTTGATGTCTTTGATGTCTCTACCATAGATCCATAACTTGCCTAAAGTGGACATTATCTGCTTTTGTTGCTTTTCACTTCAAGTTTCCCTGGATTTTAGATTGTTTTATTATTATTTTTCTGTCTATGTACACAGGAGATTGCAGACCCTACAGATATAAAAATAAAATGTTGTTAAAATGATAGCATATAACACTAACAAGGACAAAAAAAAAGAAGCATCTTAGCTGAATAATAACATTTCAGTGAATAAGGTGGTACAGAGATAAACGAAAGCAGTCAGGCTTTTCATATGATACCCAGATGAGTTGCCTTATTGTCAGGCCTCTGAACCTTAAAAAAATAACATTTCAGAGATCTGGTTACAACATGACACAAGTCTGACTGATGTTCTAATTAGTCTGGTGGACAACAGACTTGTTCCTACAGAACAGGAAGCTAATTATTTTGCTTATAATAAACTCTTCAGATTTCACTATTAACATCTGCTCTTTAGCATTGGCACAAGTACAACACACAGACAATGAATAATTATGTTAACACCCCAATGTTACCAGAAGCAGGGTTTTATTCTAAAGTAAGATTTCATTAGTCAACACTGTAATAAAGAACAGAGAGTTAAGTGCAGTAAACTCAATTATGAGTTGTGTAACTGTGGTTGCTTCATACAGAAATTCAGGAAACCTGTAGTTAGTTTTCCTGATCCTCTGTGAATGGGATAGTGTTTCTGCTTGAGTAGGACAGCTCTTCACTACAGAGCCAGCCCAAACTCTCAGTCTCTTCTTGGCTTGTCTGTCTACCTAGTGTGTAGAAAACAGAACTTTGCTATGAGCACGGCAGTCCTATATCAGCAACAGGTGCTGACAAATAAGTTTTTCTAAACGATATATTATTGTGTATGAGCTGCCTGCTACTTACTGCCTTGTGTCAGGCAGTTACTCCAAGGCAGAGTCAGCAGTTTCGTGATCACAGACAGTCTTGTGTGCCATGCTGGGTAAGAGAATGGATACTGAAAAGTACCACAGATGACAGTGCACACATCCCCTTGCTTCTATGTCCGTAATGGAAATTAAGACTAATTTATATGGCTAGACATGAGTTAGAGCCAGAGCTCTGCTTTGGCTTAGTTGAACCCACTTCCTTTTCAGATCACTTGGCTGATGCCAGCCCTGCTTGTTCTCTCTCACGAAGGACAGACAATTTCTCTCACAGTTGCCTTGGCAGGACCCCTATAGGAGTGGTTTCCAAAGGTTTGGACCAGCAGGCCACCTGCTGCCTGCCAACTTTCTACAGGTCTGTAGCCCATCCCATAGGAAACTTAATAATATTTACTATTTATCATCATTCAGATGATCAGTTATATGTCTTACAGGCTAAGTGCCATCTGTTCAGTCTGTGAGCCAGACCCTGCTAAGCTCTCAGGACAAAAATCTATGGGATGTGCCCTGCACATACATGTGCAAGTGCAAAAGTAGTGAGCATAACAGAGGGAAGGCTCTTCACCACAGTTGTGCTCATCCTACATTAGGTTGTATAAGATGTGAGCACCTATTCCCCTGATTATGAAGGAGATAAAAGCTTATGTGCACTGCTGATAGGAGGAAAAAGGTAAATAAGGCATTCACAGATGTCCTGTGGTTTGTGTACTTTCCCTTATGCCAGAACACACTGCCCTTCCCAAAGTGAAGTCTGGGGTTTTCTTTATTGAAGTGTGTGTGCCTGCACCTCTCCTCTCTTTGGGATTTCCCCGCTTTCATCTTTGCTTCTTCCTTGCTTTAGGCCATATGCATGACTAACCTGTCCTTCCAGCTCAGATATGTTAAACACCACTCCTCCCTGAAACCATCAGCTACAGCCCTCAGACCTGCTGGATCCTGTGTCTTTTAGAATGAAGTTCCCACCCGGTTCCCTCCCTATCCACCTTTGCTTAATTCATTTATAATGCAGAGCAGTGGTGTCTTTCCCACCACTGGATGTGCCTGGTCAGTGGATCCTCTGATCTGCTGACAGCTGGGGTAGGTAAGGCAGGTCGCCCAGGCACTATTTTGTTGTCCCAATTTCACCCTCTTCAAAGGAGATATCTTGGGGTGCACATGATCTGCCAGAAGCATTGAGAGCTCCTTGCCATCCTGTGACCCCATGTGTCAACAGGAGGAGAAGGGCTGCATTGCCATCTCAGCTTTCTGAAAATCAGATTTGTGACAATTCAGAATTTGGGTGGGAGGAGGTAGTAAGTTAGGGGGCAAGCACATTCAGCCACTACCATGAGCAGATTTGGCTGCCTCTGCAGGGCTTCTGTGCAGTGATAGAAGTGCGGATAGGGATTTATGTGGGCTATCCAAGTGTAGATCTCATTTATAGACACATGACCCTGTCAGCAGGCTCCTTTAGTGCTAATTTGTGGTGCAGGATAGGTGATGGTCAAGGAATGATCTAAAAAGTGTTACTTAATGAAAGAAGCTGCCTCATAAAGTAGAAATTACCTTATCTTCACTAGGATACTTTATAGAAGATTGCATTTATTGGAGGTCTAGAAAATGTTCTACCTCATGGGGATTAAAGAACAATCATTGCAGGTGAAGAACACAAAGTTCAATTTGTCTCAGCCTGCAGAAATCGTTTTACAATAGATCAGGTGAATGATACCTTGGAAGTGCCCATTTCTTTCCTTTTACTGCAAGGAGAGCTTAGTCTGACTGGTTCACGTGTATCTCAGAAGTTAAATAAGCTGAATCCCGCACTAAAAGTGCAGTAACCAAACCTGCTGAATTAAGTGATATGATCCTTGTGCTGTGGGGTTTGTCTATAAATACAGATTAATTTTCCAGTTCTGTATGTTTAATCTGCTCTGAATTAGAGATCCATACCTCTGTATTCCTCCATCTCCACATTCCCTGGGTTCTCGTGGTCCACTGTACCTGGTCTTCCTTCTGCCTGACCTCATGTGAAAGCAGCAGGTCCATGACAGACGCTTTTCAATCAGATGGCTCACTCAGGCCCAAGCCAACCAGCCAGAAGACCTTTGTTTGGCTTAGTTCTGCAGGAACCTGCTGTGGTGAGGGAAAGCAACAAACTAAACCATTTCATTGCACCCATTTTGAAGATACTGAAACTAAATAAACAAGCCTAAATGTCGTAAAAGCCTTGCTCATTTGTACATTTTAGAGCCAGGACAATGTCTGTTTGAAACATATTTGTGGTCTGTTTCTTGTAAGCTTCTGTTCTCAGGTCCCCATGGTGTCTGTCCATTCACTCCAAAGCAGAATTGTGTTAAATGTCACCAGATCATGGGGGCAGTGTTTCACCCCCACTTTGTGCTGGTGGACAACTGCAATAAGGGAAGAAATAGCTCCTCAGGCTTTTGCATTTCTCCCCCAGTTGACCCTGCTCTCTGCTGGAGGAGTTTGCTCCTGGGCTGTGTTTTTGTGCTGAAGTGAACTGACTGACCTCACCATGTTGAGACATCTCCATGTTTCCCAGGGCTTGGCAGAAGACTGTTTACTCTGAACCAGGGAAGATTTTGGTCAATTGCTTCACAGGAAGCAACAAAAGCAGATGAGGAATACATATTACCAAAGAAGGAGGATAAACTATGCTAGTATAGATTGTCTTTGCCCTGATTTCATTGATCCACAACAAGATGAATTACCAACCACATCAGTAAGAAAATCACTCTCACTTTCCCTGAAAAAGTTTATCTGATATTAGGATCTGTGCCAAGATAACATTGGAGAGGAATATTGGACTTGGTGATTTGTGACTTAGCATTTGGTACTTGATGCCTTGTTCTTACAGTTTTTAGGAACTGTATCTATGTCTATATTTTCTTCTATCCACAAAGAGAAAAAGAGAGTAGAAAAAAACCCAAAGGATGCAACAACGTCAGTCCTTATGGACACTAAAAAACTGAATATAAGTAGCGGGGACAGATCCTTGTACCTATTTCCTAACTGTCATGATTGTCCCATTGTTCAAAGACTCCGTTTCAACCATCCAATCCAGAGAAATGAAGCTGAAGAGTTTGGGGGTTTTCTTCTTCACAAGGTAAGTGAAGTGGCCTCACTTGTTTAGGTGGTGGCCAGGAACGAAATCCTCTGTGAAATGGCAACCAGCACAGGCAGTTTTGAGGATGTTTTGTATGCTCTTGCCCTGAGATGGAGCCAGACAAAACACTGTCTTCAGTGGCCCCTTTTCCCTCTGGCAGTGATATGAGTGAAATGGCAGTAATACGAATGATAAGGCAGAACAAAACTGGAGTTGAATTGGGTGGAGGTTCCTTTTTGGTTTCTGTCACTGCCAAGATATTTGAACATCTTTGTCTTGAATCTTACTGTACAGGATAGTGCAAAGGACTCTGAAAACAGGTAGGAACTCTGTCAAACCAGAATGATGGGTTTTTTTGTGTCCCATGCACTCTGAAATAAATCAGTCCTCACAAAAACAGGGCAACAAAGAAGCAGTCCCACTTTCTAAAAATATTATTTTCTCTCTTATATCTTGCATTGCAGCATTGAAGAGAAACAATTGTGCTGCATTTCAGGATGGTAAGGTAGTGGTGGGTAGCCAGCCTTCAGTCTAGCACCCTCCTGGTTTTTCTCTTTCCTTGGAATGGGCCACAGTGTCAAAGCCATCTCTGTTGAAGAACAAAGGACAAGATGATAAGCAGTGTATGTTATGAGCACTTTTGCAATGCTTTCTCATCCCGATTCCTGACATCCCCACATGACTCATTCTGCCTTCCTGCTGTGAGTGCTACTGGTCCTACATGTGAAATTAAACTCTGGAAAGCATTTCACAGCAAGAGGGGTTTGCTCTTTGACTTCAAGCTCTTCCTTTTGTTAGGAGGCATGTGTTTAGTTTGCGTTTAAAGGCTAACTGGTTTCACTTGCTAAACCTGCTCTTATTTATAACCAAATCCTGTGCTTGCGAAATATGAATGATCAAAGCTCAGAGACTGAAAGGGTAAATGAGGTTACCCATTCCACTTCTTTGCCAGGACAAGCTCATACACAGCTGTCTGTTCCGCGTTCAGTGTAGTAAACATTTGCAGCAACAGAATATCCAGCACTTCTTTGGGAGAAGAAGAAGAAAATCATTACTTTTGTCTCATTTCTCCTAGCATTACCTTTTGAGATTCTGTAGCACCTCTCTGTGCAAAACATAATATAGATCTAATTTAAATATGAAGCTTACAAAGAGGAGAAAACAAATGGCTCAACAAGCCTCAGGTGCTGTGTTACCTGTAATGAAATGACTGAAAAGACTGTTGTTTTGGTCTGGAATCTGCACTAACCGCTTATACTCTTAGACCTCCCTGTCATTCTTCCACCTGCAGCATTCATTGTGGTTTGTTAAAATTAAATCAGGTTTTTTGTTCCTGTGGTCTATCCATAAGTTGTTTTTTTCCCCTCTCCTCTTAAATCAAATCTAACAGAGAACTCATTTTACTCGTACTCAGATCAAGTTCTCCCTTAGAAAAGACTGTCCATTTTTCAGTACCACTAATGTGGGCTTCAATTTGCTTTTGTCCTGCTCCACTTCGGATGCATTGGATTCCCTCTCTTTCAATGCAGCTGATTTAATCTCCCCCTCTTCCCTTCTACAGGCATCTGGGAGCAATTGGAGTGAATTTATACTTCTCTTGGGTTTCACACTCTTGCCTCATTTTCTGATGTTGGCTAAATGGACAGAGAGTTTTGTATTTTCTTTTCTAGAGTTCTTAACACGGTGACAGCTTCAATTTTTGTGGGTACTATTGGTGTGATTTAGGAGTTTTGTATTTTTCCCCCATTAGATATCAGTGTCAATCTTTCCCCCATGACAGAAATGTTCTCTTCCTACTATGACACTAGCTGTAACATATGTCTCAGTTTGTATATTGTTTAGAACCGTGTCACAGCCTCATTCTCACCTGCTATTAAAATTCAGTTATTGCATTTTGCTTTACGACCTCATTGGGTTGAGCTCTAAAGTGTAGATATAGATTTAAATACGTGGTTACATTTGGATAAAACAAATGGCTTTAAACATATTTAAATATACAGGTAAAGCTTTGCAGAATTGATACTGTACTCTGTAGTGACAATAAATTGCTTAAAACACAGGACGATGAGCCTCATTTCTATTTTTGCTCATCCCGAGGCCCTTTCACAAAACCAGGTCACTAGAAATTAGAATTCACAATCCTTCATTTTAGCTTGAGCATATTCAAAGGACTTGGAACAATAAAATCAACCTCAGACATCCCGGCCAAGAGAGATGTACAAAGCGGCATTGGTGAGGCAATGCCAGGTGGAGTTTATTAAACCGTGACTTCTCATTGAGCTCTGGGGCAATTAGGTGCCCTCAGTAGAGTGACAGGGCTGGAGAGATTTTTTGTAGCTGATTTTTTTTTTTTTCCCCTGTACTGTTTATTAAATCATAAATCTACTGACTGGAATCACAGAAAGGTGTACAGCTTTCACCACATTCATTGTATCTTGGTTTGCAAGGGAAGGTCACCCATGACTCTTACACACAGAGTTGAGTTGTAGAGGAATATGTGTTATTGAATGTAGTCTGGCAGCATTTTAAAGCAATTTGCATTAAGAAAAAGCATGCCTGCTTTAACTTAACTACAGAAACACATGTATGCAATAAACATATGCAGGCATATATGCAAGTCTCATAATGTGGTAAGAGAGCCAGTCTGTATCCTTCTGTTCTGTTGCTGCATGAAAAATGCAATTTATATTTTAAAAAAGGCTGATGTGTCCGTTTTTGGCCATGCTGGATTCCATAGCATCCTACAGACATAGATAGATTAGTGTTTGATCTCATTCTGTTTTCTAGGTGGCACTGGCAATCTGTGCTATAAATTCATGTGGTGCCTGGAGGGTCTCTTTCATTTTATTCATTTGCGTTTGCCACTAGCATTTCTGGTTCAAGCTACAAACCTGCAAAGCGAAACAATTTGTCACCTAGACAAATTGCAGAACTGACATCCCACAAAAGGAGCCCAGGAGGTGGTAAACATATTCTGAAGCCCTCAAATTAAAAGAAGAGCAAAGAAAGAAAATAGGCTTAAAAAATGATAAAATGTTTAATTTCTTCTAGTGCTGCTTTAAAATGGAACCATACCACAGCTAAAATAAAATTATTAGAAACAATTAGTCCCACAACAGGGTATACCAGTTACCTGCAACTATTTAAGGTTAGAAGCACTGCCTCTCTCTGCTTTGAGACAAGTGGGGACAAAACCATGTTATTCATTGGGACTTTTTCTAGATGTATGTATGTATACAAGCACATACATGCATACACATAGGTATATGTATGAGTGAAAATGGATGGGAGTGTATGCATGAGTTTATAAGGGGACATGATTCATGTATGTCCTGACACATATGTTTAGATATCTAAGTCAAGCAAAATGAATGTGCACGTGTGTATATCAAATGCAAATATGTATCTCGCCCTACTCTCCCTGTGGACATTTCTGTGCTTGTTTTCCAAGCTGCTGTGTCAGTTAAAATGATTAGGGTTGGCTCTTCTTCCCTGGAAAGCAGGAGCAATGGTTTGATGCTAGCTCTGATAGCCTACAACAAATGTGGTGGTGTATCTTTAGAGGAAGCACCCCAAGTGCTGGAGTATGCAATAACAAACAAGACAGGCACCATCATCCTTATTAATGAACTTACATACTAAAACTATGTCCACTTTTGTAAAACAAAAAGCCCAGCAAAGTACCATCCAATCAGCCCATCCAATATATCACCAATTGGTGGCAACTCAGAACAGACATAGCTCTGCATCCATCCTCCACCATGTCTGTACAGCTGGGTAAACAAATAGACATACATTTTGCTGCCACTTTCAGCAGTTGCCTGGACCAACTTAGTCCTGCCTGAAGGTCTTCCCTGAGTTTGCAGGGCTTCAGGAGCCAGGGGACTTGGTCTCTATAACATCAACTTGCTTTTTGTCCCGACACTTAGCTGAAAATACAGCAACAGCATAGATGTGACCAGGAGCTATCAGAGGATTAGCAATAGTTTACACAAAGCCTCAAACTCCCTGTGCAAGTAAAAGCCCTGGCAACAGGAGATAACACTAGCAATATTATTCATTTTAAAATGGCCTTGGTGGTGTGACAGAAATTCTCACTGGTAGACAGTGATGGTGTGTGATGTACTCTCTGTTGTTACTTGTGGGAACCAGATGGGCCAAAAGGATGCCCATTTTGCAGCACTGTCAGTAATTTCCCAACTGTAAGCACCCATCTAATATTTAATATCTCGTCTGGAGTTGCTCTGTACGAGTGGACTGACTCTTGGAATCATTCAGTTGGGCTCAGATCCATTGAAGTTCCCGATGAACATCAGCATATTGGAAGGAGTGTCTGGTTGCTAGAATGAACCAACAAAAGAAGCTTTCCTCCTGTGACAAGCTAGCTGCAGGATAAGCTAAACAGTGTATTAAAAAAACTAGAGACAGAGGAAAGCAAGGCCAGGTGAAAGTCTCAAACTCTTGAATACAAATCAAGTCTCAGAAGGTGAGAAGAAATAATGCTAAAGTCGGAATCTGTGAGGGATGGTCATTATGGTAATTGTGTGGATAAGAGATGGATGGATGGATAGCTGAGTACAGGAATGATCTCTTTCCGCTAAACACACTTTTCTAACTCTGCGACAAAGCCCATTAACATCAATGCAGATTTCTTATTGACATAAGGAGCCTCAGAACAAACTTATGATTACTATCTATGAACATGAATTTAACTTCAAGCCTGCACTAATAGTAAAGAGATAGTATAGCTGACTGCAACAATGTAAACAGGTCCATGAAATCAGATGTCCTAAGAGTCCCAAGAACCATTGATCTTTTGCGATGGCTGTCTCTCATTAGAATAGAATTTAATTTAATCAAATATCCTTTGGAGACAGAATCCCAGGGGTATCATGAGTTTCCAGGGAAGGTGAAACTGCATGGAAAACAAAATAGCCTTGCAACTGATTTCTAGGACATAACTCAGAGGATCAGCTCTGCTGAACGCTAGCAGGGTTCAGTACCATTCTGTTCTGGATTTTGGGGCTATGCAGCAAGCTGCTCCATTCCCCTTGGGGCTGAGGGGTCCAGAAGTGAGAAGGGCAGTCCTAGTTCCTTCCCAGTGAAAGTTCAGCCTATCTCTATTTTCAGTTATTCCATCAACCTTCTTTAGGAAATAAAGAAGCTCCTGTCTCCTTTGAGCCAGGCCATTGGTGACTCTCAAGAAGCAGTCCCTTCTGCCAGTGCCAGAGATCGTAAGGAAGGTCTATCGTGAAAGAGCAAGTCAAGGTGAGATCAGACTCCCTGGCTTTGCAAAGGCACTCCTTACAATCACAATACTTGTTTTTAAGCAGGACAGTAACTAGGAGAAGGACTCTCCAGCTCATCTTCATTAAACAGATGGAGGACTGGGCTCATACTGTATCCTCAATAAATTGTGAAGGATATTCCTGAATGCTCAGCTTGACAGGTCACTCTTTTCAACAGATGATAATACAGAGTTTAGCATCCCTGCTCTGCTTTGCTAGGTTCCTTCCTCAGGATAAGGAGAAACCCAGGAGGTGCTGGGTGGCCAGGGAGTACCTATGGCTGTCTTGCACACCGTCACACAGGTACCCAGGGCTGCACAGCTTCCCTGCACTGAAGCAAGACTGAGGTGAGCACTTCTTCTTGTCCTTCAGTAAGGGCCAGAGAGAGTCTGTAGTGCACATCACCTCCATCCTCAGCCAGGTGGTTTCTTCCTGTAATTATGGCAGACAGTTATCTCTCTTATCATAAGAAGGTGAGGAGAGTTTTGAGATAGATGGAAAGTTATTGTTCTTCAGGTTGGATAAGAGGCCCAAATTACATCCGGTCCCCTCTAGGCAATATCAGTGAGAAGGGACAAGACAGCACCTGTTCCAGAGAAGTTATGGTGTTTGTGATGGTTAGAGGCTGGGTGGAAGAAAGGCTGTGCTGCTCCTGGCAAGTGGCAGCATGAAGATCTGCTAGGACCCTCACACTCAAGATTTACTTTCATCGGAAACTTAAACCTGGGAGTGGAGAGAGAGAAAGATATGGGGGCCTGCACCCCTTCTGAAAGGGGTGGACAGCTGGGACACACCAGGCTTGGGGAACCAGAAGTCCTCCTAGGTCCTCCCTGTTCTACAGAAACATATGAGGAAGATGCCTCAGGGAGCCTGGGACCTGACACAGCTATCTGTGGCCACTTAGTGGCACCCAGCCCTTGTACTGGTGCTTCCAGGGGTTTTCCATAATTGCTACAGACATGTGCCCTTTACAGCTCATCTGCCATGCTTGCTACAGGGATGGGCCCTTTACAGCTTATCTCCTTCCTCTTGCAAGGTACTTAAAAAGGCTCACATCCAGAGTGGCAGCCATGTAGCATACCCTCATCCCATCATCAGGATATCTGACAGCTTCAGCCCCTCATTTGGCACTATTAGTTGTGACAATTTAATAAAATACTAGGGTAGATTTATTTATTTTTTGTAGCTTGTCATATCGTAATGCTGAGTGCAATTGGGAGAACCAAGGCATGAACTCAAAGGAAGAGTTCAGAGGCTAAGAGCAGCTTTTAAGCCCTAGGAAAAGCTGAAATGGAAACAAAGCAGGAATTGTCAAACACGTAGGAAATAATTTCTGCTTCAAATTCATTGAAGACATTGGAATTATTCCAAAGAGGAGCTGGTCCATTAAATTACATAAAAGTGGCTGCACTGAGTCAAATCAAAAGACCATCAAGGCAGTATCATATCCTTGACAGTTATGGGTAGCAGCTGCTGAAAAACAATAACAGAAAGAGGACAAGGAGAGGGGCTGGCCTAATAAAATCTGCATGTTAGGGACTTCTGGAGCCATTCTCCACAGTGACTCCACCTTATCCTTTCAGACCGAATGCTCACAGTTTCTTTTGTTGACCTGTTTGTACTTTTGGCATCCCAAAAGTTTATGATGTGAATTTACAGCAGTGAAAAATGAATGGCAGTGACTCTTCTTGCTGAATTTTGAGCTGTGTGAAGGAGAGTTCCCTTTAGTTTGCTGAAATGTTCTGCCATTTAATTCAGTATCCCCTGCTCCTCCCCTGCAGTGAGCAATTGCACACTTTCTAACCTAGCTGGAATGCTGCATGATTTTAGATTCCAACACATTGTCTTTTCCAGACTGAAGAATCCCAATCTATTTACTTTCTCAGTACATAGGAACCGATCACCTTTTTGTCTCCATCTATGCCTTTCCTATAGTTCACCTGTAGGGCCCTCAAGAATTTAACAGCCCTGCCTCACCCATATAAAGTGCCTTGCATGTGAGCATTGCCTTCCTCTGACCTGGCTGACATTACAAAGAGTAAGATGCAGAATTTCTGTAGATAGAATTTATGCAAATGGATACATTTTCTGCATTGCGGGCTGGAAAAAAAGATAATTTTGCCACCTCTGTCACTCCACCAGTGACAGCTATTTCTAGTTACCACAGGCAATGCAGCAGCCTGGTGACATTGCATTGTTCAAGGTTGGACAGGACAGAATTAATAGCAGGAGATGCTTTAATGAAAACCAAGCACCGGGAAAGGAGTGATGTGTTTGGATTTGCTTTACAGCCTAAAATGCAAAGCAGGTAGGAATACCTTGGACCAATTCCAGCTATATTGCACAGCAGCATCCAAAGATATCAGCACTAAAAAGCTCTTTTATTTTCCAAGCCATGCCTCAGTGGTCAGGAGAACTTTTTCAGTGGGTCCAAAGCCAAAAAGGTCCAACTGTCTGACTTTCCGAAGCTGATGTTTACTGTCCCTTGTATCACAAAGCTGCTGCCTGGAGAGCAGCTGGCCGGAGGTGTCTGGAACAATCTCAGCCATGGTTTCATAAGTAACTCTTTCTACTTCTCTGCTTTCCCACAAAGGCTCATATTTTATGATTGCTGGTGGGCAGGAGGCTGATGAAATGTGTAGCTGATCTGAAAACATAAAAAGGCAAGAGGCAAGATTTAAAAATTATACCAGTCATGCTTAGGCCTGTGAAATAAATAACACACATAGTCATTGTGCAAGGAGGAACAACAAACTCACTGCCCCCTCCACCAGCTGGTTTCCTGTCTGTGGTATAATGGGTGAGTCTGGGCGGCAAATTTACACCTCAATAAAAGCCATATTATAAATTCATTGTCCTCTCTGTCCCTCCCCCTACTCCATGTCCTCTCCAGAATTAAGAGCTGGATTGTACCAGATTCGTTTCAACTACCCATACATTCATAAAAAGCCTCAAAGTTCACTTTCTTGTCCCTGAGAACTAAGGTTTTCTGAAACAGAATCCCCCTCTGAATCAGAAATGGGATGAAATGCAGTATTGTCAGCTTTGACACCCTGGAAACTGAACTCTACCTCTCTCTTGGTGGTCCCTTTCAATTCGGGTGAAGGACCTCAAGAAGGAAATGAAATAAGCCAAATCCTTGCTGATTCCTGGTCCCCATGGAGAAATGTGGGATTTGAATCTCCTATGCTCTCAGCCTGGCAGACAAACACCCTCCCAAAAACAAAATGAAAAGCAATGAAATCTGGTGAGTCAGTAATTACTCATCTTGTCAATATTAGCCACATGTGTGCTGCTGTCTCTGTGCCACCTCCTTTGCCCCTACGTCACAGTTTCAAGGCCTCCTGGAGGGCTATAATCCATGTTGGCCTGTGAGCTCCCATTGTTGCTGAGAGTTGGGGTTGTTCAGCCTGGAGAAGAAAAGGCTCCGAGGAGACCTTATAGTGGCCTTCTGGTATCTGAAAGGGCCTACAGAAAAGCTGGGGAGGGACTTTTTACAAGGGCAAGTAGTGGTAGGACAAGAGGTAATGGCTTTAAACTATAAGAGAGTAGATTTAGATTAGATATTAGGAAGAAATTGTTTACTGTGTGGGTAGTGAGTCACTGGCACAGAGAAGCTGTGGATGCCCCCTCCCTGGAAGTGTTCAAGGGCAGGTTGGATGGAGCTTTGAGCAACCTGTTCTAGTGGGATGTGTTTCTGCCCATATCAGGGGGCTGGAACTAGATGATCTTTAAGGTCCCTTCCAACCCAAACCATCTGTGGTTCTGTGATTGCTGGTTTGTGTCCAGCTTTTCATCCACCAGTACCCCAAGTTCTTCTCCACGTTGCAATGGCAAGACAATTTTCAATAGGGTTTCTCCTCAGAGACAAAGAGGCAACAGTGTTTTTTTCAGTTGTTATGGATGTATGTTGTACGTATGAATCATGGCAGATATTCTTATCTACTGGGATCTTCTTTGAGTAGCTGAAACATTTGTTCCAGTTGATACATTCACTGGCGATGATAAGTGTAAAGGGAAACCAATCACACTATTTTTATTCCTGTCTCAGTACTTGTCTTTTCCCCATAAGGAGACACAAAGATGCTGCTTTGCAACCCTCTCTCCTCGCAGGGACAGAATGGGAGTACAGTTGCTTTTAATCGAATAAACTGCTGTCAGCGCACAGTCCAAAAGTCTCCAGCTACCCTGGCAAGCAGCCAGACAAGCAAGATTGCTCCGTTTCGAGCCTAAATGTCGTTGAAGTGTGACATATTAGCAAGCAGCCTTGGATGGAAGATATACCTCAACCTGTGACTCAGCAAGCTGGGCAGCAGGAGTCTCTTGCTCTGTCAGCTTGTTTTTATAGTCTGGGAGAATCTCTCTTTCTGATAAGGTGTATCTCATCTCAGCAGTGACAATGCTTTCTGAGCAACCTTCCTAATTACATCACATATGGCCCCCTGCTCCATTTCACTGATAATCACCCAAGCACCTTGTGGCTAACAACCAGATGCAGCTTTTGCTTCTGTGGGAAGCGCTGTTTGAGAAGTATTAACATACTTTGGCTTTCTGTCATATAATGAGGGGGTTTATTGTTCTTCGTATAAAGTTGACTGTGGAGGTCTATATTTTTAATTTTATTTTTCATTCCAGCCCACCCATCTGTTCTCCTCCTCTGTAGTGGAAATAAAGGAGGTAGGTTGGCATCTGATTAGACAGCACTTCACAGATCAGCATTGGCTCAGCTCCAGTTTCTGGACTGTTCCTGTCCACAGCCTTCAGATGTGTTGATGCTACACTATGCTATTTTACACATCATTATTCTATTCTATTCTATTCTATTCTATTCTATTCTATTCTATTCTATTCTCATTCTCATTCTAATCCTATTTGATTCTACTCTACCCCATTCCATCCTATCGTACTCCTGGGTTGCCCAGGGACGTTGCTGATGCCCCATCCCTGGAGGTTTTTATGGCCAGGTTGGATGAGGTTTTGTGCAGCCTGGTCTAGTGGTAGGTTTCCTTGCTCATGGCAGGGGAGTTAGAACTTGATGATCTTTAAGGCCCCTTCCAACTTAATGATTCTATTCTATTCTATGATTCGACTCTCATTTTGTCCCCCTTGTCTGGATGTCAGGTCAGATGACATGTACTTCAGGCACTACAAATCACATAAATCAGATGTCTGTAAAACAGATATTGAATAAACATCTTCTCCATGGAAAAAAGCCTCCGCTTCTTTTCCTCCTCCTAAGGCCTCATCTGGAGCACTTGGTGCCACTGTGGGGATCCAGGCAGAGTCCCTTCCAGCTGGTGTGCTGCTGATTCAGTGGTACTTACAGGAGCCACATCATCCATTGCCAACTGTTCTGTGGATTAGATATGCAGGAATTGCCATGCCAGAACAGGCTGCTGGTCCAGCTAGTGGCTAATGTAAAATTTTTTAGAGAAAGACATAAAAGGCCTATAATGAATCCAATTAGACAGTACTACACCAGTGGGGGATAATTCTCCCTTACCTCAGCTGGTTGTCAGATTATGTACCCTGAAGCATGAGGATTGATAGCCCTTGTCATTTCAATCTATCTGGAGTAGCTGCAGATGCTCTATTTATTCATATTTATGTTTAGGAACAAATTTGACTCATATACAAGAGTGTGCATCTCCTCTAGTTTCAGTAATGTCAAACTAGCAGCGAATCAAATGAATCTATTGATTAAAGGCATGTCTTTGAACATGGAAGCATAATGTCAAGCTTTGATTTCTTTTTCTCCACACTTGGAAATAGATCTGTTCCTACAGAAAAGCACTGCTTGCACTGCAATATTCATAAACAAATTTTTTCAACACCGGCACAGCAATTTAAAAAAAAAACACAAAATCAAACAGCTGGCATTTACTGAGGCAGACTTTACACAGGAGCAAGATCAATCTTAGGGAAGTAAACCTCAAGTGCCTATTATAATATTGATATGTAGCTCAGACTTCAGTGGTTTTTAATGCATCTTTAATGAAGAAACAATTTTTAGAAGCACAGCGTGCCCCTTCAAAATATTGCCATGATATTTTCTTCTGTATTCACCCGGCTCTAAAAAGTAATGCTATAACAGTTAAGGTAGGTGTGAATTGCCTCCAAGATCCCAATATTTATTACAAATGTGACTCCCATTTGTGAGAAAGGTGCGTGTGTGAGTGTGTGTGTTTGTGCATTCGTAGGTCTGGCACCAACCTGATCTGCTGTTTACAATGAGAGGTTGTTGAGAGCTGTACACAGGGACCAGTTTCTCACAAATGAATTTAACCAGTCCTTATGGTGTTCATGGTGACTCACTGGCTGCTGTGTGGGAACATAATTAATCCTGCAGATTTCTCCCAGTTTTTTCTGCAATTATTACACTGAGCTGATTTACAAATCAAGTCCTGTACTGATCACCTAAACCACTTAGTTTTATTTCTGCTCCCTGATGGGGATTCCCCTAAGTCATTTAGGGGCTTTCAGGAAAAACACATGTACAATACATGCTGCTATTTTGGGAGAATATCCATTTGTACAAGTTGTGCATAATATGTGGGTTTTTTTGTTACTGACACATTCATTTTTCAAAAGGTAAAGAAGCAACAAGAGAGGTGCTGTATGAATCAGAAAATGAAGTGTTTGCTATAGAAATTGCCTCTTATGCAATTAATAGTGAAACATTTGTTAGTATCTGGTGAACACCTGCATATACTGTTCCTAAGAATAACATTTCATTCCAGTTTCTCCAGGAGAAACATTACAGAACCATGCCTCTTTCCTGTGATGTGGTACATTTGAAAATATAACAAGAGCCTGGTGCTTGGAAGAGCTCCTAAAGCTTTCCCAATTCATAATTTGTCCTTCTTTAATGTCTCTGAATTAATTCCCTGATATGTCACTGTGTAGCAATGCCTTTCTGCAGCTGTCCCTCCCCTTAATGCATTTAAGTGACAAATTTCTTCTAAGACCTCTTGTAGGGTTTAAAATGGTCATTTTTGTTTGTGCCAAGGGGATGCACAGGGTGGATATTTGCAACCCCTTGGCACTAGCACGTAGCCGTGCGGTGTCCTTCCCTGCTGGAGGAGAAGGGGAGGCTATTTCACAGCCCAGCCTGGAGGCCAGACTTGTCCGCAGTGCATGGGATGGCATGTCCTGATTAGATCCACCCACCATCCTCCCTAGGGGCCTGTTCACAGCAGACCTTAGCTACCATCTGGTTTGGGTTGCATCTCTGTGGAAAGCTGGATGACAGAAAAGCTCACAGTTTGGTGAGCACCTGGACTAGGACATGTCTGGATTGCGAATCCAGATGAGGAATTTGGAAGAGTGCCCAGGTAGAGTAATATACAACTGCATAATATCTAAGTTAAGCTCCTCTTCTGAAGTACCATCTGGAGGAAAGTCTCTCCTCTTGTGCTGCAACTGAAGCTGGACACAAACAGTAACAACCCACTATAAGCTAACCATGAGGAGAACTAGGTCATTTTGATTTGCTGGAAGTTTGGAGCCATTTTCCATTGGTGTCATGCTGAGATACTAATCAAAGTCTGGGATGTCCTTCCAGCCTATGACTCAGCTGTGCTGAATTCTCCTACTTAAAAAATGGATCAACAATCAAAATGTGGACTGAAGACTAAGGATGTGCAGGATGGTGTCTATGTCCTTCTCACAAGCATCCATCTTCAAATGCTTTCTGAATATTTCAAAGTGTTTTGGCATGTATTATCCTGAAATGTTTGTTTCAGCTCTGGCAGTTAATGAAAACTCATCAAATGCAGTATTATACTGACACTTGGATGCATTCTGTCTCTATTAGTAGTTCTTCTCTATTCTTTTTCATTAACATAAAAGTTGAGGAGCTGAGCCTTGGCTTCTGATTTATGTACTCCATCTTCGTCACAGAAGGATTTCTGCAGAGGACAAATTGCAGCAAATTAATCCTGAGCAGAGGGCCAGTGAAGCTACTGGAGTGACCCCAGGCAGAAATTTGTCCCCCCCCCAGTATCCACTTTGACTTTTTGCCTATTTACAAAGGATTTGGCTGAAAAAGCCCTTGGCTTGAATATGTCTAAAGTTCAGTTTATTTTTACTGACTCTGGTCCTGCAAGACTCCTAAGGATTGCAGGCACCAGACAGCTGTGTTTAGCCTTGTTTTTTACAGTAACATCAAGGAAACCTATCATAACTGGCAAGCCTTCTGAAAACATGAGTGCTTGTGGATTACAAAAGGAGAAAACAGTCAGATTAAAATAAACTGTTAACAGACAAAAGGACACCCACCCTTTTCCCTTATAACTTCTTTAAAAAAAACCAGGGAATTTGCTTTGATCAGACTTTAAGGTGAGAGCTGATCTCCTGGAAGTTATCTTCAAGCTAACAAAATAGTGATAAGAGAGAGAGGAAATGGAGCCAAGATATGGCATGTTTGTTAAATGACAAAAATCTGACCATTGCAACAATCTCTTCCAAGATCTCCCAGAGAGGACGTTACATGAAGAGTCTAGCTGAGCCCTGAGCAGGATTTCCATTCTTGCACAGTTGGTCTGCTTCTGTGGCTTTGGCTTTTATGGAAATATTCTCTGGAGGAGACAGACAGAGACTTAAAAATTCAGCCACCTCTAGTTGGCTTTGCCTTTGCTGGGAGAGGTCAAAGTATGGAGTGCAAGTGGAGAAACAAAACAAAACAAAAACAAAGCAAACAACAAAAAAAACCCCTAAGCAACCAACCAACAAAACCTCCAAAACACACCCAACAAAACAGCACCCAAACTCTCCCTCACCATTGATCTCTATGAAGGGATTGAGCCACTGAGGGATTTCAAAGCTAACACATGCTTGTGCCCAAACTTCTGCAGACACCAGAAGAATGAGTTTCCTGAGGGAACACTTCAGGCTATGGGAAAAAGGCTTCAGAAAACAAAAGGTTGTGGAGAATTTTGTCTGCTCAGTCAATGCTACATTAGTGTAAATCACTTGACTGGGTCAGGCTGGACCCAGGCTGCTGTAAACACGGCTTCACCAGCCAGTTGACAGAGGGTTTGTGTTAAGCAGCTGGAAGACCCCCATGAAAATGAGCATTTAATTTCCATGGAGCAGTTCCAGGTTTAAAATTGAGTGAGTGAGATGAGAATTTGCAGCGACAAAGCATGGCTCCTTCAGCCTGCAGCCATGGGGGGAGATGGAAAGTCTCCCTGCCATGGGAGGAGCAGCCAGATCTGTCACCAGATTGTGAGGCACCTCCCAGAGTGAGCAACCCAGTCCTTAAAAAGGTGCCTAGGAGAGGTAGGATGAATCACCCTTGTGGAGTCCCTCCCTCTTTCCGCTGACTGCAGGAGAAGCACAAACAATGTTTTTGACTGTTTGCTTAGTCTGGTGGGCTAAAATCTGAGTCTGGTGGAACAACTGGAAGAAAATTGCTCACTAGCCCACAGGTGCTATGGCCATGGTGCAGATAAGCAGAGGATCCCACTGTGTTACTGGTCAGGGCTCCTCCACCCGGCTATATTTAGAGTGAAGAAGCCCAACAGCACAAACAGGATTTGCGTGTGCGGTTATCTCGTTAGTCTGGATTTTGAGTAGCAGCAAATTGCTTGACAGGACATTCAGAGGAAGGTGAAAACAAACAGCCTTCCATCTGGAGTTTCTCTGATACTGCGGATTTTTTAACCTGAGAACCCAGCGTAACCTAAAGTCACACAGAAGAAAGGTCAGAAGTGGTCATGACTCTGAAAGGAATCAGGCATTCACAAGATGCTCCTCAGCAAGGACTCCTGCTTAGCACATGATTTCCACAGAGCTGTTTTGTCCTAGCTGTGTTAGATATAATGCTTAGATAGGAACTATAAACTGTAGACAGTAAAAGAACTTCCTATTTGAACTTATACTGGATGCACTAAGGCTAATTCAGGTCTTGCACAATGTATCTAGGATAAGGGAGAGATCAAATGCCAATAAAAAGGAGTGTGCTTTGCTCCTCAGCTCAGAACATTTTGATTTTATATGCTGCTTGCTAGTGGCTAACTGCACTGTCCTGAAACTGAGAGAGAGGAAGACACTCTTGCTGATAGTTTTCCACGTGTACTGAGCTCCAGGGTCACTTTGGGTGCTGTTGGTGTTCAGAGGACCTTGCCTTTTCAAGGCTTACCATTTATTTGGTCTGATACCTACTTGTAGTTGTGAATTAATATGCAGATGATAAATAACTTCTGCTCTCCCTTAAAATTTTCTCAAATTCCATACAGTGTCTTGCAGCTCCTGGATCTTGGGACAAGGTAAAGAAGGACATTTTAATTATGCCATTTTTGTACTACTTGAACATGAGGTCAATCTCTGGTTTTGCTTCCCCTGACTTGGCACCAAGACTGTTTTGCTTCATTCTCAGTTCCTCCCAAACCCTCTGTGAGCACTGCATGTGCACTGCCAAGGATGGCAGGACACGGGTGTCACTGAAAGTTGTTATAGTCCTTGGTGTAAATCACCATAGCTCCATCACTGCTTCAGAGCTGGAGAGGAGTGAAAAGGCAGCATAGGCAGTGTGTGCACTGCAGCAAGGAATGAAATTGGACCTTTTGTCCAGCCAAGCACCTCAGCTAGGTTAAGAAGCCAGGCCAGTCCTCACTTTCCTTCACAAGCCTGTGGCCTGCACAGATATCCTGCAGTTCTTCCCAATTTTCCAGTTGTATATTCCTCCTCATGTTGCAACTTCCTTGCCCTTCAGGCCTCATCCCATCCCTGCTGGCTGGCTCCAGGCTACTGAAATGACAGGCTGGGGGGGCCCAGCCTCTCCCCATCCAGGTGCAAAGTGGCTGCTGTTCCTTCACCTTTCCTAGCCAGGCATCACGCCCACATCCAACTGCCACTAAGCAAAGCAGCATGAAGCCAGGGGATTTGCATACATCTGTGCAAGCTTTCTGTGAGGTCTGAGAGGCTGAGTTTCACTTTGGGTTTCAGGCATAAGTGGAACCAGACAGTGGTGGATATCAGCAAGTGTGTGAAAGTGATAAGTTTAGTCACTGCTTCTTGCCAGGATAGATAATTCGCTGGCTACTTATAGAGATGTACTCATGGGGACTGATGCTGTTCTCAAGACTTTGCTGCTTTTGGCACTGACACCTGTGAGGGAAGTCTCTGGGATTGTTTAGTCTATGGAAGAAGTGACCAAAGCAATGCTGAGGGTGGTGGTGGGGATATAGTACCAGTTTTCAAATGAAACAACTATTGCTAGCTAGGAGAAAAGCATTCTCTCTGTGTCCTTTGAGGACTAGACAAGATGGAAGGGGCTTAAATAATCAAAAGGACATTTTGCTTAGGAAATAGGGAAAGCTTTCTCATGCTAAAGATGAGAGTGGAGCCATGGAGCAGGTTATCAGGGAAGACTGTGGTTTTCCACGGTGCCAGAGCAGGAGATGGCAGAGGTCCAGCACAGATTACATTAGTATCTGACTCTCATGATCGACTGTGGAACAGACAGATGGACCAGGTGACCTCTCATAGTCTCTTCTAGTGCTGTTTTCTCTGACTCAGTTTTATTAAGTAGCATCAAGAAGCCACATTTAATGCAGTTTTGGAGGCTGTAGTAAGATGTTTAACAGAGGAACTCTATCCAGGAGAACCTAGAGTCAAAGGACAAAAAAAACATGCCTGGAGGGAGATGGAGGCAGAGAGAGGGGAACCATGTTTTCCAAAGCTGGCCAATGGCAAGGTGATGGAGAGGAATAGATGCTTCCAGAGCCATCATCTACTGACTGTCTGATCAGCAGCTTGCCAGAAACATTAAATTCTTTTGTTGCAAGTTGGTCTGAAATTTGCTTTTGTATTGCTTTCAAATGCTTTGAATGTTTTGCAGCCCCTACCAGGAAGCTATAGACCTTCCCATTATGCTTCTCAGAGGCCAAGGTACTGCCCTGAAGTATTTCAAACCCCTTATCAAACCCATAACACACAAAGTTTTGCTCAGATAAGCCCCACTGACAGGTTTCTAGTTGATGCTTTTCAACAGAAGAGCTCAAGGACTGAGGCAGACATCAATCTGATGTTATGAAACCATGGAGCTCTCTCCAGCCTTCTTCACTTTCCATCCTAGTAGAGCAATTGTCTGGTCACCTGTGAGCTGAAATCCCAAACCACATAGGATACTGGTTTCACTGTGAAGAGGCTGCTGAAGACCAGGCTGCAGCAGCAGCAGCTGCAAAACGACTGAGGTGGCTCATCTAGCTTCATTTATGGAGCTGGGAACATTTAGTAAATTAGGGGAAATAACAGTTATATTAATAATTTCATCTGGATATTTTTGTGGTCTAATTCACAGTCACTACCTGAGAGATTTCCATAGGCTCAGCTGGAGCTGTCACATTTGACACTTCAGTCTTAAGCACAAAAAGCCCACTCAGGAGCACAGGCATCTGCACGGGCAGAGGCAATCATGCCTGCCTCTGGGTATTCCCTGCCAGCAGGAGGGGCAGGGCCCAGAAGGATGTTATCTCCTGGGAAGATGGAGAGGGGGCTGATAGGAAGCATGAAATGTGGAACCTGCCATCAGTCTTCCTATTCCCCCATTCACAAGACAGGCAGTGTCCAGCCCCGTGGCTAGTGCAGGGGAGCTAGAGGTGAACCACCCTTCTGGCCATCCTGGAGAGCCTCGGGAAGCAGTGGGAGGTTGCAGTATGATCCAGACCAGCCTCTGCCAGGGTAATGGGAGGAAGGTGCTGGCAGGTAGCATGGCACAGCTGACATGACACACAGAGCCCCTGCAGCCTGGCAGGTTGACTGGTGCTGCCAGATTGCCTGCAAGCCAGCAAACCACTCAGGCAGAGTCGAAAGCATCTCCAGGCAGCTCAGCTCCTGCAAGTGTTGGTTTTATTGCCAACATCAGGGGAGCAATTCTGGGGCACTGCAGAGAGACAGGGGAGAGGGCAGCTTGCCCTTGTTCACTCCAATTTCCCATAGAGACACCATTACAGCCTTTCTCAGTACTGGCTTAATTGCCTTTTGCCTGAAGAAAGCAAAAGCTGCCTAATTAAGGAGTTATGTCAATAGATCTTTACCCTTTTTTTCTTTCTAGGAATTAATCTGACTAACCAAACATTCTGCATGGTGATGTGTTCCTTACAGAGCAGCTCGTTTCTGTTTACCCATTGCAAAGCACAGCTCTGCACTGTCCTCTCTCCACAAAACCACAGCATTGGGCTGGTCCCCTGTGATTCCCTGGTAGCTCCCCAGAGCTTCCTCCTCACAGGGCCATGCTGCCTCCCCAGTGGATTCAGCGTTAGGAGCCCACTGCCCTCAGTCTGGCTGCTTGGTGTTTACACAGAGAAGCCCAGTATGGCAGGAATAAAGTATTTTTGTCAACAATTGGTATTTTTACTTTAGTGGGCAGTGGTGGCATTCTCTGGGGGATCTTACAGTCTGGAGGAGGACAGGGTATCCTCCAGTCTAGCTGCTGTTTGCCATTTGGTATTTGTTAGTGGCAATGGAGAGAGAAGGAGAATTAAACTCATCCTCTCCCTTGGGAGCCATTGGTGTTATTTGAAATAGCAGAACAACCAAAGCAAAACCAGGAATGAACTCTTAGGGATATCATCCCTCTCAAAAACAGCACCACAGTAATCCTCAAGCCTTGAAATAGCCTTCAGCATCATACATCAGCCTGTTTCATTGGACAGCCATCCTTGCCAAATGTCCCAAAGAACAATAATTGCTGGTTGCTTCCTGCAGTAATAGTTTTTTACATAAAAGTGCCCTCTACATTAAGGGGAACTTGCAGATCATAAGTCCAGGAATTAATCTAGTTGGGAAACCTTTCACCTACCACCTTGTGGTGGACAAATTGGCTTTGAAGGAGATGACAACGAGTTGTGTCCCAGGAGTTCCCACAAGTGCCTTTGGCCAGCAAACTGACACAACTCATCCCACAAGCCCTTGTGGGATGGAACTGCAAATGGGAGTTGGTATTGGTATTATAAAATCTACACGGTATATGTGATTTTCCCACCTCTACTGCTCTGCTAGCCAAGGCTTTGATGTTATCAAGAACAAGGGAAGGTCAGCCAAGGACAGTTTGGTGATGTGAGTATGATGGGTCTAGTAGAATACCACTGATGATTCACAGGAAGCATACAAGACCTGAAGTCTCTTATGGAAGAAGAGAAATAACATCTGATTTCTCCCTACCTAGTGAATATGAACCTTGCATAGGATTTATGGCTGAGAACTAGCTAATCAGTAGAGCCCAGAGGATAGTGATCAATGGTGCAGAGTCCAGCTGGAGACCTGTAACTATTGGAATTCCCCAGGAGTCAGTGCTCAATCCAGTCTTGTTCAACATCTTTATCAATGACCTGGATGAGGGAGCAGAGTGTGTCCCCAGCCAGTTTGCTGATGATGCCAAACTGGAGGATTGGCTGATTCACAGGAAGGCTGTGCAGCCATTCAGCAAGACTTGGACAGACTGGAGAGCTGGGCAAAGAGGAGCCTAATGAGGTTCAACAAGAATAAGTGTAGAGTCCTGCACCTGGGAAGGAATAACAACATGCACCAGTACAGGTTAGGAGCTGTCCTGCTAGAAGGCAGCTCCATGGAGAAGAACCTTGGAGTCCTGGTGGACAAGAAGTTATCCATGTACAGCAAGGTGCCCTTGTGATCAAGAACGCCAATGGTATCCTGGGGTGCATTAAGAAGAGTGTGTCCAGCAGGTCAAGGGAGTTTCTCCTTCCCCTCTACTCTGCCCTAGTGAGACCTCACTTGGAGTATTGTGTCCAGTTCTGGGCTCCCCAGGTCAAGAGGGACAGGGATTTACTCCAACGAAGGGCTGTGAGGATGATTAAGGGACTGGAACACCTGCCTTATGATGTCACATTTGACACTTCAGTCTTAAGCACAAAAAGCCCACTCAGGAGCACAGGCATCTGCACGGGCAGAGGCAATCATGCCTGCCTCTGGGTATTCCCTGCCAGCAGGAGGGGCAGGGCCCAGAAGGATGTTATCTCCTGGGAAGATGGAGAGGGGGCTGATAGGAAGCATGAAATGTGGAACCTGCCATCAGTCTTCCTATTCCCCCATTCACAAGACAGGCAGTGTCCAGCCCCGTGGCTAGTGCAGGGGAGCTAGAGGTGAACCACCCTTCTGGCCATCCTGGAGAGCCTCGGGAAGCAGTGGGAGGTTGCAGTATGATCCAGACCAGCCTCTGCCAGGGTAATGGGAGGAAGGTGCTGGCAGGTAGCATGGCACAGCTGACATGACACACAGAGCCCCTGCAGCCTGGCAGGTTGACTGGTGCTGCCAGATTGCCTGCAAGCCAGCAAACCACTCAGGCAGAGTCGAAAGCATCTCCAGGCAGCTCAGCTCCTGCAAGTGTTGGTTTTATTGCCAACATCAGGGGAGCAATTCTGGGGCACTGCAGAGAGACAGGGGAGAGGGCAGCTTGCCCTTGTTCACTCCAATTTCCCATAGAGACACCATTACAGCCTTTCTCAGTACTGGCTTAATTGCCTTTTGCCTGAAGAAAGCAAAAGCTGCCTAATTAAGGAGTTATGTCAATAGATCTTTACCCTTTTTTTCTTTCTAGGAATTAATCTGACTAACCAAACATTCTGCATGGTGATGTGTTCCTTACAGAGCAGCTCGTTTCTGTTTACCCATTGCAAAGCACAGCTCTGCACTGTCCTCTCTCCACAAAACCACAGCATTGGGCTGGTCCCCTGTGATTCCCTGGTAGCTCCCCAGAGCTTCCTCCTCACAGGGCCATGCTGCCTCCCCAGTGGATTCAGCGTTAGGAGCCCACTGCCCTCAGTCTGGCTGCTTGGTGTTTACACAGAGAAGCCCAGTATGGCAGGAATAAAGTATTTTTGTCAACAATTGGTATTTTTACTTTAGTGGGCAGTGGTGGCATTCTCTGGGGGATCTTACAGTCTGGAGGAGGACAGGGTATCCTCCAGTCTAGCTGCTGTTTGCCATTTGGTATTTGTTAGTGGCAATGGAGAGAGAAGGAGAATTAAACTCATCCTCTCCCTTGGGAGCCATTGGTGTTATTTGAAATAGCAGAACAACCAAAGCAAAACCAGGAATGAACTCTTAGGGATATCATCCCTCTCAAAAACAGCACCACAGTAATCCTCAAGCCTTGAAATAGCCTTCAGCATCATACATCAGCCTGTTTCATTGGACAGCCATCCTTGCCAAATGTCCCAAAGAACAATAATTGCTGGTTGCTTCCTGCAGTAATAGTTTTTTACATAAAAGTGCCCTCTACATTAAGGGGAACTTGCAGATCATAAGTCCAGGAATTAATCTAGTTGGGAAACCTTTCACCTACCACCTTGTGGTGGACAAATTGGCTTTGAAGGAGATGACAACGAGTTGTGTCCCAGGAGTTCCCACAAGTGCCTTTGGCCAGCAAACTGACACAACTCATCCCACAAGCCCTTGTGGGATGGAACTGCAAATGGGAGTTGGTATTGGTATTATAAAATCTACACGGTATATGTGATTTTCCCACCTCTACTGCTCTGCTAGCCAAGGCTTTGATGTTATCAAGAACAAGGGAAGGTCAGCCAAGGACAGTTTGGTGATGTGAGTATGATGGGTCTAGTAGAATACCACTGATGATTCACAGGAAGCATACAAGACCTGAAGTCTCTTATGGAAGAAGAGAAATAACATCTGATTTCTCCCTACCTAGTGAATATGAACCTTGCATAGGATTTATGGCTGAGAACTAGCTAATCAGTAGAGCCCAGAGGATAGTGATCAATGGTGCAGAGTCCAGCTGGAGACCTGTAACTATTGGAATTCCCCAGGAGTCAGTGCTCAATCCAGTCTTGTTCAACATCTTTATCAATGACCTGGATGAGGGAGCAGAGTGTGTCCCCAGCCAGTTTGCTGATGATGCCAAACTGGAGGATTGGCTGATTCACAGGAAGGCTGTGCAGCCATTCAGCAAGACTTGGACAGACTGGAGAGCTGGGCAAAGAGGAGCCTAATGAGGTTCAACAAGAATAAGTGTAGAGTCCTGCACCTGGGAAGGAATAACAACATGCACCAGTACAGGTTAGGAGCTGTCCTGCTAGAAGGCAGCTCCATGGAGAAGAACCTTGGAGTCCTGGTGGACAAGAAGTTATCCATGTACAGCAAGGTGCCCTTGTGATCAAGAACGCCAATGGTATCCTGGGGTGCATTAAGAAGAGTGTGTCCAGCAGGTCAAGGGAGTTTCTCCTTCCCCTCTACTCTGCCCTAGTGAGACCTCACTTGGAGTATTGTGTCCAGTTCTGGGCTCCCCAGGTCAAGAGGGACAGGGATTTACTCCAACGAAGGGCTGTGAGGATGATTAAGGGACTGGAACACCTGCCTTATGAGGAAAGGCTGACAGACCTGGGGCTGTTCAGTCTAGAGAAGAGAGGACTGAGAGGAGATCTTATTAATGTCTATAAATATTTGAAGGACGGGTGTCAAGACAGAAGAGCCAATCTCTTTCAGTGGTGCCCTGTGATAGGACAAGGGGCAATGGATTCACACTCGAGCACAGGAAGTTCATCTCAACATGAGGAAAAACTTCTTTACTGTAAGAGTGACAGAGCACCGGAACAGGCTGCCCAGAGAGGCTGCAGAGTCTCCTTCTCTGGAGACTTTCAAGATCTGTCTGGATGAATTTCTGAGTGACCTGCTCTAGGTGGTCCTGATCTGGCAGGGGGGATTGGACTCAGTGATCTCCAGATCTCCTTTCCAACCTATAACATTCTATGACTCTATGATTTAGATTAACTTTTATATAATAGATATTAGGAAGAAATTCTTTACTGTGAGGGTGCTGAGACACTGGAACAGGTTGCCCAGGGAAGTTGTGGAAGCCCAGGGAAGCTGTGGAAGTCCCCTCCCTGGAAGTGTTCAAGGCCAGGTTGGACAAGACTTCGAGCAACCTGGTCTAGTGGGAGGTGCCCCTGCCTGTGCAGGAGGGTTAGAGCTAGATGATCCTTAAGGTCCTTTACAACCCAAACCGTTCTATGAGTTCTATGATGAGACCCCAAGACCCCAAGCATGTAGTCAGTCATTGCTATAACTTTGGATGGTTCCCACCTGAATGCAGAGTGAATCACATGCAGCAGCCAGGGGGGTGAAGCAGTGTCCTGTTGCAGTTCTCAACAAACAGGCTCTCAACACGTAGTTGCTTCAGAAATGACCTGCACTCTGTCAGGCCAGTGCCCCACGACAGGGCATCCACTGGTAGTCAGCAATGGATGAATGTCTACATGCAGCACCATCTGGCACTGCTGGAGCTGGCCCCAGCTATTTGTTACTCTGAAGGAAACCTTAGGAAACATGGAGCCCTCTGTATTTCACCAATCCATCAGGAAAGAAGAATTGACAACCTGAGCGTCTTGGCTACAGGTGCAACAAAAATAGCCTCTGGTTCAGTGGTTGGACTACTAAGGCCATTACCCTTGGGAGTAACTTCAGAAAGCTGAGTGTTTTTGTAAAAGTGACTGAGAGTTTGTTATAGCAAAGTATTTTACTATCTTAGTTGCTACTTCACTGCATGAATCTGAGAAGTCATCTAAGCTCCAGCTGCACCAATTTCCAGATTCGGGAATTTGTGATAATTATACAATAGATACAGGGATAGAAAAATTGAAGTCATTGAGATGTGATCCAATACCAAGCATCTATGTAGGGCACAATCCACATTATCTGAGTGTAATTGAAGATATTTCCTTGGCTGCAGATGAAAAGGAAATTATAATACTTTAGTATTGACACAGATACTTCAAGAAGAAATAGGGGGTAGGAATAGTTTAAGCTGGCATTCACCACAGAGAAATATCTGTTAAATCTTAGCCTAAGTATTTCTCCATGTTGAGCCAGCTGCTGCAGTGGTAACATCTTCCTGAGGGGTGTGAATAGAAGTTATTAAAAGATAAAGTAAATATTTACAAATCACATTTTTTCATAAACAGGCACAATGGATGCACATGCAAAAACTTGTTCAGGTGGAAACAAAGAGTAGTTGCAGATGCAGAGCAGCTGCTGGTGCATGTGAGTAGCTGCTGGAATTTACATTGAACACAAAAATATTCATTTGCATTGGTAAATGTTGGCTTCAAGCAAGCACCTGGATTTGATGCAATTAAGGAATCTGGTGGGTGCTATTCCAGTCACCAAAACACTTATGATCAGACCTACAACATAATTGAAAAGACTTAGTAAAGAGTTTTCTTCCAAGTAAGTTTTATGGTTTTCTTTGCTATCTCATGTTAACGAGGATGGAGAGGGTCATCAATCACCATGTCATTAATTCTTTGGGAAACACTGGGGTTAAAGCAAGGCAGGACAGTCCCTTCTTTCACTCCTGACCAGTTGTCTGTATGTCTCAGGGTGGGAAAACAGTGTCTGACAAGGAACTGTTCTTCATCCTGGCTCTTCAGGATGCCAGGTTACACCATTTCTGCTAGAGGCTTCATCTTAAAAAAGGCAACAACTAATAATAACTAAAAGAGTTACATCGACATCCTACCTTGCAATACTGGTTTCCATATCCCTACACAGACTCTCCAGAGGGCTGAAATTCATGGTTGTAAAGAAACAAAATGAAATTCTGGAAAATAAACTCTTTTCCTGAGGTCTAGTTTGCTTGGTAGAGATTGAGATTATTATCTTCTGGAGAGGTGATTGCCAGACACTGAAACAAGTTAGCACACATCTTTCCCCTCTCCACACCCCTCTCCTCTGCAGGCACAATCACAGTGGCTTGATGCTAAGGCCCGATGGTGAAGATTTATTTGTCAGAGCAATGGCTGCCTTTTCACTAGCATGCAGTGTGTAAAAAGCACTCTTCAGAAAATGTCACTGGAAACCTGGAAGCATCAGTCTGAACCAGAAAAAAAGTCTGTGATGTTCAAGAGATCTGAGGAAATCTGTCCTCAGAGTCTCTCCTTTATTTCTGGCCAGGACAAATTGTTATAGAGACGCAATAGAAGGTGAAGGTGAATCACCTTCTGTTTTGCTGTTGTCCCAAGCAAAAGTTTCCTTTTGGTGGTTTAAAGTGAGGACTTTGTGATGTGTGATTAGTATGTTTAAGCTTCAGCAGCAGCCATAGAAGGAAAAATTCCCACATCCTGGAAATGGGAGGCTCCTGTATTGGTAATACTTGAAAGTGCTGCTAATTCTTACATCAAACACAAAAATCCCACCTCAGCTGCAATTCTCAAGTCTGGAAAAATCCCAACAGTTGAAGGCAGAGCAAAATTCAAGTCTCCTAAGACCCTGGTCCCTTTTAGTAATGAGTCTGGAACTCAATTGCTGCTCAGCTGTAGGTAACATTAGTGGAAAGAAGCTGAATTCCATATTCCAGGCATGAAGCTGACAGCAGATCTGGGCAGCACACACACAAGGCTTTCTGGAGGAGACCCTTGTGCTCCCTAGTACTCAGAGGCTCTGGAAGGTGTTATTTGACTTCAGTTTTCAAAAAGCATTTTATAGGCTGGATTTTGCACTGTAAGTAAACCTTACTTACTTGCAAGCTTGTCTTTTAGGTAATGATATTCTGCAACTTGTATTCATGTGGCTGGAAAGCTCTTCAGGGGTCATTTTTACTGCAGGGCCCACTGCCATGGGTCACCTGCACTGGGGTGAAGTGTTGCACGTGAGTGTTAGATATAAAATAAATTGCTACAGCTGCTTAATCACTGTCTGAGGCAGTCATGCTCACATCACCTGTGCCACAAGTGATGGAGGAATGGTCAAATCTCCTTTTGAGAACAGGTGAAATCTACACAGCACAGTGGCAGAAGCACACCATAAACTCAAGGTGTATCTGGTTGGTTTGCCTCCATCAACTTCTCTGAGCAGATCCACCATCTGATGAGCATAATGTTTAAGGAGCCCTTTGTCCCAGGAGGACCCTGAGAGGTAGGTCGAAAATGTCCCAACTCTGTCTTGTTGCTTTGCCACTATGCCTGTATCCTAAGCCTGTCATGCACTAGTAACTGAGCAGCACGTTCATGGCTAGGACAGAGACCCTCAGGCTCCACTTTTTGTGTGAGGACAACAGACTTCAGCATAGAGATAAATATAACCTGGAATCGTTGCCATCTCTACACAGCTGCCTTTGAGCTCCAACATCTCTTCGAAATCTGTATGTAGCTGGTCCCTAGCATTTCACAGGCTCGTGGAGTGCTGGAAAAAGTCAGACTGGAGATTCAGATCAGATCAGTAGACATTGTTCCCTAGCTTCATGGCTCTATGCTAAATCACCTCTAGCATATCTCCTTGCATTGCTGCTGGGTGAGGTCCCTTACTAGCATCAGCCTGGTATGTGGCCATACGCAAACAAACATCAGCAAGATCTTGATTATCTTAGTGTATTTTTCAAGGCTAGATCACCTCTGAAGCCTTCATACTCATGTTTAAGTGTAGTACGTGTGTGTGCAGGAGCTTAGCATGAGGTTTCGGAAGACCCTGGTGCCTCCGCAGCAGTGATGAGAGAGTGACGGATTTCCCTGTGGCACTGCTCATGTCTGCTCTGTGGCATCCACATCACAGTGTGGACAGTCTACTAGTCCACTTCCAGTTCACCTCACAGTGTAATTTTTAATTCACTTTAGAAAGTAGGTTGTGTGCAAAATGACGTGTAGCCTGAAAGGCTGGCAAGTAGCTGAGGAGCATTTTGATTTGTTAACGCCAGTCATTTTTTATGCCTTTGAAGCTGTGTGCCCAGCCTCAAATAGTACAAATAAAAATAAATAAAAAACCTGCCCCATTTTAAAAAATCAGAGCCTTGAATTTAAAGGTGACCCTAAGAAGTTCCAATATGAAACTGGGCTTTCTGAAAGTCTCATGAGCCCCAAATCACTGTATTCTGAGAGTTCTATTTGCAGTAAGGAATAATTAAGACAGAGATAAGATGTTAAGAAGTTTGTTGTAGATAGGGGTTAATTAAGGTGCTCTTAAAACTTCAGAGGGTCTTAAGGCTAAATGTATCTTTTTCTCTCAAAGTGTCTTCCCTTGCAGAATGACGATATTGGAAGAGAACCTCTCAGTGTTACTTGCTTAACAACTAAGAACTGCTAGTTGAAAACCAAATTGCCTCAGCCATCCAAGGATTTTCAGGTAAATAGTTTGCACTTCCCATATGAAAAAAGTCAGTTGGTCAGAGCCAGGGGTTTCCCTGGAAAATGGGAACATTTTATAAGCAAAACCAATCATGATGCATAGTGTGGTGTTAGGGGAGTCTCTTAAAGTCACAAATACAAACAAATACTATTCAAAGAAGCCAGCAGCAAACTAAGTCCCTATTTACTCCTCAAAAACAAGTTACATTTGCAGGCATTTTTAATTCCTGGCAAGATTGCCTGAATCCATATACACAGGGCTCATGACAGTAAACACACTCAGACATGCCAAGTCTACTGGCTTTCCCAACAGACTGCTGGTTTTGATCCTGTCTGTGAGGATATTCAACCAACTTAGTGCTTTTCCAAGGGGAGCTCCAAGTTTCATGTGGGTATTTCACAAAAGCAATGCACTTTTTGTATGTGTGAGAGGTGCATACCAAAATAAAAACTATACTTTTCTGTTCTTGCTTTCACTTTAAGGTGTTTGGAAATGAGTGAAAAATGAGTAGGTCTTTTGTTGTTTTGGGTTTATTTGTTTGTTTTTTGTGTTTTGTTTTGTTTAAAAAAAAGGCTAATATTTATTTTGCTGGATATTAGACATTCAAAAAACCCCTGTTTTTTTCAGTGAGGGTATTAAGAGCTGGGGAGATGCTTTTCCACCTATAAGGCTAAAAGTTGTGTTTGGATACTCATTTCCTTTAGTATTAACAGAGGCTTTCTCAGTCAGGGAACTCTGCATTACCTTTCCAGCTGTTATCCTGGCTTCTGCCCTTCACAGCCTCTGCATATACCAGGTGGCCCTTAAATGTTTGGCCCAAATCAGTGTGAGTACTCCTTTTCTCCAGTCCTCTTGCCTCTGCACCAGCCAAGAAAAAAATGGCTCACCTGTCTGACCTTTCTATTTCTTCCTGTGCCACTGAGGACATAATACTTGGTGTAGCTTCCTTTGCACACCATGGCACAGGCTTCTCTCTGCACAGCAGTAGCAAGGGACCCATCAGTCATGCCACACATGTGAAAAAGGATGGCTCAACACAAGTGTGAGGGCTAAAAACTGGAAAAGCTATCTCAGAAAAGTCAAGGAGATTGTTACAAGTTTTGGCCAGGGGCAAAGTTCATCAGCAAGTATGACCCTCCTCAAAGCCAGAGAGATGTTCCATCTACAGGATAAGCAGGTGCTGTGTTTTTTTCACCTCTCCTATGATCCAGTTGATTTAAATCGAACTTTGTCTCCATTTTCTCTCAATAGAAAAAGAAATACTTGCTTTCTTTGCTCAATTATCTTAAATTCTCAGCACACTAAGGTTTCCCACTTCCAGTTAAGAGGTAAACAATCTGAGAAACATCTTAGAAACAGCACTGGGCTTTAACAAGATGCTCCCTGGGACTGTGTACAAAAAGTTTTGAAGAGGGAAAACTCGTAATCATAGTAGAAGATTAAAAAATAATAAGAATTAGGAGTTCCAAGTGTCACAAATTGTTTTTAAAATGCTGGAAATAAGGGGACCTTCTGGGACACAAGGGACCCAAGAATTGAAAATGGGTTGACATTTCTGCATTTCTTTTTTTGACACTGCTAGGGTTGATTAAGTGGTAATTGGGCTAGAGAGTGTGCCAACAGTCACTGCTTCATCCTACTTCTTTACCCCCTCAGGACTTGTCACCACTGAAAAAAAGGGTAGAAATTATGCTAGAAATGCCTGTAGTTTTTAGACTGTGCAAATTAAGAAGCTTGTGCTTTTTAATATTTTATGGCTGAATGGAGACTGATTTTTTTTTTTTCCCCCAGGAGATGAAAGAAGGTTGGATTCCATGCTCTTTACTAGTAGGATCTAGAGTCCACAGAGTTGGTGCATGGACCTTATTTGTGTTTGCATTTATGTAGACTGGACAGTGGAGGTACACAGATGTTCTCCACACACAGAGTGCAAAACAAGGACAAATGTCAGTATATAATGTCTCTCTCAGAGGTCAGACATGAATAATACAAGACTAGATACCATCAAACAGAGTATTTTTCAATGTATCTTCTGCTGCACAACTGGGATTTCACATGCAAGGAGGGGTTAAAATTGTAACTTTTTTGATTCTGAAAATCAAATTTTTTTTGTAAAAATCTCACAGAAAATTCCATTAAAGTCCTACACTTCCCAGAGAAGTACATAGCTTAGGAAAATTTTTAAGATCCAGTTAAAAATTCCTTAAAACAAATAAAATTTCATTTAATTTTAACATTTGTTATTTCATTTTAGAAAATTTCATTACAATTTTAGCATATTACTTCTAATTTTGTGACAATTTGTCTGTAAAATTCCTATTTATTTAGAAAACAACTTATTCTATAGTTTTCAAAAATATTATAAAATACTCAGAATGTAAATTAATATGATTGGAAAAAAAAAACAAACCCTCTTACATTCTATCAGTTGGTGTCTCCTGTTGATTTACAAAGAAATAAGCTGTTGCACTGCTCAGAGAAAGATGAGCTCTGAACACAACATCTACAGAGGATTTAACTTCTTATTTAATTAAAATATTATTTAGGGGCATGAATATGAATTATGTGAGTCTATCTGGTAGCAGCTGTTTCCATTTTCCTAGAGTTTGCTTGTTACCATTGCCCATATAGCTTAGATAATGTCACAAGCTCCTAGGCCATTTTTAACCTGGCTTTTTCTGGTAAATTATGAAAAAAAATGAAAATAGATAATCCCTCCATTGCTTCTGGGAGAAAAGAGCATAGGAATAGGAAACAGAACAGAGTATAAGCATAGATGAACTAAAGGCATGATAAAATTTGAGCAAATATTTGATGGAAGTGGGTAGTGTACTTACCTGACTCTATTTATGCCCATCCCCTGGAAATATTCAGTGTCAGGCTGAATGGGACTGGTCTGAGCAACCCAATCTACTTGAATATGTCCCTGCTCGTCGCAGCAGGGGTTGGAATAGATGGTCTTTAAAGGTCCCTTCCTATTGATTTTGAATTGTCAGTTTTCAATGGCCAATTTCAAGCCTTATATGTCACCTTGCCCATGAACAGCTGGAGCAGAACTCATCTCACCTCATTCCTGATGTCGGCCGTACAAAATTTTACCTCCAGGGTCACCAGGAAGTTTTCTTAGAGTTGATGGAGGAAAACAGAGATGTCTGCAGTGTACTTTGGCTCAGCCTCTCCCACCAACATTTATTCACCTGCTCTTAATGTGTTTTGTTCCCTAAATAACTAATGTAAAACACAGCAGTGCAGATGAAGCATGTACCTTCCTGCCAGTTCAGAGATGAGCCATATGGCCCCAGCTAAAGCCCCCTGGCTGCTACCTCCACCTGTATTACTTGGAGTCTTTTTAGATGTTGTCTGATTTGATCTTTCATGCATCAGGACAGACAACAGCCCTCAAGCACCCTGTGCAGTTGGCTTGCTGCTCCATGCTGTCCCACAAGGCTAGCAAAGATTCTTAGAGGTGAAGGGAGACAGGGTGCTTTAGGAACCTCCAAAAAGTGCCTTTAGCTACAAAATTGTATGCACAGCATCTGCTGACACTGCTTTCTTTCTTAACTATGATAACAAGACAAGAAGTGGCATAAAATTCCATCAAGAGAGGTTTAGATTGGGTATTAGGAAAAATTTCTTCCCTGAAAGGGTTGTCAGGTACTGGAACAGGCTGCCCAGGGAAGTGGTCAAGTCATCATCCCTGGAGGTATTCAAAAGACGTGTAGATATGGTACTTAGGGACATGGTTTAGTGGTGGATTTGGCAGTGCCAACTGTTGGACTTTATGACCTTAAAAGTCTCTTCCAACCTAATAGATTCTACGATTCTGTAATGACAGGGTTTGTAACTCAACAGTCCATCAGGAGGCATTTTCATCTAATTCCCCTACTCTTCTTAGTTGTGAATTTCGAAGCTAAGCTATTAGCATGCTTAAATATAAAAAAAATATAGCCAAGAGCTAACTTAAGCTGTTGTAGCTGTTGGCTCACTCCTAGGAGAGGCAGGACTGCATAATTTATCTGTTTCTCCTGAGTAAGAGGAACATATTTGCAAAATCAAAACTCAAGATAGGTTTGTGGTAACAGTGTTGAGATTCCTGGGATAGTTCTGTGCTAGTGCCCTAGCCATCTGGCTGATAAACCCTGCTAATGTTTCTCTTGGCACCCTGGCTGGCTGGCAAGTGGGCATATTCCTTTCAATGGAGCGTTTTTCCAGTACCAGAGCTGAACTGGAAAATGAACCTGGGGGCACAAATCATCTGCCTGAGTGCCTGTGGAATGCAAAAGGAATCCAGACATTTAATTCCCTTGTAGCTCTCTGGAAAATCCCTGCCTTGTTGTTCTCAGTAGCTTCAGTGTGTAATACTGAGCAGTGTCATCACCAATGAGTACCAGAACAGCTGGTAGAGTGTACACTTGTGGAGCATTTCTCTTTGCAAATGCTTTGTCATGCAGCAGAGATGCTGTTCCAGGAATCTGCTTGTTTTCCTGACAAACCTGTGACAAAGATCACTGATCTTAAACATTTAAAAGAAGAAGAAAAGAAAAAAAAAAAAAATAAAGGGCGGATATCATTAAAATCACAGAATGGTTTGAGCCTGGAAGGGACCTTAAAGGTCATGTAGTTCCAACTCCCCTGCATGGAAAGGGACATCTTCCCCTCGAACTTGGCCTTGAACAGTTCCAGGAAAGGGACATCCACAACTTTTCTGGGCAACCTGTGTGCTACTGTCTCACCACACTCACATAGTAGAATTTCTTCCTAGTATCTAATCTAAATCTACCCTCTTTCATCTTAAAACTGTTATAACTTGTCCTATCACTATGGTCAATGAAATCCTCTGCAAAAAAAAAATTCCTGGCCATTTTAGCAGGCATGGCAGCAGGCAGAGGTTGTGATTGCTTCTGTTGGTATCCTGCAAAGGAGGCAAAAGCCACAGACCTCGGTGAGTAGTTGTCTCTTTAAATCTGTCAGTAAGACCCCCCTCTACAACCTAGAGGGACTCCCCAAAGGGCAGTTCACCCTGTCTTGGCATAGAACGTAGCAGCAGCAGACTTCATCACTCTTGGTGGGGCTCTGTCTTAAATGCTGACATGGAAGGAGCCAACACCTGACTTTAAATGACCACATTTAGGTTAGATGGACCTACCCTCCCATGTATATAAACACGTAGCTCACATGGCTGAAGTACAGGGACTGTTGTGTTTATAACTTCAGTACTCACCAGACACCAAAGAAAGCAAGTCGATTTAAAATATACAGAGCAAAAAAGGGATCTTTTTCCTCATGTCACCACCCTTCTCCAGCACCATTGCAAACACCACAGACATCACTACATACAAGAAGGCCCAAGATGCAGCAGATTATTCTCACCCCCATCTATAGAGTATTCAATCGGCAGCTGTGCTTCTGAGGTGAAGGTTATCCATGGCTCAGCATGCTCCTGATGGGATGTTGGTGGCTTCTCAACCAACACTTTCAGTAAAGAAAAAAGAAACTCTTCTAGGAACAAGCAACTCCCATGCCAGCTGATGCTCAGCCAGTACACAGACAGATGCTAATGTCCTCCAGGAGGGAGAAGGGTCAAACTGAAAAATCCCCTGAATTTCCTGACCTAGATGAGACGAGTCTCATCACAGATGAGAATGGTATCACCATTAATACCCCAAAATAATGATTATTGTCATGTCTAGGACGGGTAATGAGACATATCCATTGAAGCTGGTTTTTTGTTGTTGGTTTTGTTGGGTTTTTTTTAATGAAGTATGATTGTCAGTGTGCGTGTTGCATGAAATGCCTTAGTTATTGAATAGATTACAATGTGAGATTGGAGTGTGACTTCACCAGATGGGAAAACATTTTACTTTAACGAAGGTTAATGACGTGCTGGCAGTTCAGCCCAGTCATTATCAACAATATCTGTTTGCTACAAGGAGGGGAGAGAAAGGCCCCTGCCCACTAAAAACGCCATCAGCATCCCCGGAGAGCTGAAGGCAGACACTAGCCTTGGGGCAGGAGTGTGGAAAAATGCTTCCCTTATAAATTAATACCAATAATCCTGGGGGTGAAGAGTGATTTGATGTTGAAGAAATGCCCAGGGGAATCCAAAGAATGGTAAGCCAATGAACTGAAGTTTTCTGTCAAGAAAAAGTATAAAAGACATGAAGCTTAGGTAAGAAGTGGGTCCTTAGGTATGGCTCATTAGGTGAGAATGAGACAAGACTTGTTGGAGCTGACCTTAAGTTAAGCAAATATATGCTTGTGCTTTTGTCTTCTTCCCCTATCTCTAGGTCCTTTCAGGGTTTTGTTTGCATTAGGCTCTGTAAATAAGTACAAGTGTCTGCAATGTGTTGGACTGGTGTTAAGGATAATGAGAATGTGTCTGAGGCAGCTGGCAAACAGCAAGCTTTTCCCCATTGCATGGCTGTTGCAATCCTTAACCTTAAACACTGGTGTCCCAGCTGTGTGCTGAACTTAATTTCTGTGGGCATTTAGATAGGGAAAGAGAGCTTCCCCACATACGTGCTGAGGCTGCTTTAGGAATGAAAGGAGGATGATCTGTTTGGAAGAAAAGCTTTCCAAAGACCTATAAGAGCTGTGAAAGTGCCTAGCTCTCCAGCAAAACAGTAGAGAGTGTCCACACCCCCAGGGTTTCTGTTACAGACACGTTAGAAAATAAAATTACATTTCAGATTACAGGACTCCAATGAAATGAGTAATCATGTAAAAGCAGAAGACTGGCTGACTTCTTTTCTTTACAGCAATTTCACAGACAACAATTCTGCGTGATGCTTTGGTTTAGCTCATCAAGTGTACAAGAGCTTTTAGGTGTGCATGACTTTCTAAGTCTGTAAGAATGCCTCCAAGTAAAAATAGTCTAATTTGCAGCCATGAGGAGTACATACAGCTCACATGGAAATGCTTTTGAAAAAAATCCATCTTTTCATCCCTGTATTGTGAGTTTTTGCACGCACAGAGTGTGGTGTTACGCTGTCATCATCTTCCCAGCCAGCCAAAACCTTAAACTAATTCTTTCTCATCACTTTCAGCAGGGACATATCAACACATGTCAGATGAAGTTGTCCCATATGATGGAACCCATGAAACCTTGTACTGGGTCTGGCTGGGATGGGGTTAAGTTTCTCCGTGGAAGGCCACAGAGCGCGGTGCTGTACGTTTGTGTTGCACAGCACCCACGCAGCATTGCATTTAGCTGCAACCTCCAACACCTCCAAAGCCTGGTGGGCTGGGGGTGGGCAAGAGATTGAGAGGGAACGCAGCCAGGACAGCTGATCCCAGCTGACCACAGGGATATCTCAGGCCATATGACGCTGTGTTTAACTCTGAGAGCTAAGAGAAAAGGGGAGGAATTATTCGATATTGAGGCATTTGTCTTGTGAAGCAATCATAATGCCTACTGAGGCCCTGCTTCCCAGGGCACGTCTGGACATTGCCTGCTGATGGGAAGTAGAGCATGCATCTCCTTTGGTTTTGCTGTGCTTCCATACATAATCTTTGCTTTTTTTCATTAGGGTCTTTTTATCTTGACCTTTTTTTTTTTTTTTTGCATTGTATTTCTCCCTCCCTGTCCTGCTGAGGAAGACAAGTGGTGCCAAGATTGGGTGGGCACTCAGCAGCCAGCCAAGGTTAGTCCACCACACCAGCTGTGGTTCATTTGGTCCTGGATGAATGAGTGCAGTATCAGCTATGTTCCCAGTGGAGTGACTGGGAACAGTCCTTGTTCAGAAAGCCAACTTATGGTTCCTTAAAAATTAAAGCCAAAACATGGAAAAGAGAGACCTTACATCCTTGTGCAGCAAGACTGTCTGTATAGGATTGTATTAAAGTGACACTTGACTGTATTACCCACTGATTTCTTCTCACAGCAGTATTACGAGTAGGCACTTGTGCTAAGGGGGCAGCCAAAGGAGTGATATGAGGGGGAGCCATCCCCCCCTGCAGATCTCTTCTAGTCACCCCATGGAAATTGTTGAGCACCCACCTATGCCCATGTATGTTTGTCCTAACCAAAAATATGAAGAACATAATGGGACCCATTTTTAGGTCAGTGCAACTGAAGTTATGTAAATCTAATACTGTTAGTGGCAGTGTATATTACACTGACATGAAAACCTAATCCAAATTTGTCATTTTGTTATGGATTGCTTTGGATTTTTTCTCTTTTATAATGCAGCTTCTTTAACCCAGATGAATTGTTACATGATTAAGGTACCTGCTCAAAGACAGGAGATGAGAAATTTGGCAACCTCATAGATAGGTGATGTGCAATTAGCAGTAATTTTAGCATCTTGCTGACTCGGGTCCTTTACTTATTCAGAGATGGTATTTTCCCCTTGGTTTCTCAGAGAAGGTTTTGTAGAATGCAGGGAGCACCCACAATGGCCTTTGATTATTTCATCTGCTATAAAACTCAAAGTATTAATGCACCCTTGAAGTTTTGGCTCAATGGAATGAATTTTAAAAAATAACATTAGGAAATGCATGTTCCAGGCCCTAAGCTGTGCTTAAGGTCTATATTAAAGACAGTTAAGATCCTATTTGATTTACTGGTGATTTTTATTTTCACTCTGTGGGACTGATTCCCTATGCCTTGTACTCACTTAGCTAATATCACAGGCTGAAGGAGTTGCTGCTCTTTCTTCCATACTATAAATGTGTAGCTGGAGCCTCCTTGTGAGGTCGTTGGCTTCCTGGCATGCCTTCAAAATGAGGAGGACAAATTGGAGGAGCTGAGTTTCTTCCTTGCTCTTCTTATGTAATCTTGCCTGTTTGGATTCCCACAGCAGAACCGCTGCTGGTTAATGAGTTTTCCTCTAATACAGTGATCCTAACAAATACTGAAAGGTGCCAGTAGCCTGCTTGTGTGTCTGCAGTGGTGAACCTCACGCCCCAGACTACTGGATGCTTCCCCACCTCCCTAGATGTTTGTGATTTATGGATGCTTGTGGAGAGTAAAACTCTAAACACAACAGTGCTTTGGAGACAAGGTTTCAAATCCACATCTGCAAAAAGCATCTGGCCTTGTCTTCTTAAAAGGCAGCAGAAACACTGAGGAAGTTCAGCTCTGATCTCAGTCCTCACGTCTCAGGCTTGCTGTGGTGCAGTAAGTCGTTTGAACATGTACAGCCTTGGAGTAGCTGAGTGCGTGTGAGTGTCTGCAGCTCCTGAGCACCTGTTGGTTTCAATGTCAGAACCAGAAAGGGCTTATTAAAAGAGATGATGTAGTCCATTTATTTTGGTCAAGAGTTTTCAGCCATGCAATTTCATTTGCCTTTGGATGACAGGTTATACTGAACAGTTCCTTATTCAGTGTCAGTCTTCTAATGTAGATCAGAACCTTGTTTGTTCCACAGCTCTCCTTCCAGTTCACCCTCCTGCACCCACACACAGTTGCTTTATTTTTAGATAGTTAACCTTCTCTTTTCCCAACAGTAGATGAAGTGCAGGGCATCATAATTTATGTGCTGTTGCTTTCAAGCACTGTTAAGGCTGGAGTCTCAGTCTGAATCCACAACACAGAACTGCCTTATTATTTACTCTGAGTAGAAACACAGCAGAAATCAATGAAATGAATTATTATTATTATCCAGAACTGACTGTAATTCAGATTCTAAATGATGTGCCCAAATGAATTTTTTAAAAGGCAGAGGCACACGGCAGCTGCATAACACAAAATTACACTTGAAGGCACAGCTCTCATTAGGAGGTGAACTCTGACTGTAACTGGATTTAAAGTGCCTAGTTAGCAGGTAAATACAATAGATTTTCTTGACTAAAAAAATTCTCAGGAGGCATGTCGGTTAAAGGAGCACCTAAATATTGAAAGAAAAGGCAGTTTCCAAGTCTTCAGGTAGAACCAAGAAGGTAAGTCATGTCCTAGGGAAGTCCTGCCTTGCAAGCCTAATTTCAACAAGCAGTCCTTAGAAATCAAAGTACTGCCCATGTGTGGATATTGGCTGAATACAACTTTAATCCTCAGGCACATGGGATTTTAATCTTCAGATCATTGAAGGGTTGGGTTTTTATGAGAGCTGTAAGTAGGATGTGATTCATTAATACACATCATGACTTCTTAGCAGTCAGGAACACTTGGAAAGTCAGCATGACCTGGGATTACATCTGATTTTTTTTCAGAAAACAAGGTTCTGTACTATAACTGTCTCAGAGTCTGACATTGCAGGTGTAACGTAGTATGATGTGCAGCTACTGCAAGATTTGCTGCTGATTCTGTTCCCTTAAATTGAGTTAAGCTACATTTTACTTAGAAGCAAACAAGCAATATGTGTGGGAGAAGGGGAGGGAAGTCCTTTCCTTTTTTCAGCCATGGGCAGGGGATTTCATAGTCTGTGCCTGTACTCATTTTCAAACCCATTATCATTACCAGTCCTCTGGATGAACGCATGACTTCACTGCAGAGGTCAGAACCTGTGCAGACTCACAGGCTCAGATTACTGGAAAACCAAGGTGAGATGATGTCAGAGCAGTGGCTGATGCCCAAGAGAAGTAAGCACTGTCTTTTTTTCTGCTGCAGCTGGTCATTCCCTAATGTAGGGAAGAGAAAGAAGAGTGTAGTCATTGGGCTGACCCCATAATGCAGCTGAGCCCTTGCACCTCACCTGTAAACTCAAATGCTTGTTACTCTTGCTTGTTGCCATGCCTGTGCAGAGCTTGAGTTCACTGGCAGCAGCCATGATGTGGTGAAGGCACCAGATGGGAAAGTGAGCACCTACGTGATCTGCTCTCCATCACCTCCAAGTCTCTCCACTCTCATCACACCTGCCCACGCCAGCCCCATCTCAGTGACACCACACAGTGCCAAGCAATGACTGTGGAAACGGGAAGGGCCAGAGAGGTCCTCACCTCTGCCTTGGTCTGCACAGCCCTGTCTGTGCTCTCACTGAGCTGTCCAGAAACATACCTGCCCACACCAAGTAATTGTCTTTTGTTGTGGCTCTTATAAAGTACATGGGAAACATGTGAGGCTGGAAGGGCACATTGAACTTCTGCATCTAAGTGTGCTTTTTTTTTTTTTTCTTTTTTTTTTTCTCCGTTTTGTTCCAATTTAACAGGCCAAAGGAGATATTTCAATGAGGAGCTGTGGCAGTCTTGTAGTTTTCTGTCTTCTTCAGTGGGCTGCAGGCATGAGTATCTGGGAGGGAGCAAACTCAGAGCTGCTACAAGTTCAAAGGGAGGGTTTTGGTCTGGCTAAGTCACCCAAATGACAACCCAGGGTAGCATCCCCTCCCTCTTGGATATTTTTCAGTATCTTGTGAGAAGTGGGTTCATCTCTAGGGCAATATATTTTTTTCAGGGCAATACCTGATGAGAAACAGCCATCTTTTTGAGCAGAGCTTTGTAGATACTATGTCTGTCAGAGTCACATTCCCATTGCTACTCGTGGGACAAGTTTGCTGCATTGCCCAGGGCTCCTGGCTATCCATCTGCGTGGATTATCTCTTACTGGGAGTGGCACTTAGGGCCTGCTCCTGTATAAAGTATCTAGGAGGTACCTGAGGTTTTGCAGGATCAGTCCCAGTGTTTATGGACAGGTCCAGTTTTAACCTTTGTTGTGTTCCTCTTCGTGTAGCCCTGCAATCAGGAGCTCCTTAGTGAGAGCAGCACGATATGTCAGGTTTCCTTATCACCCTGGTTCCTGATAAAGAATGAGGACTGAGCAGCACAGTTCTCACAGTTGGCCCATGTGCACAAAGCAGTCTTTAAAATGTGGCAAACATCTTTGCCCTTCCCCAACCCCCCCACTCCCCGTAGAAGGTACAAAGTATTTTGTTTATTCAAGGAAAGATAGCAATCATGCACATTGGGCTGGATTTAAAAGCCTTGGACTTTATTAGGGAAATAGAATTTGGTTTAATAGGAGAGAAGGGGAAGGGTAGAGGGGGTGAGAGGAAGGAGAAGGAAATTTCAAACAGAAGTGTTCTAAGACCTCTAATTCATGAGTTTAGGTTTTGCCTGTTGAGCTTAAACAACTTTCCATTAACATTCCTTATTGAGTACTGTAAATGGAAAAAGCAAATAAACATTAGTCTGTGGCCTGATGTGTTGTCAGTGATGCGGTTCATGATTTTTTTTTTGCTCTGTCAGGGAGAGGGAAGGTGCCAGCAGCACTGCTACTTACCAGCTTGTTCAGACTCTGGTCTGCATCTCTGTGCAAAGCAAGCAAGAGAAAAAGCTTTGTTTCCCCTTCACGCTGCCCAGACTGGGAGCTGATGTGGGGTCTTAAAATGCAACCCGAAGTAAATTAATCCTTGTCAAAGATGAGCTTTCTGCCACCACATCCTAAACTCCCTTTCCTGAGATGGTCAACCTCTGTTTTCAAAGTCAGTAGAGTTTTCAAGAGTCTACCATTCTCATCTGAAGACCTCACAGCTGTAATGAGCAAGAACAGGTCTTTGATTTCCAGTGTGCCAGGAATTTCTCCATAGTAGTTTCCATTTCCCTCTGTGTATGCCCCTTCTACCTCCTCACTGGCTTGAAATACAATAGACATCAGTTACATTCTGTTTTAAGACTTCTCAATGAACTAGCTAAATTTTGCTATGCCCTTTTTTAGAAAAGAAGTTCTCATCACCACACCCAGCTCCCCAGCAGGATTCAGCAGACTCAATTCACTGAGTGCTTTAGCCTCCATCCTCATAAATACTTGCACCCTTCACCTCTTGGCCGAGTTTTCATCCTACTACTGACATTGCTTTTTCCATCTTCATTTGCCCTGCTTTCCTCTTACAGACTGCTTAAAATTACATGTAGGTAAGACCCTTCCAGTCTTGTCCTTTGAGTTTCTTCTCAGAAACAAGATGAAGCCAAGTCAAAGAAATTTTCTTATCTGGAAAAGATCATTTTTAGGAATGTCCCAGATTGTTTCAAGACAAAAGCTGTTTTGAACCACCTGTTCTTCAGACTTCCATAAGTTGCCTTTTCCCTCTGTCTCCACAGACCAGAAGGTTTCTACTACAGGGCACCTGAGAGTGTTTGAGCTCTTTTACTCTTTGGATAGACTTTGACAATCCCAAATCTCTTGATAAGAATGATGTTCAGTTTCATGAATTGGCCTAACTTCTTTTTTAATACAAGCTCTATCACAGGCTAAAATCTTTGTAGCACTTACCACACCAGTCAGCTTTACCAAACAGCATCCACCTTTGGCTAAATTCAGTGACAAAAGTTGTGGGGGAAATGGGTGAAAAGAAGACTCACCTTATCCTTACATTTTTTCCATGTCAAGTTCTATGGAGGGAACTCTTGCCCCAGCGCAGACTGGGAACATCCTATCAGGTCTGGCTGCGGTAAACACAAGATCAGCTGCCTGCTTCAGTACTGCTTGGGTGCAGAACACAACGTCCAGCCATGGCGTGAAGCCAGAACACCTGAGGCTTGCTTTAAAGTGCATCATCAGCTCTCAGATGATCTTTCCAAATCTATTCTCAAATGCCAGCACACAACTGACCAGGCAGGCTCACACAGCTTTTGATACTATTGTAATTTATAGTTGCTTTTTTTGTTCCTAATGAATCCTGTATTCTAATAATGGACTCATACATAACTTTCCCTCTGATAAAACTCTTGCCCCAGATTCAGGACAACAGAAGCAAAGAACAAAGGAATCTCTCTGTTTGTTCCTGATCATAACCCTAGGAAACCAAAGTACGCAGCGAGCAAAGTATGTGGGCCTTTGCTGGAAACTGTTATACTTTGTACTTAAAATATCTGCTCCCCACTGTGTAGCAAAGTCTCTATCCGAATTTTTTCTATCCAGTGGGGAATGATAACATCTCCTGATAAGAGTTTTATTAGTTGGAGGTGAGAGTCTTTTCCAGACTATTGCGGTAAAAATGTAGGCATATGACACACAAGGTGACACAGCTCCCTGTATATTTAATGGAAAGGTGGAGCTTGATTCAGTTGCTTAAGTGTAGGTGTCTGATACTATTTATGTTGCCAGAGGTCATGTAAAATATCTGTGCTAAGCTTGCAGATATGACACAGGACCTACAAGAGAGCCACACCTTTCTGGAAAAGCGTCTCAAAAGTAGGTGGTATCCTCAAGGGCAATGTTTCCCACAGCATTCTCCTGGAGAAACTGGCTGTTCATGGCTTAGACTGGTGTACTATTCACTGGGTAGGAACACTGACTGGGTGGCTGGGATGAAAGAGTTGTGGTGAGTGGAGTTAAAAACAGCTGGTGGCTGGTCACAAGGGGTGTTCCCAAAAGTTCAGTGTTGGGGCCAGTTCTCTTTAATATCTTTATCAATGTTCTAGATAAGGGTATTGAGTGCGCCTTTGGTAAGTTTGCATAGAAGACTAAATTGGGAGGAAGTGTTGATCTACTTGAGGGTAGGAAGGCTATACAGAAGGATCTGGACAGGCTGGATTCATGGGCAGAGGCCAATTGTATGAGATTCAATAAGACCAAGTGCCAGGTCCCACATTTGGGTCACAAGAACCCCAGACAGCACTGCAGGCTTGGGGCAGAGTGGCTGGACAGCTTCCCAGAGGAAAAGGACCTGGGGATGCTGGTTGACAGCCGGATGAACACGAGCCAGCAGTGTGCCCAGGTGGCCAGTAAGGCCAAAGGCATCCTGGCTTGTATCAGGAACATAATGCCCAGCAGGAGTAGGGAAGTGATCACACACCTGTACTCAGCACTGGTGGGGCTGCACATCAAGTACTGTGTTCAGTTTTGAGCCACTCACTGCAAGAAAGACATTGAGGTGCTGGAGCATGTCCAGAGGAGAGCTACCCAGCTGGTGAAGGGTCTAGAGCAAAAGTCTTACGAGGAGAGGGAACTAGGGATGTTCAGTCTGGAGAGGAGAAGGCTGAGGGGAGATCTCATTGCCCTCCACAACTACCTGAAAGGAGGCTGTGGATGTGTGAAAGGATGTGTGGGTCAGTCTCTTCTCACAAGTAAAAAACAGTAGAACAAGAGGAAACAGCCTTGAGTTGCACCAGGAGAGGTTTAGATTGGATATTAGGAAAAAATTCTTCATCAAAAGGGTGGTCAGGCACTGGAAAAGGCTGCCCACAGAAGTGGTGGAGTCACCATCCCTGAAGGTATTTAAAAGACTTGTAGAGGTGGTGCTAAGGGACATGGTTTAGTGGTGGACTTGGCAGTGCTAGATTAGTGCTTGGGTTAGTGCTTAAAGGTCTTTTCCAACCATCATGATTCTGTGATTCTGTTATCTCAGTGACCCTGGATGCCTATGTTTTAGTAACAGAATCAGAGAAAAGAGCACAGAGCTATTCAGGTCACCTACACTAGGCACCTACACCTGTGCTCCAGACAGCTCTGGAGACTTCACTGACTCTATTAATGATCAACAGGAGCTTTTGTATTGGCATAGGAAGGAGCTCTGACACCCAACTCCCATGTATATGTGCACAGTGAAGTCACCTAAATAACCTGTGCCTGGGGCTGAATGTCAGTGTACGTGCTTAGCTTTGGAGAGAGGGTATTGAGGGGGCAGATAGAGCATCTATTAACTTTAATGGATTAAGATTAAGAGGAATCTCTGCTGTTGAAATCAGATGCTTCCAGTGAGATGGTATTTCTGTGGAGGAGCGAATGAAGAGAGGAGGAAGACAGAGAAGGAAGCAGGGACGGGGTTGTTGTACAGAGCCTTGGGTTATTATAAAACAGCTGGTCATGGCAAATATTTGAGTGATGGATTATGAGTCAGATCCATTTCAATTAAAAGACAGCATAGACAAAGGTAGGCTGATAAGTAAATTGAAGGAACTAATTAGCAAAGACAGCTGATCTGAGGATTTGAATGTGTGTGAGAATTTTAACCTACAAAAATTATCTTAGACTTCTATTCCAATAAAGAAGAGAGACAAACAAGTAAAGGAAGACTGCAAACATAATTGGATTAATACTCCAGGGGCAAGGAATCCTAGGGAGAAACAGGGAACAGAAAAGGAAAAATGGGAAAATGGAAGCAAAGAAACTCTTAAAATTTATTGAGGTTAAAGCAAGATTTTGCAAGATCCAAATTAACTACAGGCTTCAAAATTTGTGAGAAAAGGATGAAATGTTCACTAACTATATAAAAAGTGAAGAAGTAAGCAAGCTGAGTACTATGGGGTGAATATTAAAGGTATTTTAACCTTGGTTCCAAAACTGAAGTGTGAATGCGTTGCCTCTGTTTTCAAGAACAGGAGGAGAAAGGCAGTGATTAGTGCAAATGAGGTTACCTACATGGAACTCAGGGGCTTATGAAACAATGAACAGATAACTTCCATCACAGGACTTTGAAAGAACTGGCAAATGACACCAGGTTTGATGGCAAAGTTTTACAATAAAATTCTCAAGTTACAGGTGATATTACAGAATAGAGAATAGCAAAGGTAATACCTGTGTTTTAGAAATGTGAAAGATGTAGGAAATCATAGGCTTGTTAAGCAGATCTTGATCAACCTCAGACCCTCAAATGAAATAAAAGAATGTGGGTAACTTGTGAGAGAAATGCAGCATACCAGACTAAACTGACCTTTCATTGATAGGGCAATTCATTTTCTGAGACAAAGGAAATTAAGAAAATCATACCTATCTAAACTTTCATGGAGGATTTGAGAGAGAGCTACATGGACAATGATTAGATTATCTAGAGAAGAGGATTAGCAGAACAGATGACTAAAGATATAACAAAAATGCAGCTAGTATTTAAAGTAAAGACATTTTAAGAGAGGCACTCTCTGAAGTGGCTGGTGATTTAAATATATTTTGCCAATGCAGTGGGGAATGAGAGTATCTTATAAATATGGGATGTGATTCAAGAATACTTAAGTTCTAATCACAAGAGTTTCTGTTGTCAGCTGAGAGCTTTTCTGAAGAAAAATGGTTGAAAGAACAGCCAGGTGACTAGAAGCCACAGAATTGAAGCAGCCCTGAAAAAGACAAACACGGTCTTAAAAATACCAGTATGTCCAACAAAAATAAGAAAGAAAGTATGCAATTGTAAAAGACATTAGTGAAATTCTAGGCACAATATCTCAGTTAGCTAAAAATAGGATGTTTTAAAAATTTTAATTTTTTCTTTGCTTATCAGAGTAGGTAACCAGGATGCTTCACAGCACATTAGATTTGTTTCTTAAACCCCCAATGTTTTCTCTCACCCCAGTGTCCTTCATGTGACTCAAATTCTCTCCTTTGCACACACATCCCAACAAGTCCTGCCAGCACTGCCTGGCAATAGACTGCCACCTTTGTCCCACCTCTGCTTTCTGCATGGTTTTATGTCCTAGATACCAACTGTGACTTGACTGGGTGATGCTCCACATAGCTTTGGAGCAAAACTTCGTATCTGTAACTACAGTGAAAGTTATTTTAAAAGTGTCCCTTCCTCTCCTACTCATTGCATTACATGGGGGTGCAGATGACAGTGCACCTGAGGCATGCTGGTGGCCGTGGGCTTGGCTGGTTCCTACTTAGGCTTTTGCCCTTCTCCTTTTCTCCCTCTCACCCATCATATTCTGATATGACACAACAGGGGAAAAATGCACCTTGGCTGGCTTTGCAGACTGTTTGACTTGATGATATAACATCATAAAGCCATTCTAAAACTTTTGCTACCAAAGGTTAGTGTATGAGTTTTTTGCTAGCTGTCACTAAATAACTTCCCAGAAGAAAAAGACAGAGGACATTTTCAAATTTTAGACCTTAAACTGAGACTCTTTACATCAGGCCAGAAATAGTTATGAAGTGACTACAGGTGAAATCAATGGCGAACACAAAGTTTGTTATAAAGGTAAATCACAGCAGATTTACCTGCAGAGGTCTGACTCTCCTGGTACACAAGGGTTCTTAAAACAAGAAGCATTAGAATAGAAGCCAGGAGCAAAACCTGTCAAAATTTAGCTGCAAGAAACACAAGCCCCACCTAAGAAATGGAGGACTGTTTCTTGGAAGCAGTGACACACTTCCCTTCAAAGTGTGGTAAGGAAAGCTAAAAACATAATTCTTGCTTGTATAAACAGGCAGATGATGAGTAAAGAACATGATTTCCCCCTGTGAAAGTGTATCTTGTGCTGGTAGTCACAACTTCAGCATGGATGTCATAAGGGAGGAGACAATAAAGAAAAGGAATTAAAAAAATTACTCAAGGGCTGGGAAAAATGTCTGCAAATAAGACACTGAAAGTTTGGGTAAGAGGACTGGGAAGTGACTGTACCAGAGTGTGCAATTACATGGAATCAGTAAAAAGTGCTTCCATCTAGTTGCAACACAAGATGGGAAGAGATATATGAAAGAAGTATAGGTCACTGTTCACAGTGCCCGTATATATGAGAAAGCTGGTGTGTGCAGTGCAGAAGTGTCCCAACTCTATGATCTAATATTTCCTGTTAATCCTAAATTCTATGAATCTTTGAATCATTCTGCAAAAACCTTTCTCCATTCAGGGTTCCCATCCCCTAGCAGAAGACAGAGCAAAAGTCCTCTGGAAGGCTTTCCACTGACTTCAGAGCCTATGGGCCAGGGCCAAAACATAGCCATGACATACACAGGGAAGTAATAACTCTTTAGAGAAATCTCAAATAACAGTAGTGACCTGAAAAGCATCTGTGCTTCTAGGCCTGTGAAATTATGATCGTGAAAGACAGGTCAGTGCTGTTTTTTCGACTGAGACAGACTTAGAAACCTCACCGCACCTATGACAACTCTTACAGTCAGCTGGGTGGCATGATGGAGCTCTGCTGACAAGATTATGTGTAGCTCTGAGGGAATTAGCTCTTCACCTTAATTTTCTGGCAGGCAGCTTAGGACCAATCTCTTCTATACATTACCTTTGATCTGAAATTTTATATTTTTGCCAGGGCTTAGCTCCTTGCATTGCCATTTCCTCAGGCAAAACCATGTGGACTCTGTTGTGCTACACAGCTGGAGAGATGTGCTTCCCCTCTTAACCCTTGCATAAAGCCTGAAGGTCGAAGCAGTTATGAGCTCCTCACTGGGACTGATTTGCTAATTATCAACTTCAATTTTATGCACTGTTTTTATCCATTTAGCTTCTACAGAAAGATTTTCATGCTGTATTTAACAGAAAAATCCCAGTTCATGCTCAGCAGCTTTTCAAATCCCCTTTGCCAGAAGAGAAAATGCTGAGAGACCTCTCTGTACTGAGCTGGTACATTCACTCTTAGGTGTTATAGCAGCAAGAGTACATCAAATCTTTCACAGTCAGGGCTTTAAAACAGGTAGGTAATTCTACCTACTACAATACTACAGAATAAGATGAGGATGAGGAAGGACTCAGGCCTAGATTTCTCCATCTGAGTCCTACACCACAGCAGAACACAAAAGAGGGGCAAATTGGAATGCAGCCTCTGCCGTGGTCGGTCATGACAGATGACAAGGGACAATGCCTTCTGCAGGTCTTTCGCTTTCCACAGCCATTGTGGAGACTGTAAGCTTCTGTGTTTTTAAATGACATGACAAGTTTAGGCAACTGAATTTAGTGTCAAAGTCAGTAAATAACGCAAGGACAAGAACAGAGACAGCATTAGGAGTGTAGTACATCCTCACTTCATAAATTACACCAGAATTTCATCAGAATTGCTTCTTTGAAGAGTGTCTTCTTAGGACCATGCACATGACAGAACAGACTGTTAAATCCTAAGTACACAGAGGTTTTAGCTCTGTTCCCTGAGTGCATTGTGTCGAGGGAGCAGATTCCCTGCAGCATTCTGGTGGATGTTGCCAAGACAGATTATGGGTAACCTCTGTCTGGCAGCAATCACCATCCAGGCTTGTGACCCTGATTTTCCTGCATTATGTGATCAAGATGATTATTTTTCCTCCATTCTGCCTGAAGACACATTTCAGATTGAATCTGTCCCAGCTGAAACACCTCAGTTGGTCCAGCAAAGAGCAGCCAGAGGATTTCATTACAATGGATGTTTAACTGAGTATCTGAATGAACCCTTTCCTTTTTTATATGTCTTCAAACACAGTTCAAACTCATTAACATCATACTCCTCTACCTCCTCACCACTGCACTGCAGAAGGTGTCCTTACCAACAACATTGTCAGCCAGTGATGGGAAGTGCTCAGTGGGATTTCTCCAAATCAAGAACATGAAGGGGCAGAGAGGCTCATGTTGCTCCCAGGGGGAGCTGCTCAGTTGCTAGTGCATCCAGAGGCTGAGAGATCCCAGTGACAGAGTGTGACGGATCTAGGCTTAGAGGGTCTTGGAGCTGACTTGTATCTGCACATGCAGCACATTGATACCACCTCTCTCTGGTAGGTGGTCTTTACCTGGGGTTCTTCCCAAGTAAACTTCAATCAGAAAGCATCAAGGTGATGGTTCTTTCAGTCCTTCACTGCAGAAAACAAAGGGTCAAGCAGCATAGAGAGATTAATTAGCTCAGTTCAAAGCCTCTGCAGTTTCCTATTTCTTAATGAAACCTCCAGACTTCGTAGGTTTTCGTAAATCCTCCTATTTCAGCATCATTTCAAAGAAAAAGCAAGAGTACTAGGGTTTACCTATGACCTAACTGCTCAGAAGTGCAATTTAGTTTCCCTTAAAATTCAGACTAAACAGTTTCAAGCCTCCAGAGAATTTACCTAAGCTTTGCCAAGGTTCTGTATTAATCACGTTAAAAAAAGGTAAATAGTCTTTACTGAAATGACTGCCCATCCTGGTACCTGAAAGAGAGATGTCACCAGAGTTGTCTGCTAAAAGCAGAGGCATAATTGTCTTGGGGTAGCATCCCCTTGACACCTCCCAGAGGGACTTTCCCCTCCCCACTGAGCAGCACACTTTGAGAGTCTTTGACATTCTCATCATCTGCGTTTACTACTGGAGGATAAAGGATGAAGGAGAGGCAAAGTGTGAGGAAATGCTCCTGAAGACAACAGCTGAAAATTGCAGTCATTCTGCCACAGCTCACCTTCCACCCTGCAGCAAGGGTTAATGAAACCAGAGTCAATCACAAGCAGTCTGGAGTTGTGTGGTGTGGTTTAGCAGCTGTGGGCTGTGAAAGAAAGGTTTGAAACTTAAACTGCAACACAAAAACCTCCCCTAGAAAGAAAACACAGAAGCACAAAGGTGAGAGCTTGAACTCTGACACTGGTGACTGCTAGCTGTGTCTTAATAAGGAAGGCAGATTGTCTGGCCAGCATGCTACTCAGAGGTGATATCAAGTATTGATTTATTTTCAAGAAAACTTAATTACATGGTTCAAAGTCTTGAAGAAGCAGGACAGTCTTGGAATTATCGGCAATCCAAGACCAAGAAGTAGATAACAAAACCCATCAGTGATTCTGAGCTGTTTTAATACACTTCTTGATGTGTTTCTCAGAAAAAAAAACACAAAACCCAGAAGACAATCATCACTATATATGCTCTTTTAATCTAACTAACCAGTGCTGTATGCTGGCATCAACTTGTTCTATTATCTCCTTGCATTGTTGAGGCTTTGTGCTTCACTTATCTGAACAAATAGCCTCTACTTCCAGAGCATCCTTTGGATTTTGAATTAGTGATGCAAATCCAATTTGGCTGAAACAGACCTGGACTCCATTACTGAAGGAGCACTTTCTATTTGGATTAACAAGGCTGCATTGTGTCACTGCCTGATGTAAGGTGCAGAAGTGGCCAATTTATCAGAATATTAAATGCAAGAGCCTGTTGTGGTTTCTCTCTAGCCTACAGAATGTACATTTGCAGGTCTGCAGCTGAACTCCCTTCATCAAACACCTCATTACCTTGGCAAAGTGAAGGGAAATAGCAACTTAAAAACTTCAGGAATATACTGGTTATACATTAACCCATGAGTCTAGCCATAGTAGTCAGACAAGCAGCACAGCGTATCCTTTGTTTAATAGAAAATCAAACAAAAAAATATATATTCCTGTAGAGTTTAGGATGTTGCTCCTGACAGAAATGAGGAGGGGGGAGGAGGAATGGTGTTGGTAGGGAATTCAGTTTGTATCTCTACTGGGGGAACTGGGAGCATTTCTGAGGTGTGTGTTCCCACTCTGTGTTGAAATGAGACACGGGCATGTGTTGCCCTCTCCCTCCTGGGTCTGGTGTCTCCAGTGGGTGTGTGGGCTGGACAAAAGCTCTGGCATAGTCTGAAAAAGTCTCTCATCTGCACTTCCAAGGGAATATGATCCCAGAGTATCCCCCACACTGTCCCACTGGCCAATTTAAACAGAGGCTGAGAAAGCAAAGTTTTCTTTCTGATTGAGTAAAAGGCTTTCTGGGTGACCTTGTAGAGTTACTTGTTCCTTCATGGCTGGTCTATTTTATATAAATCAATGTGAATCATTTTAATCTACTTAGCAAATATATTTGAGGTGAAATGAACATTGGAAATTACCGACTGAGACTCCGATAGGAGGAAGCACCTAAGTACACAGGAACAATCTTTGGGGTCTTGCAAACTAACATGCCATCCCTTTCAAGGCTTTGTCCATTGGCAGTGGGATTGCTGAAGGAGAGAGATCTAAATCACACAGTATCTCTCTTCAGTGGGGAATGTGCATAATCTTCTTGGCCCAGGGCAACAAGGAACAGGATACAGGTCTACTGAGGTTTCAGAACTGATGTTTTAGCTGGAAAATTCTCCTCTTTCTCAGATGAATCATTACACAGAAATTCTGCACATCTCAAACCAGAAATTTCATCTGGAAAGCCTTTGTCATTGTTAACATCTTAGCTACTACCAACAGGGAATGGCTGCCAACAAGCAACTGAGAAGCTGACACACCAAATGAAGAAGCTGGGTAGGATGGCAAACTCCACAAGCTGTAAAGCTCTGCTGTGTTCAAGATTGATATACCTGCCATAATGGATAGGAAATAACAATGCAGTGGACTGCTGTGTGCAAACCCAGAGCTGTTATGCAAGAGTTACTTTTCCAGAGAACTATAAACTTCAGTGAACTGTGTATCTTCTCTGTCTGTGGTTGTTTATGTACCTATTGATTTATCTATCCATCCATCCACCCAAAAGTAACTCACAGCTAGAGACTTCTCAAATGCTATACAAATGTTTCTATGTCCCTGTTTACATTTTCCCAGGAGTTATCATTCTGGCAGTTCAGAAAACTCTTTGTCAGTCTCTATAAAGCAAAAAACTAAATTGTGCAGAACAGATAGCTAATTGCTGGTGGCACTATGCCTACTGGTAATGAAAATGGCCAAAAATTACCAGTAACTTATTTTTGGGGTAAGGTCTGCAACATAAACTTTTATGGTTTTATTTTGCTGGAACAAAATTCATGGCATTTTCAAAAAGTGTCTTAATTTGTATGTACTGCTAATCACCCACATTAACCAAAGGGGATAGAGCTACTGCAGCAAAAGTTATGGGGCTAGAAAAATCAGGAAGGAAAAGGGTCTTCTTGTTACAGAAGTAATGGGAGTAGGTATAGTTCAAGGTCCTTTGTTCTTCTAGTCTGTCTTACAGCAGACTCTATAAGGAGCAGAGAGGATCCTCAAAGATCCCCAAATCCCACTTGAAATCCCTTAGAAGTTCCTTACCAGTGCAGAAACATTTGAGCATCCTCGGAAGTCCTGCCTGCACCAGTGAGCTTTGAAGACTTGACCTTGAGGGTCCTTGGCCCAGATCTTTAAGCACATGTAACTCCCACTGAAATGGGTCTAAATAGGAGTTAGTGAGGTGATGAAGTGAATCTCTGGTGTCAGTTCCTCATCCGTATTGTCTAACTCAAAAGAGTATGGGGACATAAAATTGGGGCACTGCCCATCACAGATCATTATGTGAGATCAGCACAGCAGAGCAAACCTAAGGTAGGTAGATCTATATGAGGCATGAGAGAAAGGGTGTGGGCAATAAAATGTTCTTGATTTTTGAAGATACAATATGCTCATAAAAGAGTGTCTTAAAGCGGGTGAAATTATTTTAATGATGTCACAAAATTGGATCTGGACAGGTGCAAGTGGCAAGTTGTACTTCTGCAAGTGCTTCAGACCTTACAAAGTAATAAATTTTTTGAATTTGTGTGTGTGTATCCTGAGAACATTAACTCAGTTGGCATCCTGGCAGATCAAGCCTGAGTAGAGTAAAATCTAATGACTGTGGAAGTTTTGCCAAGCAGTTAGCAATTTCTGCTTGAAGAAGGGATCTGTTGGAAAGATGCAGTCTCGTTTTTGGTGGTGGTTAAAGATGCATTTGATCTTTAACCAGGCTTACTCTGTCTGTGTGCAGGATTTCTCTAAAGACCAGTTGGTTTGTGCAGAATTGACTAAACATGAGCTGGCTCCTCTTCTTTCTTGAACCTGGTGTTATTTACATTTGTACTTATTCTGGGTAGACATACAAGACTATCCAAGCAGCAGCACAGCTTTCCTTCACTCACTTGGTCTAAATGCTAATGACTGTATGAAAGAAAGAGTAGGAAAAGTTAGGGCATGAATAATATTTTGTTCCCAGTCTTAAGGCTCTGAAGATTAAATTAAAAATGTTTTCTGAAACCAGGACTCTTATCTCAAATGCCCAAGATTAATTTCTCTGTTCCCTTCCTTCCTCCCTTAGAGTCTTTTGGGCTCGAGTGCCTGAAATGTTTCTTATCTCTGTTCCTAAAATGGACCATATCTCCTTCCCACCTCCTCTTTCTCACAAGCACTTGCAGAGCCATCCTTCCCTGCGGCAGGAAGCCCCAGAGAGTTCTGGTCTCATGATGACTGGCAGAAGAATCAAGTTGTTTAATTTCTGGTCTGAATTTACTGCTGACCCTGCTTTGATGATCTCTTTAGTTTCCTTCCTTCTTTAAGATGAGGTTCCATGTGCCATGAGGGCACTGACCCTGAGCCACTGACCAGCCTGCCTGCCTGCAGGGAAGGACTCACTTAAAAAATTAGTTGCAATCACAATCCAGCATTAACAAAAAAATGTCCATGTAGATCACTGGACACAGAAAATGTAGGCAGAGGCACAGCTGCCTAAAATCTGCCTTTCAGAAAGGCAACAGTGTTAACCCTGAGAGAAATGTTGCGTGGCACCTTATGCTTATCAATTCTTTAAACACTGGGAGAGCTGCCTCCGTTGCAGTCCTAAGAGAGCTGCAGGCTGGGAAGATATGGGGGACGTCTCTGAAGTCAGCTACACGTGGATTTGATTGCAATACAAAAATTTGGGAATTGTACCGAGTGGTGCATCAGGCATGCTAGGAAAGTGGCTGAGGGGAAAAAATCCACTTATGAACGCCCATAAGGCCTCTGTCTCCAAAGCAGCCAGGGACTCATAGTCTGAAACCACTCATGCTGTGGGAAAGAAAACAAGGGAAAAAAAATAACCTCAGGCCTTGCTTTTGTGCCGCTTCCTGTGTGATAAAGGAAACTCCTGTGAAGTTTACCGTTTGATCCTGACCTCCTCATGCTTCCCAGGGCCTTCGGTGGTGATTTGCAGAAGGGACCAGCCCGTCTGTCATGGCCCAGGTACCTACGTTTGCGTTACGTTAATTAACACGTTTGACATTTGGACATTCCTCAATCACCTCTCTTGCTGATGATATAAATATTAAGTCACAAGTGCAAAGGCACCAAATTAGCTAAGTGGTTCCCTTCATTTGAGGATGAGCTGTGATTCCCACCCCTGTGAGAAAACACGACATTCTGTGGAAGACGAAGAAAAAGGTTTTATCAAGTAATTTGCTAAAACCCTTTTAAACTCCTATTAAGATTTGGAACTGAGAACCCAATATAAATTCATCCCATTTTCACCCATTGCTATTTTTATTTATGCTGTGATACTTTCAAATAATATTTAACCAACATGCCAGTAATAGATGTGCAGATGGTAGGTGGGTAGAAGGATAATTTATGACCCAGAGCTAACTATAAGCCAGCTTTACCAGTTGTAAATGATACCCTGTGTATTTCAGACCTTTGACACTTCAAACTCTAGTTAACATATATGATGATTTACCCCACAAATTGATTTTGCCCTGAAACAATGCATTTCTTGATTGAAGATTTTCTTAAGGGACTATTTAATGTATCATGTAACAGTAAAATCCTTTTACTTAGCAAATTAGTCCAGATTTCCAAAACTACACCAAGCCAAGGTTGTAATGGCAATCCCATACCTGCTTCATAGGAATGGTATTTCTCCTTTTTAAACTAGATTTTTAAAAAGTAATAATAAAATATTGAAAATGCAAAAATTGCATAGAATAAAAATATTCAAGCTTTTCTTGTGAAAATAAAAAGACCATATTTTCAGATACATGGACACATGCTGTTATTTCATGGAAACCAGGATATGCAGCACTGGGAGGGATCTCAAGACTTTTTCTAGGCTGGGTGTTTCCAGACTGTGAGACATTTATCACTGATGATATATAAAGCCACTTCTAGGATGCTCATGAAGGCAGCCCACCTATTTCTTGAGGTACATCTATCCTTGTAGAGAGTTGCAACAAAACTACTAGATAATGCTGAAAAAATGGGAAACACAAAGGTTACCAGGATTGTGGGAGGGTGGTTAGAAACCAGAGAGCATGGCATTGGCAACTTAATGTGCATTGGGTGGGTACATGCACAAAGAGGAGGATAAAAGCCCAGAGGCAACTCTCTTGATCACAACACTGTTGCAACACCAACAAACTCACCCAAAAATCTCTTAGGAGTTTGGTCCCTAGACAAGTTCTTAAAACACCCAGTGATGGTGATTCCTGTATTACTTTAGCCTTTTTCTTTCTAATACACTTCTTGCTGATGCCCTATTTCTCAGACCTTGGTATAGAAAAACGTGATGCAGGGGATTCAGACAAGTTTCTCTGCAAGAGATTGCCTGGCTTGCATCAATGTTCCTGGTTCTATTCATTCACCTGTGAGCAACTGAGTGCAGCTGGTTTGGCCTCTGTGTAATAACAGAAATGGAGGTCTCCTGTCCATCCCACACCAGAGATCTCCCCTTCTCTCCCTCTTCTTTGCCTCAGTTTCCTGTGGGCTCTGCTTTGGTCGTGTTGCTGGATTCAATGCCTACACTTCTCAGGGCTGGAAAACCAGCTCAGGTCAGTGTGTTCCATAGAGGTCTGTCAGCTTACACCAGGGCATAGTGATATTTACATTTTGTGAAGCAGCAGCTTTGTGCAGTGGCTCTGCTGGCAAATCAGGTACCAGACAGAGTGACAAACCAAATGAAGCCTTTGCCATGGGTGTGCAACAGCGGGAGCAACCCCAGGCCTTAGTGAGTGCTTTGAGGAACTCGTGACATGTTAACCTTCACTCTCAGAAGGGTGGGAGATGTGACACACATCTGTGTGGAGAGACAGGACCAACCATTACAAAGACAGACACAACAAGAGGTCAGCATGGTCATTCAAACCAGATAAAAATGTTTTCTATCCACTGTCTCATCTTCATTCTATTCTTCTTGCATTTATCAATTTTTTGTATCTTTTTCCTGTTATTTTAGTCAACATCTATGTCTAGATGTTGCTTATGCACCTTATATTGCCTTTTTCTTTAATGAAAACTACACTGATATCCAAGCCTAACTGAGGGGTTTTATTTTCTTTCAGTGGTTTTTAAGTATAAGCCTCAGTATCACTTCCACATTTGTATTCCCATTTCATTCTCCATCTCTGATGTTGTCACTAATTTCTAAGGTTTTGGCTCTTAGCATTTTGTGTTGCATTTATGCGTACTGAAATTGAGTCTGCTGGCAGTACAGCCACACTTCTAAATTACCATTTGCAGGCTGTGTAATATTAGTTTATGAGCCGTGAACTGAAAGCTCCTGCACTACCTTCTTCTTTCTCTTTTATTAACAGAAAAATTTTACTCATTTGCACCTGAGAGTGTGTGTGTGTCACACAACACGAGGAGAGCAGAACTTGTGAGAAAATCCCTGGGGAATTCAGAAATCATACTGAATTGTCTTTTTTAATTATTATTTCTAAGAAAGCTATTTCCAGAAAGTTTTAATGCTGAGAGGCTTTACCGAATTAACACTGCACACTCATTTTTTCACTCAGACTCACACATTTTCAAGAAACCCCACTCACAAAAATCTGGGTATAGGAATGCAGGGGTCAGTGTTGGGTGCTCCTTGGACCTGAGGGAGTCAGCCTTGCTGGAAATGATGGCCAAGCTCTTGCCTTGTCCTCATCTTGACACAGAAATCCAGGAGGCAGAAAAGCCACCGTCACTCATAAACCCGTGTTTGCTGTGCCCATCCTCAAGTGGTTGGCAGAGATGAGATTGCTCAGCTCAGCAACTACCATAATTTCTTTCCTGCCAAGTGGAAATGGGCCCTGTGGCTTTCGTGCAAGCAGGCTTTACCTTGGCTATGTCCCTTTAAATCAAAGCACTTGCAGTTCAGTAAAAGCAAAGTATAAGTGCATTGAAAGCCAGGAGCTCCTTTCAATATGGAAATGTTTCCCCAAGTGACTCAAATTAAATTTCGTAGGAAGAAATCCATAGTTCCATTAAATTTATAGATGCATTACGAAAGAGTATATTGCAGGTTACTTGATTTACTGTTGATTCTTTGGGCAGCACTCAGCAGAGTAAAGGAGGAATGTGATTTGGAAATACACTGGAGGGGATTCAGCACTATGCTGGCAGCATCAAGTTTCATCCAGTTTGAGGGGATTTTCACTCCCCTTGGATACTGTAACTAGCTGGACTTGCTATCAAATTATATTTTGCTGAATCTCTTGTAAATCTGAGAACTAGTGAAAATAAATGCAAATACAGTGACTTTCGCCTCATTTGAGCTCCCATTAAGCTTTCAGTTATTCTGACATAATTGGGTTCTTTTTTACTGTCTCTGGTTTTATGGGTTGTGTATAGAGAACAAAGCCTCTATACTGCAGGAACAGTCCCTGGGGGAGTAATCAGAAAAGTGACATTATTTGGATTTCAAATGAAACCTCTTGTCTGTGACCTGGATCTGTGCATGCAGGGAGGTGAAGCTGTCCTTATGTGTCAGGGTTAAAACAAGGCTATGGGAGTCTTGAGTGTGTCCAGGCCCTTGGTCAACACTTTGTGTTTGAAACCAGCACATCTCCATCTAGGAGCTGCAACAGGTTCATGTCCTGTGTGCTGGGCACAGCATCAAATGCAGGCACCAGCAGGTTACACAGTAGGTATCACTGTCCCATATGGTGTAAACTGGCATTATTTAATGCCAGGGTAATAATCAGGAGCCTGGGTGACTGCTCCTGACAAGGGTGGTGGATGTATTTGGCGGGGGGACACCAGAAAGTATCTGTGTGAAGAAAGAGTATTCGGGACAAAAGGTCCTTAAGAATTGGTGCTGTCCCAAACTTACGTCCACAAAAATGGTGCAGATACTTGAATAGTGGCTCTTTCCATAAGCTAGAGTGGATGTACTAGTGCTCTTTATAAGTTTACCATCACATTAGTATGTATGTCAACATCCACCATCTTGGATGCAAGTTTGGGTGGGGAGAGCAAGAGACCATCTTCCTGTGTCTGACCAGATGCATCTTCCAGCATCCTTTCATTTTTACAAGTACTAGAGATTTCTCCAAGCTTTGCAAACCAAGCCAAGCTCAAGAAAGGCAGGCTGAATGCACCCTGACCACAAGGACCTCTCTATAACCGAGGCAATAGGTAGCGTTAAGTCCTATTTTCTTTCCTCCTACACTGCAGATTTTGTAATGATGCAATCTCGCATAGCCACTTGGGCCACCTCTCCTCCACACCCACAGCCAGATCCACAGAGAGCAGACAAACTGATGGGAAGGACAGTATCTGTGAAGAAGATATAGATTTGTAGTCTTGGATCTTTCCATTATTCCTTCTGTTTTCCCTTCCATCACTCAGAGGAAAAAATACTAGTTATTTGGAGACAACTGCAGCCATGGGAGTGCTGAGCTTCTATTTTGCCTCTGCAGAGCTCCTAATAAACCTCAGGTTTACCTGAGGTCCTTGCTGGGAGAGTAAATACATGTCCATCTGTACTCCATTTTCATTTAAAAAACTGTCCTGCCATGTCATCACATTGTCAATGGGAGATAAACTGCACTTCAGAGTTCCAAAACAAATGATCATGTGGCAGATGGGAGCATGCAGAGCACATGAAGGCAAAGGACCAAGAAGGCTGTGAGAGATGGTGAGACCGTGAAACCACGAGCCTGTCTCTGCTAGAGGGAGAGGCTGGCTCCCACAGAGGCAAAGGAGTCTCACCCCAGTAATCACACCCAGGCATGCTTGCTCAAGGCAGCATGCAAAAAAGATGCAAAAACAAACGATGAAGCCTGCTGCAGAGTTCCCTGTATGTGGGGGCATTTTAAAAGGCTTGAGCACTGGTTAATGTTTAACAGGTGAGTCCTCATCTGACTCAGTGGTGTTCAGCTTTATTTATCTAAACACTAAAGTCTCCAAGGGGAAAAAAAAAAGAGCTCTCTTTGATAGCCTAAGATACAGAATTAAAGAGGAGGACCTGGAAGAATCTTCCTGAATTTATTCTATTTAGTAGTGAAAGCAGCCTGTTCTACATGGCCTTCTCTTTATAAGATGAAACAATATTTTAGAATCTTTTAAGCAGATCCTCTTACCTGAAAAACAATGGTGAAAGAGGTAAAATGTGTCTATCCTGGGGTTTGCAACTGGATTTGAGATGGAATCCGTGGTGAAACCCAGGGACAAGTGAGGAGGCACCTTTGTTAGCCAGAGTTAGTATAATTTTATACAGGGACTTATAGTTCAAATCTAAGGCCAAACCATGCCTTAATGGAATATTGCTGTAGGAAATCTGTAGCTTTTCTAGCTACTTTTTAGTAATCAGACTTCAGTCCTGTAGAAAATATAGGTTTATTCTTTCAACTGAAAGCATTTTTTTGGTGGAATTCTATTGGTTTCTTCTCTTAATTTACACAGCAGGACAGATACTCTCCATGTGGAATGACACCAAAATCCTGGTTGACCTAAGAATTTCTTCCAAAATGAGTTAGACAGTGAGTTTCAACCAAGTCTACTGGAGTAGGATCCAAAGGGTTGTATTCAGGGCTCAGATTTGAAGGTTTATTTGAAATCTTGCTTTCGTGACCCAGGTCAGGCAGAGCAAGTGTCACAGTTGTTTATAGCCATGTTTCATAAAAAAACATGTCAAAAGTGGGACCACAAATGGTCTTCCTTGGAAGAAGCCAGTGCTGTGGGACATGATCCCCTACAAAGCTGGATGGAGAAACCTTACCCTCATCTGAGGGAGAATCCTGCATTCCTGTTATCTGCTTTAATGGGAGTTTATAAAAGTCATTGGCACTTAATGAAGCTGGGACTTCTATTTTTAGGCTACAGCACTAGGAATTTTGCTATGTTTGTTTAATACAGAACAGTCATTTCCTTTAGAAATCTGTGCATGGTTTTACAATTTCACTGCCCATCCATACCTCAGCTAACACTGGGGTTTTTTTGGGGGGTTCTGACTTTCATCTTTTGTAGTTTCCATGGTGACAGCAACACAAACACCTCCGAAGGATGAGCTGCTTCCCTTGGAAGAAGAACGTCTTTCTGTATGCACCAGGACTGCAGAAATATTTAATGTGATTTTGGCCACATGGTAAGCTAGTTTGGTGGGTCATAAAGCAGAAAATGCCCTCTGGGGCCAAGGTGATGTCAGCTCCATCAAGGGAATATTTTATTTTACTCTCCTCCCTTCTGGTAACCACATTTTGTTTCTCACTCAGGCCAAATCAGGGGTATAACTTACAAAGTGTATTTTGCCATCTAAAGAGCTATTTATTGATTAAAATAGTGGAATATTTACTGCCAAAAGAAGTTTCTCCTTATAATCAGATTTAACTCATCTTTATAATATACTTTCAGAAAAGTCCTTTATTCTCCTGTTCATAGTTTTTTCCATACAGGAGGGTGAAAAAAACATCTCAGTCCATCCGGAGAGACTGATAGTTGTTAGCCCATACCATAAATGCAATTCCACATCTGATGAAACTGGGAGAGACTATGCAAATAATTTGATCAGAGGTAAGTGCCAGAGCCCAGAAAGGGGCCATGCAGGGACCACATGGTACTCAGTCCCATGCTGACACTGCTTGAGCACAACACTCTGACAGCAAATGCTTAATACATAATTCTGGTCTCAGCAGCTATAACATGATCAACAAAGATGTTGCAATGTCCCTGGCTGGGAATAGCATGCCAGTGTTGGATACCAGACAGTACAATGGCAACAGTCCCACCCCTGGAGTTGGTACAGGGTTAAAAGCTCTCAAACTCTGCTGGAGGGGTGGGCTCCTTCTGGAACTCCTGCATTACTTTGCTGTGCACAATAGTTGTACCTGGGGAACAAAAAAGAAGTTTACTGCAAGTAAGAATTCAAGTTGGAGTCAGGAGAAAAATATGAAGAGAGGCAACCTCATCTGTTGCAATTTGGAGTTAAATCTGGGATGCTGTAACTTCCTTTTTTCAGCATGCAAAGAGTTAAAGCAGTATGTTTTTCAAATGCCCTTAGCTTCAGTCTCACCTCCTCCCACCCCAGGTCCCTGCCCTATATTCTGGCTTTGCAACTGGTGCAGGAAAACAGAAAGAGCAATATTATTAGCATTTGGAAAATGTAAGAATAAACTTTGTTCCCTTAGGGAATTGCTTGAGTGACACAATGGAAAAAAGCCCGAGGGCATGTCTTCCTGCACCCTCTGCCTCCACCACCAGTGCAAAGGCCCCTGAGCTTCCAGTGGGATTAACTCTACTTTTCATGTTGCACAAACAGGACGTGTCCTGAAGAGATATTAACCATGAATATGACCCAAATCCACCTGTTGCCTTTCAGTAATAGGGAATGAAGTTCACCCTGTGCCCAGTTTGGGCACGGTAATATTCTTTGTTCTTCACAGTAAATATTTTTCATTCATCTTTGTTATTCTGAGGTTTATAATTTTATAATCAATTACAAAAAGACCCAACACCCTAATAAATGAAATGTTTTATTCACTATTGTCTCCCAAATAATAATAAAAACAAAACAAAAACAATCAATACAAACAAAACCAAACAGAAAACAAACAAACCAACCAAACCAAAACAACCAATCAACCAAAAAGCCAAAAACCCCAAACCAAACTAAAACAAAAAAAACCCACAGACCTGAAGCATCTTTCTTGTTTGAATGTATGTATGTGCAAGTGTAGACTGTGTATTACTAATATATTTACTGCCTGTATTGCATCAAGGCAGAATTATAGGGCAAAAGTGAACATACTACTGAAAGATTTAGAGTATTTTGAAAGTAAGTCTAAAGGTAGCTCCAAGAAGGGTTCAGTTTGGCATTAAAATACTTGTAAATCCCCTTACGCATTTGTGAAAATGGTAATTAGAAGGTGGCTTTCTTAAATTTACTTGGCAAAAGCTTTAATAGCAGCAGCTGTCCAAACACTGCTAGACCCCTCTACACAAATATACAGCATCTACTGAATTTCTGGATTGGTATTTTATTTACAAGCAAATCCAGTTGCTCTTGCACTCCTGTCACATACTGCTTTTTGCAGATGGTTGGGATTTTTATTTTCCAGAGGTTTGGAGGTTTCTGAGAGGGAGACTGAAGTAGAAAAAAAAAAAAAATTAAAAAATTTAAAAATGGATGTCCCAGTGCTCCACACAATAGTTTAGTAATTGCCATGAGTTCATTTTTTTTTAAAGACCCAGGAAAAAAAAAACAAAACAAACCTAATACAGAGAGTGCATAGCAGTCCGGGGCAGACAAGTAGCTCTGATCTTTTATGCACACAAATATTTGAGAGCTGTGTTACAGCTGCACAGCTGGTGACCACCCCCAGTTTAACCACACCAAAGGCCACCTTTGCCATCTGTCTCTCCCCAGTGCTCCTCATCACTTCTGATGGCCCAAACCCCAGAAAGCAGCAACCCATGTCCCAGGGCATCATGTTGGTATGGCAGTGAGACAGCCCTGCACAGGGGCTCCTTCTGCATGCTCATCCCCAGTACATACCACATTTCCCCTCCTCTGGCCAGCTCTTCCCTGCCACATGTAACCATTAATTTGGGGGAGGGGACAGGGGCCAAGTCATCACCCTGTCTTTGATGGGCTCCTGACTCTTACCTTTGGCAGGTTGGTGGTAACTAACTCAGATAATATCTAGACCTATTTAGACACTATTGCATCTTTGTGAGCCTTTCAGGACAAAGAGGATTTTCACTTGATCAGTGCTTGAAAATAGCCTTGCTGGTCTGGGTGTCCATGATGTTGAAACAGTTGTCACTGAGACTAGGTCCTTTGCACTGCTGCTGGGACATATTGAAGCAAGTCAGACCATCACCAGGTCAGAAGTAATGGAGCACCCATGCTGGCTTGAAAGGGCTCCAGGCTGTTCTGAGAAACTCACTCCTGGGAATCAGCTAGTTTTGACACACAGAGCTGCTTAAAATAATTCCCTCTGATAGTCACATTTCTGTCTCTCACACAAATGCCAGCTTTGGCAAGAATTTTTTTCAGACTTTAAACTTTCATCTCAGTGAGATGTACTAACATGATGGGAACATTTTGCACCTGCTGGGGTAAGCAATGACTAACACCAGTCATACTGCAAATAGGCACCATGCAGAATTAGAGAATCACAGAATCACAGAATCTTAGGTCTTGGAAGGGACCTCAAGAGATCATCTAGTCCAACCCCCCCTGCCAGAGCACATCACACAGGAACATGTCCAGGCAGGTTTAGAATGTCTCCAGTGAAGGAGACTCCGCAGCCTCTCTGGGCAGCCTGTTCCAGGGCTCTGTCACTCCCACAGGAAAGAAGTTTTTTCTGATGTTCACATGGAACCTCCTATGCTCCAGTTTGCACCCATTGCCCCTTGTCCTATCACTGAACACCACTGAGAAGAGCCTGGCTTCATCCTCCTGACACTTGCCCTTCACATATTTGTAAACTTTGATGAGGTCGCCCCTCAGTCTCCTCTTCTCCAAGCTAAAGAGACCCAGCTCCCTCAGCCTTTCCTCATAAGGGAGATGTTCCACTCCCTTAATCATCTTTGTGGCTCTGTGTTGGACTCTTTCAACCAGTTGCCTGTCCTTCCTGAACTGAGGGGCCCAGAACTGGACACAATACTCCAGATGTGGCCTCACCAAGGCAAAAGAGAGGGGGAGAAGAACCTCCCTTGACCTATTAACCATACCCCTTTTAATGCACCCCAGGATGCCATTGGCCTTCTTGGTCACACGGGCACATTGCTGGCTCATGGTCATCCTCCTGTCCACCAGGACCCCCAGGTGCCTTTCTCCTACACTGCTCTCCAGCAGGTCAGCCCCCAACCTCTACTGGTACATGGGGTTGTTCTTCCCCAGATGCAAGGCTCTACACTTGCCCTTGTTGAATTTCATCAAGTTTCTCCCCTCCCAACTCTCCAGCCTGTCTAGATCTCACTGAATGGCAGCACAGCCTTCTGGTGTGTCAGCCACCCCTCCCAGCTTAGTGTCATCAGCAAACTTGCTGAGGGCACACTCTGTTCCCTCATCCAGGCCGTTGATGAAATATTGAACAGTACCGGTCCCAGTACCAACCCCTGAGGGACTCCACTAGTGACAGACCTCTAACTAGACTCTGTCCATTGACCACAACTCTCTGACTGCTTCCTTTCAACCAGTTCATGATCCACCTCACTACCTGATCATCAAGACCACACTTCCTCAGTTTATCTGCCAGGATGCTGTGGGAGCCAGTGTCAAATACTTTACTGAAATCAAGATAAACCACATCTACTGCTCTACCATTATCTATCCACCTAGTTACTTCTTCATAGGAGGCTATAAGGTTGGTCAAACATGAGTTCCCCTTGGTAAAACCATGTTGACTGCTCTTAATGACCCCCTCATCCTTGATATGCCTAGAGATAGTGCCAAGAACTAGTCATTCCATCACCTTTCCAGGGATAGAGGTGAGGCTGACCAGTCTGTAGTTACCCAGGTCCTTCTTCTTGCTCTTCTTGTAGACTGGAGTGACATTTGCTATCCTCCAGTCCTTAAGCACCTCTCCTGTTGCCCACAACTTACCAAAGATGATGGAGAGTGGCCTAACACTGACCTCTGCCAGAAATTCCTACTGGCATTCTGCTGCTGTTATTGGCTCCTCTGATTCTTACAACCTTTTTCTATCCAGTCATACCATGTATCTTCTTTACTACCCAGATATGCCATGCCACCTCTCTGCTCCTGTAGCCAGGGTTCTCAAAAATTGTTGTACTCAGGAATTTTCCAGAGCTGAGATGGGTTGCAAACAAGACCTAGAGCTTATGGATCTACTAGATGGAGAGGGACAGAGTGGTAAGAGACTGTGTCTCTTCACAGATAAGCATCCTGATGCATGACCCTTTTGAGAAAGCCCTCCAGTGATCCCTCCCTCATGCAGCAGGCCTTGTGTCTCCTGGTTGAAAACTCTCAGTCTCTCACAGCCTCTCATATAATGGCTTGCAGGATCACCCAAGATCTCTTTTTAGAAGGGCTGGCTAGTGTAGAGCAAGTCCTGTGCATGCAAAAGAAGGGCCCAAGCTCTGGCATCTCCCAGGGGATTCACGTCTTGAATCTTGAAAGAGATAATTGTACTTGGACAAATGTAGTAAAAAAAAAAAAAAGCCAGCCTGTTCCCAAAATTTCCTACGGGGCTCCATTGAATCAGCAAGACCACATCCAACTATTCCAATAACCACTAAGAATGTAATTGCTTTAAGAATAACAGAAAAAAAAAAATTAAACAGGGAAAGGGGGAAGCAGAAATGTTTCAAGAAAAAAAAAAAACAAACAAAAAAAACCAGGAAAAGAACAAAGCTGTGAACTTTGGAAAGAGAAGATGAAACAAGTAAGCCAGAGTCACATAAACATCAGCATAAGTCAATCTGTTGCTGAGAAACTGAGAATAAGTCTGGTCTAACTCTTACTGAATATGAGTGGGTTTCAGAGGAGCTGAGACTCAATGCTTTCAAGGAAATAAAAAGATTCATGGATTAGATATCCATATATGTTCCCACTCAGGTAGCCTCATGTTCCCTTTCAGCCCTGTCTCAGCTCAGCAGCAATGTTACTATGGTGACAAGTGCCTTAAAATGGTTATAGTCATGATCATTTAAAACAATCAGCTGCGTAAGTCTGGCCTAATCCTAATGAAAACCTCCCAAGTCTGGCAACCTAAAAATAGAAAGACAAAAAAACCACAACAAAAACAAACAAACAAAAAAAGCCATCCACCTACTCAAAATTAGTTCTGCCTCAAAGACAGAAGAATTTGTGCTTTGCAGCTAGATCTAAATTCTGTCCAGGAGACAGGGCCTTTGTGTCCCAAGTTCATGGTTACATTTTTAGACCCAGACACTGAAAGGTGGGGCCTGAATATAAACCTCATTGTACTTTGGGAGCAAACAGGAAGCAAATAATACCTTACAGAGGTCAAGCTCAGTGTGAGTTCTCTGGAAGGCTGGGGTTTGCTCATGTTTGTTTGGTTTGTTTTTCCCAGACATTATAGTTTTCTCATTATCTTTCTTCACAGGAAGTTTTTAATAGCACTTCATGTGGCTATTATGGTAGTCACAGTGTGGAGGGGTTTAAAGGCTTTCAGTGACTTTCTGGAAGAACAAGGAGGTTGGGTCAAGTAACCACTTTGCTATTTTAACCTGGGTCTTCTGCTGTTGCAAGCTCAAAGTCATCCTTTGTGGGTCAATATGTCAGTATCTACAGCTGCACTTTGCTTTTGAGAAAGGTACTTGCATGCCTGTCAGCATTTGCTGTTAGGAATAAGACAGAGCTGAACAGTACAGAAAAAAAAGGAGAGATTATACAAGGTCTGCATCAAGCATTTGAGTGCAGGACCAGCTCCTCCTTAACACATACTGGCAGTACAGCCATGCCTCTGGCTATCAAAGGAACTGTGTTTATGAGGGGATAGTGTGTCTTCCTCTGCTCCTGGAATCTCACCAGGATCCATCCTCTTTCCACCTCACAGCTCAATTTATGTATTTCTTTTGTCCTGATTATACAAGAGGACCCTCAACTTCTTATGCATGAAAAACAGTCATAGTAATGAGGTGTTGATATGTTTGGAGTGCTACCTGCTACTATAATAGAAATTATTAACAGTGATAAGATCATTTTCCTCACCCACATAGATAATAGCATCTCTCCTGGGATGGCTGACAATCTAATTGTGGCAGAAGGCAAGGAGGCCTGAAGCACATTTCATTAGTAGCTATTGACTGAGGTACTTTGTCTCATCCTCCAAAGAAAAAAAATTAAAAATCACTAAAGCCACCTGACAGGAAAAAGGAAAAGCCTGTGCAGCACTTTTTAAAAATCAGCTCAGACATAATTAAAGACAACAATGCAGCAGCAAGTCGGTGCAACCTATTGGCATTCGCTTGTTCCACTGTGCACAACAACGTATTTTCCCCAAGAGACATTTTTGGAGGTGCAAAAGTTCACCTGCAGCCTGGTAATTCACTTTGAGACAGGCCTGTGATCACTTAATGGGCTCTTCTTGTGCTGGCTGCTATGGTAACTGCTGCATCACGTTCTCCATAGGCTTGTTTTCTGAGGAGAGTGTAAACTGCAAGAGCAAATCTCAGATGGGTTTGTTACTGGAATTGAAATCCCAGGGTAGATTTGCAAGTCTACACATGGTCTTAGCCCACTGTGCTCTCCTTTTATGGCCATGTTTGCTCATTTGGCTCAATTTTAAACCCAGTCCCTCAGCATTGTGTGTTCAAAAACACTTCTTAGAATTGAAGTCTTTTGGGTTTAGGCTGGGTTCAAGACACATGTGGGATGTGTTAAAAAAAAAGAGTACAGAGAAACTCCTAAAATATGAGACAAACAGAGCAGAGATTGGGTTAAAACACTCAGCCTATCTGGCCTGGTCATCAAGCTCAAAGGCTGCAGAAGCAAAGCCCTCTTCAAAAACAAGCAAAGAAATGTCCTCAGGAGCTGGGAAAAAGAGCTACCAAGTCTTAACCAAATGTAAGCAAAGCAGGCACAAATAGGCAAGTAGTCTGGAGCAATGATGCAGAAACCTGGGAGAGGAGATTTCTCATCCTCTTCCCTGGTGCAAGGTTTATCATGAAAAGTGACATTCAGCATCCCCTGGCTTACCCATCTACAGAGAGGGGCAAGGTTGGGTGCCAGGTCTAGGGCAGGATGGAGGATTACAGGGAGTGGGAAGAGGGACAGTGCAGGGAGAAGGAAAGAGAAAAGTGATGGGGATGTGACAGTGGAAAGAGGCAGAAAATGAAGGTAGATGTCAGCAATCTGCTAGAAACTGCCAAAGGGATGAGTGAGTCTCAGCTGAGGTTGGACTGTGGGAGACACCCAGGGTAGAGGTAAGAGCAGAGGATGCAGGTTCATGTCTGGGCAGGAAGCAGATTTGAGAGCTGGAAGGGGCCCTAAGAAATCAAGAAGGCTTTTCCTGTGCCCACAGCAGGACCCTCCTGTCAGGGTTATTTCTTGCAAATGCATGCCTGACCTGTTCCTAAAGACCTCCAGCAGCAGATGCTCCAGGACCTTCCCAGATTTCCACTGCAGTGGCTCACTTTCCTCCTCATTAACAGCTTTTTCTCAGAGCTAGTGTTGAATGTCCCCATTGAATGAGAACAGATTGAGCATATCTTCTTTTCAGCAGTCTTTGAAGTCTATTTTATCTTTTTCTCCTGGGTTCTTCTCTAAGGTTTCTTAAAATATAATACCAAAGTATTCCAGCTGATGCCTTACCAGTGAGTTTCAGAAGGATTATTTTATGTAAGTTATATTCATCTCAGGTGATTTCAGTGTCATGCCAACTTTTTTTTTGTAACAACAAAATGTTCCTGACTCATGGTCAGCTTGTGAACCACCATTACGTTCCTATGTTCCTTTCCAAAACTGCTACTGACTAATTTTCCACTGCTGTATAATCATATAGTTCACATTCTACTCTAAGTACAGTATCTTTTGTACCTGATGAAAGCCTTTTGGATTTTTCTTCTCAGACCACTTCTTCAATTTGTTAAGGTACTTCTGAATTTTAACTCTTTTCTCCAAAATATTTGGCATCCATTTGATCTCCAAATTTAATATGTAGCTTTTCTAGTTTCTTCCATGCTTGGTTAATGAAAGTACTGAACAGAAGTGATCCAAGAGACACCCTTACAAAGCCTTTTTGAATCCTCCACAACATGGATCTAAGAATAACTTCTTCGTGGAAAAAGGCAGAAGAGGTAGGAGAATGAAGAAGGTAGGAGTAGGTCAGTTAGGGTGAAAAATCTGTTGGGGGGTGGTAGACTTAAATATGTAAGGAAATGGACCATACTGGGATAATACTTCCTGAAGCTGTTGTCATTGTTTGGCCCTAAGATGACAACAAATAACCAGCCATGGAGTGCTCACTCAACTCCTCCCCCACCTGTGCTGGGATGGGGAGGACAAAGGCCAACTAGAAGCTCATGGGTCGAGATAAAGGACAAGGAGGGCTCTTCACCGACTAAGGTCACGGGCAAAACAGACTCAACTTGGGGAAAAATACGAATTTAATTTTACACTAATGAAATGCACACAGGACACAGACAACACAAAGAGCAGGGCTTATGTACCTCACCCCACCCCTCCCTTCTTCCCGGACCCAAATCACTCTGTTCCCAGTTTCTCTCTCTCCTTCCCCCCAGCAGCACAGGGGGACAGGGGATGGGGTTTAGTCAGTTCACAGGCTGGTGGTTCCTACTGCTCCTTCCTCCTCAGGAAGAAGGATTCCTTACAGTCCTTCCCTGCCTCCCCATGGGGTCCCTCCCGTGGGAGAGAGTCCTCCAGGAACCTCTCCTTCATGAGTCCTTCCCACAAGGTCCAGAGCTGCTCCAGCCTGGGCTTCCCACAGAGTCACAGGCTGCTTCAGGAACAGTCACCTTCCCTGGTGCTGGCATCTTCCACAGCTGCACAATCCAAGTTCGCGGGCAGGAAATAAAAGTCCACCCCTTCTGGCACCTTCAGGGAATGTTCCACCACGTTCCTCCAGGAGTGCAGGGGCACAGCTGCCATCTCACCATAGGTTGCAGGGAAACTTCTGCTTGGGCACCTTCTTGCACTTCCCCTTAGTCATCACCAACCACAGGCACCACTTTGCCTCTCCAGCTCAGGTCTTTCTAACTGCTTCCTCTGCTCAGGTGTTATCTCAGTTCTTTTGTATGTTAATCACTGAGGCGCATCTATTGTCCCTCTAATGGTTCCAAACTGAGGGGTTCCCACAGCATTTGATAAAATCAGTGCCTCAACTAAACTTAAAAAAAAATCAATACAACCTTCCAAAGAACTTACATATGGTGACTGTTAAATCAATCAAAAGGAAAACACACTTTAAGAATAGGCAGACAGGTGATGGTGGGCTACTCCTACAACCAAACCAGAAAGATCTGGCAAAGGGTAGCAGCACTGCAGTTCATGCAGGGTTCTGCTGTTCTCTGATGCCTGCATCTGCACACCACAACAGCTGCATCCAGGGAACAAGCCCAAGAAGAAGGCAACATGGTATGTGTAAGTATCCAGCAGAGCAGAGAGCAGGAGACTGAATGACTGAAAGTCATCTGGTATTAGCCATCAGCAGAAAATGATGGAGAGCTCTTTCCTCCTAGCCGCTGCATCTTTGCAACCTGTAAAAGCAGGGCTTTCAAAGCAGGATCAGTGTGCATAGCCCTGAGTAAGTCAGGGAACGCAAACACAGGGTGGTGTATCTCACATGCTGCCCTCCTCTGCTGCCCCTTTCTCAGCTGAGACTGCCAGCTCCTGGATCTGCTGTGGGTTTGAACATCAGGCCTTAGTTAATCTGTGGTGGCTGGAATGTCCTGACTGTCCTCATCACTTGGTGTGAGCTACTTAGGCTCTAAGCTCTCTGTCCTGTATGATGAATTCTGAGGTGGCAAGAGCAGCTCAGTATGAGTGGCAGGGCTGGAGGGCTGGCAGGGATGGACCACCATGATGAAGTCTTCCTGCGGTGAATCACCACATCTGTCAGTGGGAGGGTATAATGACAGGTCACCAGGCAGGCATTAAGGTTTAATTTAAGATAGGGAAATTACCATTACAGTATTCCCACTACCATGCACCTGCTCCTGTACCCAAATGGGGACAGTCCTCAGCCACTTGGACTCAGCCCCCCACCACAGTCAGAAGGCAATTCATGTGCTGAGCTCCTCTTGCTCACCACGCACATGAGCCTTGTTCTGACGCACATTACCCAAAATAGAAAGTCCTCTCTAGCAACATGGTTGTGTCTGGAGTCATGTTTGGGCCTCACTCAGCTCAAATCCTGAGATGCCAGGCTCACTCTCTTTGGAGACTCAGAGCTTCTCTTCCTCAGCCTACAGACCCTGTCAGCAGCTTGGTAAGCTTGCAGCCGTACAGAGCAGACAAGCTGTGATAACACTCTTCCCATCTATTTTGCTAATCAGCAGCTCTTCCAGGTGCCACTGGCAATTGTTTTGTTACCGTGCCATCCTTCTGTGGAAGGTGTCTTGGTGGGATACAGTAGGAGACTTACCTGAGACCTAATCCGCAGCTGCAGGGGAGTCTGTAGGTGCAGGAGTGGTACACAGGGGTGAGCAGCAGAAGAACGATGCTGAGTGGGCATCTTTCATGGTAGTGAAAGCTATCACCTGAGCACTGAAGCCCTTTAAGGACTCTGCTGCTTTACGTCCTTCCAGAAGAACATAAAGAAGGGACCCCTTCACTCTTGGTCATGCTGGTAACTGGCCACCACTGATTGTGGTTGGAAGAAATCCATACTGTTGTTTCAGATACCTTGAGCTTTCTACCATCCACTGTCCTCCAAGATAAAAAGCATATATAATTATGCAAACAAACAAGGTCTAAACTTTTTCAGCCTGCGTTTTTATGCTTTTATGCATGAGATATGCCTCCATGTACCTAAAAAGAAAAATTAGCCTGAAGCATCCATTTTTCAAGATACCTAAGCACTGTTTTCTGCAAGGGAAATGCGAGCCTGAAGCCATCTGTTACTTCCTGTGAAATATCTCCCCTGTCTGATGGGCCTGCCTGCTACACTTCTTACTTCCTTTACACATGCTCAGGGGAAAGAAAGGAGCTTGTGGCCACCCGCACTTTCAGCTCTGTTTACTGATCTCCACAGCTTCCTCGTGAGGCTCTGCCAGCAGCCATTTTAGCTGACTACAGGCAGTTCTCGTTAATCCCCCCCTAGCTAAACAAGATGTAGAATGGAAAATTGCAAAGCAGGAAACCTAAGCAAATTGCATCAAAGCAACATTTTTGGAAACCTAAGCAAGACACTTTTTGCACCACGCCCCCATTGATGAGCAGTTGTTTCTAGCAAACTGCTTTTTACCAGTCCAAAGCACATGCAGATTTATGCCTGTAAGGCCATTTGTTACATCTCTGGAAGGGCACTTCCTTCCTCCCCTGTCCCCGCTGCTTTTTGATAAAGTCTCCAGTCTTCAAAACATCATTAATTAGCTGACTGAGGGCACTGACCCTTCTTTCTGCCTTATTTAAAAGGTTTGCATTTCAGAGGAGCTAATAAAAGGCAAGACTGGAAATGCTGCAAGCAGGAGTGAAGCGATGACATTGCTGCTGCACTTACTAATGCCTCTTTTGGGCTGCTCTGGTGTTCAGCAGCACAGCAAGAGGGATGGGAGGCCCCTTTTTCATCTTCATTCCCTTAGCAAACATTGCTATGGGCAAAACGTTCATCTCACCAGGTCTGGAAGCTGCTGGTTCATTCACCTGTTTGCATAGCTTACTGATGAGATAACACAAGAGGAAGCACTTTGTGGCTACTACGTTGCAGAGGCAGCCTGGAAAGCAGGCTGGGCTACTGCCCTGAAAGTGGTGGTGGAGCAGGAAAACCCTTCAGTAGCTTCCCTCAACGTGGCCTCAAGGTGACTCCCACAGAAAGGGAGACTCCCCCCCCTCTGCAGAGTGGCAACAGCAAAGCATGAGGTGCACAAGCTCTGGATCCCTTTCAAGGGATCACAGGATAATAGCTGAGGTTGTCAGCGGCCCCTGCTCAGAGCAGGGTCAGCTACAGAAGGTTTCTCAAGGCTGTAGCAAGTCAAGCTTTGTCTATGTCCAAAGCTCAAGACACCACAACCTCTCTAGGCAACCTGTGTCAGTGTTCATCCACTCTCACAGTAAAAGAGTTTGCTATCTACAGGAGTTTTCTGTATGTTGGGTTGTGCCTATTGCCTCTTGTCCTGCCTATGGCCATCGCTGGGAACAGCCCAGTCATTTCTTCTTTACTCCACCATCAGGTATTTATGCATATGGATAAGACCTCCCTGAGCCTTCTCTCCTGTGAGCTGAGAAGTCCCAGCTCTCTCTGCCTTTCCTTGTACAAGGGATGCTCCAGTCCCTTCATCTTCTTTGCCTTTCCTGAGACATTGCTAACAAGGCTGCTGGTGACTGGTGGTTCAGAGGTCTCTATATTGTCTTCTGACCAGATTCTATTTGGCTATAACCACTCGGTCAGGCTGGAGGAGCCTGGCTGAAAGTTGCTCATACGTTGACGTCTGTATGAAAGATCTCCCAGCCCGTGCAAATGACGCTTCCCTGACAGCGCGCCAGGGTCGGATCACCCGACTTGCCTTTTGTTTTCCTTTCTCTGCCAAACTCACAGACTCAGCAGCCACAGAAATATAACCTCCAAGGCATGAAGTCAGGCTTTTGGTAAAGACACAGAAATCAGTGTCTATGTCTTGATTCTTGTTTTGGCAAGTAGTGTTCCCTGTTGCTCACATCCCCTACTGCCTGTCTCCACTGAGCAGCATAACAAGCAGAGAACTGGCTCCCTATGCACTCAGAAACTCATTCCTATTTTGACCTTAGGCATAGCAATCATTGAGACATTTAAGTCAGGCAGGACTTGCAGGTGCCTTGGAAACAAGTGGCTGATTTTTCTGTCCTTTATTTCAGTAGAGGTAACCACACTTCACCTTTATCTTTCTTGCTTTCTCTAGGTTGTAGTTTCTGCAGAGCATCTGTCTTCTATTCAGTGTAAGCCTAATTTAATAAAAAATCTGTTTATATGGTATTATGGGATATATACAATATATTAGAAAGATATATAAACAGTCATAGAGTTGCATACTTACATGCATACACACACACACACACGCATTGTGAAGGCTATCACCAAAACACATGTTCTTTTTCCTTTGAAATATTCCTATAAGGGGCACCCAGCGTGACTTCTTTTTGCCTTTTCTTAAATGAAATTACAAAAAAAAAAAGGCTTCTGAATTTGTTGCCTTTACAGAAAAATGGTCACAAGCCAGGGGCAACTTCAGGACCTGCCAGGCACCCTATGAACTGTATCTGCATTGGTTCAATGAGCCATAAATGCAGGCAACAGAACAAAGTTGCACATTGTTGAACGTCCAAACAAAGCCAAGTCCAACTGATCTTCTAAGAGGATGCAAGTTCATGGCATTCACATTTCAAAGTTTTCAGGAAAAAAAGGGTTGGCAATTTCATAAATATAGTAATAGCCTTGCAAAATCCTGATGGCTTTTCCCAAGCCTAGGAGAAAGAGGGAAACCAGAATGGTTATTTCAAGTAGCAACTAAATCCCTTACTAGTCAATCTTTCTTATGAGAAAGGAAATTATTATATAGATCTGGCCAGGAATGATCATTTATACCATCAGAATAATTTCCATGGACACGCACCCGCAAACCTACAATATGAAGAGACAGATGAAGCAGCCACCATGCCTGCTGGAAGGACCACAATCCACTGCTTTATAGCTATCTATTACTTTGCCAACCCGTCTGAAGTTACAGTATTTCCATAATCTACGTAATATACTGAAGAGTTATTAAGTCTGAGTAAACCAAACAGCAGTGGGTGTGACAGCCATGTGGTAAGTGCTTGACTCACATGTCTACCACAGAGCTTAAGTTTCTCATATATTTCTGTCGTCCTCAGTGAGGACAAGAAACAAGGCTGGAACTTATTGGTCAAGGGCTGAGCAGGGCTGTGTCAGGATGACTAAACACTTGTCCTGGCTGTGGCACCAATCCCTGACTAATCTCTCTGTGCCTGAGGTTTCAGTCTTTCCGATTGCTTTGTTCTCTGGAATAGCTCACAGCAGGAGAAGAGTAATATTGTTTCTGGAACAGTTCCCCTATGCTTCAATTGATCCAAGATTCAGTTAAATGTGTTGTAAGTGATATAGCAATACAAAAACATGAGCAAGAGTGGGAAGCTCTTTAAATTTGTTAAAAACAACTGCTGTCTGCAGGCTGCCTGTGCTGACAGGGTAGGGCATGGTTTCTGAAGGATGGACTGGATGTGTCCTCTCATGCTGCAGACACAGGTCGGTGAGTCTTGTAGCATAAAGCGACACACGTGTTTAGTTGTTTTGGGGAACTAGATCTTAGCTGTGATACCAAAGTGCTCAGCTGACTGTATTATTATGTGAACAATGAACTGATGAAGAAGTCCGGAGATCTTGGAGACAGAGCAAAGCATTGCACAAACCATTCTTGGATGTCCTGCTGCTTACAGACTGTGCCCATCCAAGCACGGCAAAGCCTCTTTTCCTGGGGCAATTGTTATTCTTTAAACCCTCTGGTGTTACTTGGCTTTAATAATTAACTCTACTTATTGATATAGCTGATTTGGTTTATTTACTTTAAAAACTGGGGATTTTTCAAACACTTCTTGGAGCAGTAGCTCGCTGCTCAGTACAGTGTAAGGTAGTTGGTAGTTTCTAGCTAAATGGGCTCCGAGCTCTGACCAGCTTTTCAGGGACACTGCCATACAAGTAGCTGCAGCATTTCTGCAGTGTTCATAGGCTCATCAGTCCCCATTTTCCAGTATGAAGTTTTGCTGGCTGATACATCTAAACTCTGGCAGTAGGAGAAAAGGCATTAATATGGCCCTTGTCTTCTTGTGTATAGATGATGTGTTCAATAAAGTATGACACAAATTCAGCTGTTACAGTACACAAGTTAAGTATCCTAAAAGTGACTAAATCTATTTCAGTAAAAAAAAAAGAAGGGCTTTTGAGCCAAAGAAGTCTTTCTAAATGGAAATTGTCTTAACAAAAGCTGTGACCGCTCTCTAGAAACATTGTTTGTCTATGTTTCTGGATCATCACAGTTATAGTAACTCTACTAATAAACTTTATTTTGCATTGTAGACTCTGAATTTAATTCAAATCTTAAATTCAGATGCATATCCTGGAGTGAGTTGAATGTTAGGTAACAAAGGGAATGTCTCATAATGAACAAATGTCTATCAGTAACAGCAATTACTGATTTAGCTATATGATTAGCTGCAATCTGTGAAGAACTACCTTTCAATAAATAACTAGAATGAGGATTTAAGTCCTTGTGGTTTCTTTTGCTGTTATGCTCTAAGGTTTTTGATTGTCTCCCCCCCTTACAAATACTGGGCAAAAAAGTCTTACTTTGACAGTTGCTTATTCCTTTACAATCTGGCACATATCTGGCAACAATGGGGTTAAAAACCAGCAGTTGTAAGAGGGAGCTATTATTCTGACCTTGTTCTTAAGAATTCTTTTATATTCTTAGTGAGAAATGAAGAAATGCTAAAATAAGAAGCAAAACTCATCTGAATACATTTTCATCTGCAGGTGCCCCTAGATTCCTCCAACAGGAGTGCAAAGAAGACACTGAGTCTGGACTATCAGACACCATTATGCTCCTCTGTTATGCAAGAAAATGATTGCAAGACGTGTTCATAAGGAGATCATCGTTACACAATTAAAGTGAAACTAAGCTGGTGTTGGGGAGCATTTAAGCTGCCATTAAAAACTGAAGCTCAAGATAATATCATATTTCAGTGATGTTCTGACACAAGCCCTGAAGGAAATTGCCCTAAGTGAGTTTTGTCTGGAACTATATGCTGGGATATATAATAGAGCTGATTCCTGGCATTGCAGTGATGCAATGCCAATAACATATGCAGAAAAAGATATCTCTGTAACAGAGATATTTATTCTATTTGAGCCTCCAGGCCTGTTCTACCTACCATGCTGTAACTTCTAGCCTAAGCTGTGTCAGGCACAAGCAAGAGAGCTTCCTGTGTTCACTCTTGCTTGAAGCAAAGAACATTTCTTTCTGAAAGCAAATCCAATCTTGATTTGAAAATTACCAGGAATGGAAGAATCAACCACAAGCCTGGATAAATGTTTCCAATTGTTAATTATTTCTGTGGTTAAAATACATTTCTTACTTCTAGTCTGAATTTGCCCAGCTTCTACTTTCAGCTACTGGATCTCTTTCTGTAGTTACCAGCTGTGTTAAAGAATCCGTTTTCATATCTCTCTTATCCATGTAGACATTCACAGGTGGGTTTTACCTTATTCAGCTGTAGCTGTCAAGCACTCACTGTATAATCTAAATTAATTTAGTAGGTCCTTTTGCACCTTCCTTCTCTTCCTGTTTGTATGTGGACCCTGTGCCTGGATGACTCTTGCTGTGACTTTTCCATGTTTGGCTATGCATAGAAGGGAGGTTTTGTATAGGCAGTTTCCCTCTTAGGGCAATTACACCTCCTGGTTCTTGTCCAGTTTCCTGGAAATGCCAGGTATATTTGTTGGTGGTCTGATTCCTGTGGCCAGCCTGCTCAACATTTACTCCATATCCTTCTGTCTCTGATAGATTTTCTCATAACTAGGTTAAGTCTTGCAATGATAACCATGCTGTTGCCCACATTCTTTCCAATTTTTCTGCTTCAGACTGTTCAAGGTCATTTGGTGTTAGGCCTGTAGAATGTCTCCCTCTTTTCCTCGTGTAGATGTCATATCCCATGAAATGGTTGATGAAGAGAGCTAATCTGGCAAATTTCAGGGCAAATGTGCTATTCCAGAAAGGGAGAATAATCTTGCTCTTGAGAATATAAGCATTGCTTCCTCAACCCTTCAGTTCCCCAAGGCTCTTGTTTTCCAAGAACATCAAGAGCTATTGGAAAAAAATCTTTATTTTCCCATCCCACTCTGGCCAGCTCAGCACCCAAACCACTTCCATGGGCATTCTTCCCTTTCTGAGAAAGCAGGATGTCTTCTAGACTTGTCCACTTCCATCTTACAATTTCATACAGAGCTAAAGGGGCAAGAGTGGTGCCATTCCTTGACTTCATTTACAGGAATCATACTGTTTTAATATCACTTTTGCCAATTCACAGCAATTCTACTGAATCAGGTCACTAAGCCAGGAAATATCTACAATAAAGATCTCAGCTACTCTGTAACTAATGTGTCCATCTCAGGGTAGCATATTTTTGCTTTTACAAACCCAAAAATTTAAGTTGTGAAAGCAAAGAATAGAATAGTAGTACTACAGTGAGAAGAAATAACTCATTAGTGAGAACTCAAAGTTTTCTATCATCTGTATTTTTAAACTCATGTCAAACATTTGGACTTTCAGATGCAGCAGACACTGGAGCAAAAAGCTCTTTGTTTGCCCATGAGTGTTGAAAAAGATTAACTGAGTTTTAATTCACTGTGAGTAAATGGAGTGGGGTCTACAAAACATTGACGTGGTGACATCATGCTTCACCACTGGCTAATGGCAAGGATTTCCTCTGTAGTGGTAATATGGCCCTTGATACCCCACTGGAAACTTGCTGCTATTTACAGATAAAATCACCCTGAGTCAGTGAGTGTGCTTGTGTTTATGTGTGTGTGATCACAGGCACAGCTCTTGATGGATATCACATTAGCAGAGTACTTTCACTACTGCTCACAGACGTGCCAAAAGCTGGGATCCAGAGGGAACACGCCAAAGGCCAAGTGAGAACAGTTAATCCTTCACATCTAT